>NC_141873.1:118501082-118804113 GCF_056163025.1 Triticum urartu
CGTAAATTAATTATATTTTAGTCAATTTTTGTGTTCTAAAATGCCTGCCGGCTCGCGGAAGGATGTGTTGCCGGCACATGTGCGGATTCAATGAAGGCAGGCGGGGCAGTCTTAAGCTGGTTGCACGCGGCGAGGAGGTGTGCTCAGCCGGGTCTGCAGCGAGTGCGGCCCTCTTGGCCGGCCCGCCGGTTCAATACCTGCGCTATGAGAGGTCGCGTCCGTGTCAGAGCAATCACTCCCTGCAGTCGTTTTTTTTGTTTGGGTATAAAAAAATCTCATTTTCCATTCACATTTTACAAGTAAAGTTCGTGGACAAACTTTGACCCAAAGTACAATGGGGACTAGTAAACCAGAATGGAGGTAGTAGTTTTTTTAATCGAAGAAGGGTTTGCCCTTCCGATTTTCATTAAAGAAAACCAACATCTAAATCTAAACCATAGTATTTGACCTAGAACTACCAGGTTCAACATCTCGCAACATAAACCCATACAACCTCCATCAAGAAAAAACCATACAACCATACGCCAAGGAGGTACGTAGTACTATGAATTCCATTTTCGCTCCATACCAATCGTTCTAAAAACTACTTACTACTTATAACGCGCCATTGAAAATCGGAACTCTTAACCCCGGTAAAAAAACGATATTTGAAACGTGGCTACTCGATCTGTGGCAACTAGCGAGCCACCGCGCTCCAAGTCGTTCACCTGTGGTCCCGACCATCAACTCCTACGGATCAAATTATCACGCGAGCTGACTATTCCTACAAAGGTGCTCCACCACGTACCCGGTACCCGCGAATGCAGCAATCGTGCCCCTAGGGTTTTAGAGTTTATTTGTTAACGTCGCCTTTACGTAACACTCATGTGTGCGAGAAAGCGAGAGGCCGACTGCGTGCGTGCGCCTCTTCTCTTCGTATATGTAATCCACCATTTGTCTGGTGTCCAAAAAATTATAATAACTACTAGCAATGTGCCAATGTGTTGCCACACGATCAAAGTAGATTAATACAGTGGCAGAGCTAGATGCAGATTACGCCTAGGGCTGTGCTACGTTGAGTGATAAACTTCTATGATTTTCTATGCTTTGCATGAAGAAATTACAAAGAAAGTTGTTTCTAGGCCTGGGGCTATAGCCCTAGCTACCCCAGGCCTATCTCCGCCACTGGATTAATACATATTCACCGATTTGATAGAAAAAAATTCTAGCTTTGAAATACATATATCACTAAAAATATGTTATGTTTCACTCAAAATATATTCCTTTGGTGGTTTTGATGAGATAAGGGAGGAATGTTGTTGGTTTCGAGATTCGAGAAGTGGTATATGTCTAATTTCTACTCTTACTAGCAAGATGCCCGTGCGTTGCACGGAACATCAGGATCTTGTGGGAGAAAAGGATGAACGAGGGAAGGCCTTATCTGCAAATGTGGTGAAGAGTGCGGGTAAATTGCTATATTTTCCTTCCTATCCGTCAGATATAAATCAGACGACCTACATTGGAGGATGGCAGGCCCACCATCATCACCAACTCTATTTTTTATTCCTACTCTTATAATAAGCATTGTCGGTGATGATCATGTGCCTGCCATCCTGCAATATAGGCCGTCCGATCTATATCTGACAGATAGGAAGGAAACTATGGCAATTTTGCAAAAAGATACCCACACCCCTCTCCACATTTGCAAATAAGGCCTTCCCTCGTTCATCCTTTTCCCCCACAAGATAAACTACTCATACAAATGCATCTTGATGTTCCGTGCAACGCATGGGCATCTTGCTAGTTATTGCAAAAAGCCCATGTGTGTGTGTGAGAGAGGGCGAGTGGAGGAGGACGGAGTGCATGTGTGACAAAGACACAAGGAGTGTGTGTGCGATAGGTATCAGCTTAAAATGAGGCGATAGTGTGTGTGTGTGCACGATCGAGAGGGCGTGTCTCAAGAAGGGAAGAAAAATCTACATAGATACAAGGAGCGGGAGAGAGACATGTATGCGATGGTGGAAGCACGAGTGTGCGGGTGTATAAACCTATGTAGAGGCTAGCTAGTCGATAAATGTTTGTGAGAGAAATATGAGTCGGGGTGCGAAAGCGAGAGTTTTGTGAGAGAGAGAGAGACGGTAGTCGGGAAGGGGAGTGGAAGAAGGAGTTGTGTGTGTGTGTCTGTGAGAGAGAGAGGAGACGGTAGTCGGGGTTGTCTGATCGGTAAACAAATGAATAATGTCAGTCTGGGATGGAGACGAAAAGGAGACGGCAACAAATGTTGTGTCTACAGGAGAGATAGAGAGAGTAATTTTAGTTGTATGAGTCATATGTAGAGACATATAGGGTGTGTGAGAGAATCCCATAGAGAGAAAGACAAAGTGAAAGACGAGTGGAGACTGTGTGTTTGGCGGTGAAAAAGAAAGCTTAGGTACCGAGTGATACCAGAGAATAGTAGAGACGTGAGAGATAATGAAAACCGTGTAATGTATAATGATAGGGAGAGTGTGACACATCTCAAGGGAGACCTCGAGAGACCATGTTTGCGAGGATAGGAGCAACATGAAGTGAGCGTGCGGGTGAGCTGGAGAAAAGAGAGTGATAGCTACCTGAAGGAGCATGCATGCGAGAGAGATGGGCGTGAAAGGAGTGAACAAAAAGGGATTCAAATATTTGAATTTGAGATGATGATACATGTAATCCATACTCGAACCAAAATTGATCTATCAAGCATGCATACTCATATGAATTCACGCACATCTATGTTATTTAATATGTAGATATTACTGATCCATACATTTTAGTAGAACATAATTAGGTTAAATTTTTTCAAATTCAACCTTAAGATTTCGAGATCGTTGTACTTGTAAATCATATTATACATATAAAGGAGCAGAATTCTTTGTTGTGCTTTTGAAAGTATATATAAAAAATGATGTATATAGAATGTAATTCCAATTGAAAATGGATCCCGCCCGGAAAAAAATAGAATACAAACGGGATTCGAATTGAGTTGGCACGGTAAACGTGCACTCTGCAAAATTTGGACGAAGCGGGGAAAGTCGCAGTAACCGCCCGAAACCAAAATCTGCGAGATGGAAATCACTACTGCCTATCCCTGCCATGCAAAGCCTATATGCCGGATTTCTATAGGTTTCGATAGGGGTAGGTTTGTAATTTCACCCAAACGTGACGTAACTACCTCTCACACGAATTCATACACGGTGGGCGCCAAAACACAGTGTGTCCTCGGCCAAAATCGACTCCCTCCCCGATTCATATTCATACACGGTGGGCGCCAAAAACAAACTCTCGTCGGCAAATATTCGGTGTATGCGAGATTACCGTCCTATCCTCAACCAACTAGTGTTGCTGTGATGCAGTAGAAATTTGAAACGGGTGCTAAGTTTGTAAATTTCCTCGCATTTGAGACAAGCGCGCCCTGAATACATGGTTCCCCCCTTCCTCTCTACCTCCCTTTTCCCCATTCGTACTCCGTGGGCGCCAAAACACCCTCTCCACCCCACCCTCCTCCGTCCGCCGCCGTCGTCCGCCACCCCATCCACCGCCGTCCTCCTCCACCATGCCGGAGCTGATACCCCGACGCCGCCGTCCATTACAAGAGATCGACCTCTCTCATCCACGGCTTCGGACTGGGATCCTTGCATCTCGTCCTCTCGCTTCATCCCTGCCGTCGTCCACCTTGCCGGCGTCGCTCCTATGACTGTCTCGTCCACCGCGCCCCACCGCCGCCGTCTACCCTCCTAGATCTGCTTCCACTAAGTCGACAGCCATCGCTACCGCAACACCATCAAATTCTCAGCAGATGCGTACACGGCGCCGCACCAGAGGCGGTACTCTTTCGTATGTGCTCAACTTATTTATCGCAACAAGAAAATAGATCGCCACTACTTTACTCCGATTTCTTGTCTTTGTTGCGAAGTTGCCTTTGTCCGGTTTGCACCTTCAGATCCGCCATGGCACGCTCAACACCATACTCGCAATGCTCATGGTTTTCCCCTTTTATATTCCACACTAGTTAAATCATAGTAGACTAAATTTCAAAATTGGGTCAGTCGATTTTTCAGAGCTCGTCGGAGTTCGTCGGTGCGATCGAAGGGGCTCAGGTGGGGACGGTGGTTGTGGGGGGCGGTGGTGGGGCCTCGTCGAACGAAGAAAACTCGACGCGGGTGGGGTGGGGGTGGCGGAGGAACACAGGCGGTGGGGCCGGTGGTTCGGCCGGCGGCCCGTGCGGTGTTCTATATGGGAAGCACAGTATGTTCCTTGTCAGGAAGGGGAGCAGGGACATCTGCAGTCTAACAGCTGATAGAGCTGGCCTGTACGTGATTGATAGGCTTTCAATTACTAGCGGCAATACAACACCGTAATTTCCAGCCAGTTCCACTTTCCCGATTTATATATCCTGGTTATGGTGTACCCCTGTTATGTACACTATGATCTGCCTAGTTGCTGTGTGCTCTTGTTATCATGGTTTGGCAATAAACTCTCTATACAATATATTATGAACCTATCATCTGCCAGCTATCCTTACTTCTGGAGCCTATTTTTTGTGTACTTGTGCCATATTATATAAATGCACGCACCATATTACAGCACACATGAGCTCTCTCATCATAATCCAGTGATAGCACACAAGTGTTTACAGGGGCACCCCTATATTAGAATATCATCTGCATTACAAAGATAATCTCACAACTATTTATGTTTTCATGGTTCTCAGATATCATACGCAATTACAGTGAATATTAGAATCCGCGCATCAGAAGAATATTGTGGAACACTCCAATGACTTACAAAATTGGCACCAAGGCATTGAGTGCCATTCTGGAAGCAATGAAACTCGTACGCTCCCCACCTGTTGATTCTTGTTCAGAATATCATCCTAATGACTATTCTAACCTTGAAGAGTCAAAGGCAGATGGCCTGTCCTGTTCACCCATCAAGGTGCCTGTTCTAATTTGGCAAGGTTTTATTGATTGCGTGTATCTTGCATATGTTGTCTTGCATTTCTTCTACTTTGTTGCACCGCCATCTGCTTAGTTTACTCATCATATATGTCGAGATGCCATGCCCATCCATTATCAATACATATTCCATCTGTCATCGTACCATGTTTTTCCACTCAAATGTTGTTCTGGTGCATCAGACATCAAAAAGGAAGAGGGTGATTGCCGAACCTGAAGGAGCACCAGCAAAGTCCTTGAAAAATGTGGTGGTGCGAGAAATCAAACAGCACCCCACTTATATTGGCTGTACAACTCGTGACACAAAACGTAGGACCGACTCCAGCAGACTGTACCCATACTTCACTGGCCACACCACTAGCCCCACCACACAGGACCTGCACTCCAGCAAAAGGTATACCGATTTCATTTGCCATCGCACCAACTGTACCACAGAAAAATCCCACTCCAGCAAAAAGTACAGCAAGTCCACCAGCCGAAGACCTATCCCAACTGCAGATACGGCAAATTCCTGCAGATTGGAACCCCATTCCATTTATTCCCAGTTTAAAAGACAATGCTTTCAATGTTGTTAGGGACTACGTGCATATATTCCCATCAAGGGAAGATTATTGTGAAGACAAACACCATTTTCACATTTTCCTGTCCAACTTATGTGTAAGTGCTATTATTCATGGTTATTATTTTCCTGTTTTCTGCTGATTGAACACATCAATGATTTACATTACATTGTTGTAACTAGGCGAGGGTCAATCTGGATAGTCATGACGAGCAAAGCTTGCTTGTGCTTTTCAAGGAAGCATTGCAGCAGTATCGGTGTTACCTGAGGAAATCACACTTTGATGGCAAGTCTACAAATGAATTTCCGGTGAAGTCTCCTGTGCTAAATTTAGAAGACATTGAATGGAAAAACCTTGTTATGCACTGGTCTCGTTCCCAGGATGAGGTACTGTCTATGAAATCACATGACAATTTGAACTTCTACTTTTCCACATGTGCCTTACGGATCTTTTTTGCAGGAAATCTGCTCGAAGAAGAACTCCGGTTTGACAAGAACGGCATGATATCGCAAATATGCTGCCCATTGCTTTGCTCTTGTTAGTACCTGTTGTCCTGTATCACTGTACTTGCATACATACCTGGTTCATTATGTGACAGCAGTATGCATGATAGCTTGCTCATCAATTGTTCGCTCCAAATTATCTGATCTGTATGAATGGTTACATTAGTGTAGAATATATCCAATGCCAATGTTTTTTAGCTCTGCATTGCTCTTGTAAGTACATGCTGTCCTTTATCAGTGTACTTATAATGACAGGTAATTGTTCATGTACCATCACTCTGCAGCTTATTTTCCTTTGCCCTCCATTTTCTACACATCAGATCTATATTTACTCCTACCATAAGGTTGGTACTGAAGAAGTTTAGTTGAGCATTGCTCTTGGCTGTACCTTTTGCCTGTATCGCTGCACTTACATTTATAGCTACTTGGTTATGTAGCATCACTCTTCATCTTATCTTAAATATTCTCCATTTTTTCGTATATTATCACATCTATATTTACTCTTAACAAAATGTAGAATAGAGGCAATACTTTTGAAGAAGATTCTGTGGTAAACTTCTTGAATTGCCCCCCCCCCCATCAGCATGGACAAGGCCTTTATAGAGCCTGTCTTCACCAATAATGTAAGTTTGTCCATCTCAAGCCTTCAAACTTTGTTGTATATATTTGGTTAGGCATGACTGCAACAGCTGTTTATTTTTGGTGTTTGCATCAAATTGCTTGTTTAAAGTTTATTATATGTAGTTCATAAACAAAAGTTCGTCCTTTCTCAATTTAAGTTCTCAGTTGTACAACCAAGTTCCTTCTTCATACCATGTAAATTAAACTATACAGAGCAAGTGATCTTCTTTTGCACTGCATGTATGCTTCTGTTCTTCATCTGTAATCCAATGGTGTGGTGAACCTACCCACTACAGCACAATGTCATATTCTGCAATGTCTTAACTATGAACAATGTCATATCATTCTACTATTATTTAAACCGTCTCTTTGTTTGCCAATCTGAAATGGTATAAATTGACAGCACACTAACCATTGATACTTATGAGTTCTTGATCTGTAATCTAGTGGTGTCGTGAAGCTGCCAACTCCTTCACAATGTCATTTCCCGCCATGTCTTGACCTGAACAATACCATATTGTGTTAATGCAAATTTAAACTGTGTCACTTTATTCGTCAGTAAGAAATGTGATGAATTATCAGCACTGATACTTTTATGTGCAAAACCTATCATCTGTCTGCTTGTTTATCTTTCAGAGTGAGGAAGATACAAGTGTTGAACAAGCGCAGTCTCACCATCTTGCTCAGCTGCTTGCCCTGCAGCTCCCTAGCAGGGCTAACCTTTCTTGAACTCTATTGAAGTGCTATCGGTTTTGTATATTATTTTGCCGGCGTGTTTATTTGCACTGGTGGTGATGTTTGATGCCCAGTGTATGTAATCTGCTGTCTGCTTGTGCTTTATTATCATAGTGGCGAACTTTGATGCCCAGTGGATGTAATATGCCGTAATTTCTTTATTGTATAGTCTAGGTTTTTTATTATTCACGATGCTGAAGTTATTTTACTGTATATATATCTTGTCTTCACAGTAAACCGGGCAAACCATAAAATTACGGTACATAATCAGGCCGTCATGCAATCACGATGTAGGTTGGGCCTGAAACGTGCCGATCAGCTCACGGGCCGGCGGCAACCCGAAATGAACCCCGGCCCATGATTGTGCGAATCAAATCACGGGCCTTTAACAGGCCGAAAAATTATCTTGGTCCTTGTTTGGCCCAATCACATATAGGCTGCGAGCAGGCCAGATGCAAACCGGGCCGTAGTTAGGCCCAACAATATGATGGGCTTTTAACAGGCTGAAATTAATATAGGGACGAAATGTTAAACGGGCCCTTAACAGGCCAAAACTAATATCAGGCCGAATTACTAAGTGGGCCTTTAGTAAGTGGGCCCAAAAGCATAGTGTCCAGTTGACGGGCCGAATCTGATATGGGCCATATTTGAGCCCAAAGCGTCTTAAAGGGCCGGACCTGATCTGGGCCGTAATTTGGCCCAGAACGTGGTAGGCCTTTAACGGGCCGGATCTCATATGGGCCACTATTAGGCCCGGAGCGTGGCAGGCCATTAATGGACCGGATCAAATATGGGCCGGCATTTGGCCCAAAACATGGCAGGCAGTTAATGGGCCGGCCTACTAGGGTACTCAAAATCTTGTGGGCCTACAGCTGGGCCGGCCCATTAATGACAGCGAAATCTCGTGGGCCTTTAGCTGGGCCGGCCCATTATGATCCGCAAGAATCTTGTGGGCCTTTACCTGGACCGGCCCATTACGGCACACAAAAATCTTATGGGACTTTACCTGGGCCGGCCCATTATGGCCCATAAAATCTTGTGGGACTTTAGCTGGGCCAGCCCATTATGGTCCGCAAAATCTCGTGGGCCTTTAGCTGGGCCGGCCCATTATGGTCTGCAAAATCTTGTGGGCCTTCAGTTGGGCCGGCCCATTTAAACTTGATGGGCCGGTCCACGTGTCAACATATCATAGGCGCGTCTCGCCCATTGGATGAGTTGACACGTGTCTCCTCCATCCAATGACGATTTTACACGTGGAAAATCCCCATTGGCCGTGGCTGTTAACAGGTTATCGGATCCAAAACCCGACCCAATAGCTTAAGGGCGTTCCGTTACGGTGGATGCCACGTGTCGGTCACCCTTGACGAAAGCACTTCTGTGATGCGTGATTTATTGTCATGGAAGTGGACACTTCCGTGATGATAATTTTGGTAATGTCATGGAAAACTTCTACGACAGCACAGGTATGACTATCTTGATTCTGTCATAAATTTGTCATGGATGTACATGCATGACAAAAAAGCGACCTACTATGACAAACACGTATCATCACGGAAGTGTATTTTTTGTAGTGTTTGTTCCGGTTCTCTATTAAAAGGAGGCCTTAATATCCATTAGTTTCCATTAGGACCCCGCTGCCACGGGAGGGTACGACAAAAGATGTCATGCAAGTTCTTTTCCATAAGCACGTATGACTATATACAGAATACATGCCTACATTATATTGATCAATTGGAGCTAGTTCTATGTCACCCTAGGTTACGACTGTTGCATGATGAATGACATCCGACATAATTATCCATCATTGACCCATTGCCTACGAGTCTGTTCCATACTGATCTTTGCCAAGTTACTTTTCTGTTGCCACTTTTGCCACCGTTACCGTTACTTCCATACTACTTTGCTACAAAAAACTTTGCTACAGATATTAAGTCTTTCAGGTGTGGTTGAAATTGACAACTTAGCTGCTAATACTTGATAATATTCTTTGGCTCCCCTTATGTCAAATCAATAAATTTGGTTTGAATATTCTACCCTCGAAAACTGTTGCGATCCCCTATACTTGTGGGTTATCAATCCCAGAGTGGGATCTTGGGGTATAATTTTTTTTCTTCGCATCTGTCCCTTGCTTATGATTGCGCCGTAACCATGGAGAATCTTCATCATTTAACAGGATGCTTGAGTCAGTCTTCATTGTGAAGGGAGGAATTTCATCAAACTTTTCATAACCTTCTGATATGTCTATCTTGTCCTCCACTCCCACGATGTTTCTTTTCCCTGAAAGAACCACGTGGCGCTTTGACTCATCGTATGATGTATTTGCTTCCTTATATTTTCTTTTTCTTGGTTTGGTAGACATGTCCTTCACATAGAAAACCCGTGCCACATCATTGGCTAGGACGAATGGTTCGTTTGTGTACCCAAGATTGTTGAGATCCACTGTTGTCATTCCATACCATGGGTCTACCTTTACCCCGCCTCTTGTCTGATTGACCCATTTGCACCAAAACAAAGGGGCCTTAAAAGAAGGTCCATAGTCAAGTTCTCATATTTCCTCTATGTAACCATAATATGTGTCCTTTTTCCTATTGTTGTTTGTTGCATCAAAGTGGACACCACTGTTTTGGTTGGTGCTCTTTTTATCTTGGGTGATCATGTAAAATGTATTGCCATTTATCTCGTACCGTTTGAGAGTCAATATAGTCGAAGATAGTGACTTGGCCAACAAGTACAACTCATCTCCAGCAGTGGTTTTATTCATGAGATGTGTTTGCAACCAACCGCCGAATGTCGCCATGTGTGTATGTTTAATCCAGGGGTCAGACTGCTTCGGTACTTGGAGAATACAATATCCATGTGTTCCTCGATATACGAAGACACCAAGGTGGATTTTTTTAGAACTGTGTAGTTTGCTTTAGTGAAAGAATGCCCGTCCATACTTTTTACATAATTCTTTCCTAGCGTCCCTTTTCCACCCAGTCTCCCCTCATGCCACGATTGAGGAACACCAATTGGCTTAGTGTCGGGAATAAAGTCAACACAAAACTCAATAACCTCCTCTATTTCGTGGCCCTTGGAGATGCTTCCTTTTGGCCTTGCACGGTTATGAACATATTTCTTTAAGACTCCCATGAACCTCTCAAAGGGGAACATATCGTGTAGAAATACAGGACCCAGAACGGTAATCTCTTCGACTAGGTGAACTAGGACGTGCGTTATAATACTGAAGAAGGATGGTGGGAACACCAACTCAAAACTGACAAGACATTGGACCAAATCATTCTGTAACCTTGGTAGGATTTCTGGATCGATTACCTTATGAAAATTTGCATTGAGGAATGCACATAGCTTCACAATGGCTAATCGAACATTTTCCGGTAGGAGCCCCCACAATGCAACCGGAAGTAATTGCATCATAATCACGTGGAAGTCATGAGACTTTAGGTTTAGGATGTTTTTTATCTACCATATTTATTATTCCCTTTATATTCAACGAGAAGCCAGACAGGACCTTCATACTGCTCAGGCATTCAAAAAATATTTTCTTCTCTTCTTTGGTAAGAGCATAGCTGGCAGGACCTTGATACTGCTTTGGATGCATGCCGTCTTTTTCCTTCATACGTTGCTGGTCCTCCTGTGCCTCTGGTGTATCTTTTATCTTCCCATACACACCCAAGAAGCCTAGCAGGTTCACGCAAAAGATTATTTGTCACATGCATCATGTTGATTGGAGAGCAGACCTCTAGGACTTTCCAATAGGGTAGCACCCAAAATATAGATTTCTTCTTCCACATGGGTGCGTGTTCGTTAGCATCATTCGGAATAGATTGTCCGCTAGGACCCTTTCCCAAAGATTACTTTTAAATTCTTGACCATATTAAATATACCATCACCAGTATGGTGGCCGGGCTTCTTCCGGTGATCTGCCTCACCTCTGAAATGCTTGCCTTTCTTTCTTAAGAGATGCCTTATCGAAAGAAATCGACGATGTCCCAGGTACACATTCTTCTTACATTTATCCGAATATATACTTGCAGCCTCATCTAAACAGTGTGTGAATGCATTGTATCCCTTGTTTCTCTGTCCTGAAAGGTTACTAAGAGCAGGCCAATTATTTATGGTTACAAATAGCAATGCTCATAGGTCAAATTCCTCCTGTTTGTGATCATCCCACGCACGTACGCCTTTCATATCCCACAACTGTAAAAGTTCTTCAACTAATGGCCTTAGGTACACATCAATGTCGTTGCTGGGTCGCTTAGGGCCTTGGATGAGCATTGGCATATCATAATGAACTTCTGCTTCATGCACAACCAAGGAGGAAGGTTATAGATACATAGAGTCACAGGTCAGGTGCTATGACTACTGATTTTCTCCCCTAAATGATTAATGCCATATGTACTTATACCAAATCATAAGTTCCTTGCATCATCTGCAAACTCTGGCCACTTTCTCTCAATTTTTCTCCTCTGTGACCCATCAGCAGGTACTTTAAACATCCTGTCTTTCTTACGGTCTTCTTTGTGCGATCGCAACAACTTGGCATGCTCTTTGTTTTTGGAACAAATGTTTCAACTATGGTATTATAGGAGCATACAACATCACCTTGGCAGGAACCCTCTTCCTGGGGTGCTCTCCCTCAACATCACCAAGTTCATCGCGACTAATCTTATAGCGCAATGCACTGCATACCGGGCATGCATTCAAATTCTCGTACTCCTCACCGCGGTAGAGGATGCAGTCATTAGGGCACGCATGTATCTTCTACACCTCTAATCCTAGAGGGCAGACATCCTTCTTTGATTCGTACATACTTTAGGGCAATTCGTTATCCTTTGAAAGCATATTCTTTAACATTTTCAGCAACTTTTCAAATCCCTTGACAGATACACCATTCTCTGCCTTTCATTACAGCAATTCTAGTGTGGTACCCAGCTTTTTCTTGTCATCTTCGCAATTTGGGTACAACAATTTTTTGTGATCCTCTAACATGAGCTCCAACTTCAACCTCTCCTTTTCACTTTCGCAGTTTCTCTTTGCATCAGCAATGGCCCGACCAACCTCATTAGCGGGCTCATCTGATGCCTCTTCTTCAGCTTCCCCCATTGTAGTACCATCGTATTCAGGGAAACTAGGATAGTTGTCATCATCCTCTTCTTCTTCATTATCTTCCATTATAACCCTCTTTCCCTGTGCTTGGTCCAACAGTTATAGCCGTACATGAAATCGGACTGAAGCAAGTGGGTGTGAAGGATTTTTTAGGTAGATCAATCCTTATCATTCTTACAGACACCACATGGACAACATATAACCATCCGCTTGTTTGCCTCAGCCACACGCAGAAAACTATGCACGCCATTAATGAACTCAGGAGAGCGTCGGTCGTCGTACATCCATTGCCATCTCATCTTCATTACACAACATCGAAGTGGCCAAACTAATACAAGTTCATACACACTTCTCATAAAACAACTAACAACTATCTAGCTAAACCATTTAAATGCAACAAAAAATGCAATCAAAATCGCAACTAAGGTAATAATTGATCCAACAACATAATGATACCAAGTCTCTTTTTTAATGGCATATTTTCTAATCTTTCCAATCTTCAAGCGCATAGCATCTATCTTGATCTTGTGATCATCAACGACATCGGCAACATACAACTCAAATTTCATCTCCTATTCTTCAACTCTTTTCAATTTTCTTTCAAATAATCATTTTCATTATCAACTAAATTTAACTTCTCGACAAGAGGATCAGTTGCAATTTCCATTTCACATACCTCCTAGATAAAAATATCTATGTCAACTTGATGGGCATAATGGTCATAAACACAAAATGAAACAAATAATTATACAAGATAATATACATCATCCGAATCATAAACCAGACGAGGGTCGACGGGGACGGATATCAAAACCATGGCACTATATATAGCAAACAATCATAAAAGTGAGAAAATTATACAAGTAACTATCTAAATAATACTAATAATATTTTCTTTTTACAAAAAAGGCTAAGAATAAGAGGCTCACCAAGGTGGTGCTGACGACGGGATGACGCCGGCGATCGATGATTGTGAGGACGGGGACGGTGTCAGGACCCCGATTCTAAGTCACACTGATCTAGCCTGTAACACCTCATATCACTTTGCGGCCTCACGCACGGTATTCCCACGGGTGTCCCCTTACCATGGCCCGGAACCGTTTGCGCCTTTTGGCTCACGTATATGATAGTGTCGCTAGCATCCATATGACAGAGATCTCGGGCGGACATGACTAGTCATGAACCCAAAGTGGCACTAACTTACAGGGACATGCATACATGAATCAACATCGAGCATGTCGGCCAACATCATGGGAATCCGGGCTGTAGCACTGGGCTAACAGGACTCCGGTGAACCGGGCTATAGCAGGCTAGGAAGGACTCTGGATGTCACCGCGTGACATTTCCCCGAAGGGACAGACACAGGAACGAAGTGAATCACATGCCGGCCATTCAAGTGTTCCGGAGCAGTAGTGTTGGGCTAGCAGGACTCCGGTGAACCGGGCTGTAGCGAACTACTATGGCTCAAGGAAGCACAAGACTACATTTCCCCATAAGAGAGGCTACCAAGCATAAACAACTAGGTTGTCGGATCCCACACATACCAAGCATTTCAATCATACAGACAATATGCTCGATATGTGTAAATACAACATGGCATCACAACATAACTCTACGACTCAAGTATTTATTCATTACGCTCCGAAGAGCCAGATATTACAGACATGGGTCTCATGACCCAGCATTCAGAGCATACCAGACAAAACACATGCGGAAGCTTAACATGTCTGAGTACAGACATCTATAAATGAAAAAGGCTGAGAAGCCTAACTAACTACCGGATCCTGCCGAGGGCACAAGATCGTAGCTGAGGTAACAAGCTAAACGTCGAAGTCCATGTGGAACTACTAGCGAGACTGAAGTCTCTCTGCAAAAACATAAATTAAGCAAACATGAGTACAAATGTACTTAGCAAGACTCACATCAGAACTAGCTACATATGCATCAGTATCAACAAAGGGGGGTGGTGGAGTTTGAGTGCATCAAGCTATCTTTCACTTGGTGGCTATCCTGAACTACGACTACAAGTAACTCTTTTGAGGTGGCGCACACGAGTCCACATATTCACCATACCAATACACCACTATGGACCCATGTAACACCCCGAGAATCATGCTACAGTAATCTCCCCCTAATGGTGGCCATGTCATCGTGATTACTATGCAGCTTGCCACTTGTCCACAAATCAAAGCCTTTTTCAAATTTAAAATAAGTCAAATAAATTATTTCTTTGGGCAGTAAAACAAAAATGTTTGTTGCGTTGAAAATATTCACTGATTAATTATCATATAAGACCCAACCTTAGTTGAGTATCTGAAATGCCATTAACCTATTTGGACTTGGACCAGTAGCATTTAATTTATCTTTTAGAATTTAAATAAATGGTGAAACTTCTCCAAATAAATTGAAACCTTGTGTGTGGCTTCAGAATCCTACCTAGTAATTACGTGCAAAGTTGCACCTATAAATAAATTCATTTAGTACTACCTCAAAATATTGCAAAACAGAGGTGAACTAAAGAATAGCAGAATATAAACAAAAACAAAAGGAGCCCAGCTAACTAGCACCGGGCCCTAATGGCCCCAGTACACAGCCGGCCCAGCCCATTCACGCCTCCTCCTACCTCCTGTTCACCTCGCTCCCGTGGACGCCGGTGCGCCGTCCAGCACGCGGATGTCGCGCTGCCGCCCATCCTGCGGTTGAAGAGTTGGATAAGAGCCCTCCCTCGACGCCCCTCTCTCTGCCATGAACCCTAGCTCCCTCCTTTTCTCCCCTCTGGCGCCGTTCTCCACCAAATCGAGCCGCGTCTGAGAGCTCCCATGGCTGCGCCGTCGACGTTGGCGCGGACACCGGCCTCCCCTCGCCTATCCAGCAGGTCTAGGAGACGTGCACCTTCACCCTCTTCGTCTACGGCAAGTCGCGCGAGTAGGGACGCCCTCACGCCGTCGCAATCGTCGATCCCCATCGTCGGCCGTCACTTCTACCTTGTCGTCGATGAATCGCCACCACGAGCGCAACCCCAAGCCTGGTACGCCGTCGTCGAGTGCGCTGTGAGCCGTCGTTCCCCCCCATCCCTCTAATTTCCATGATGAATCGTCGCCGTAGTCGCCGTGCTCGCCGCACCTCCCCTCAGTCCGCGTACGAGCGCGCCTCCGCGTGTGCCCTCCTGTAGGCGTTGGCCTCAACTGCTGCTGCACACGCGCCCGCTACCGTGCGCCCCTGGTGCTGCTGCTCGTCACTGCCGCCGCATAGCTCGCCCTGCTTGCCTCGTCGCGCCGCCCCGCTCGTCTACTGCAGCCGCGCTGCTGGAGCCCGACTGCGGTCTCTGCTCGCTGACCCTGCCGCCCACCGCTGCCGGCCCCGCCCTGTCCCCTCGCCCCGCCACGCCCGCTGCAGCCGGCCATAGCCGTCGGCCGCGCCCCCCCGGCCATCTCGTGCGCCCCGCATCGGCGCCAGGCCGTGCCCCGCTCTCCCGCCCCTAGCAACTGCTTCGGCCGGCCGCTCTTGGCCATGGCCTCGCCTTTCTCTGTACGAGCACAGGCTCATCCGAACTGGTAATGGGGATTAGCCCCTGTTCTTTTTGTTTTTTTATTACTTAGAGTTAGCCTAATGACAGGTCGCCCCCACCCCCCGCTATTAGTTAATTAACTAAAAACTAAATTTAATTAAGTTAATAGACACTGACAGCTCGGCCCCACGATTTAATTAGATTAACTAGAACATTTAGCTGTTCAGTCAATGACAGATGGGACCCACAGGGGCCTTTGACCAGTCAACATTGACCAGTCAACTGCTGACTGGGCAGTTGATTGGGCCCCCTATCAGCCCCACACTGCCGCGGGCTGGGTGTACTTTTGGGTACACTTAGCATTTCTAATCTATTTTCGATAATTTCAAAAATGCCTAAAACTTTGATAAATCATAATAAATAATCCGTAACTCAGATGGAAAAGTTTTCTACATGAAAGTTGCTCAGAACGACGAGACGAATCCGGATATGCGGTCCGTCCGTCCTCCACACATCCCTAGCATAGCGAACCTACAGCTTTCCCCCTCCGTTTCATCTGTTCGAAAAATGCAAACATCGGGAAAACTTTCCCAGATGTTTCCCCCCTTCCACGGTACCGCGTAGTATCGCGTTAGAACACGTCTAGCTCTGCCTGTTGTCCTGTTATGCACTTGCTTACTATGTATTTACTGTTTCTTCCCCCCTCTTCTCTTCGGTAGACCCTGAGACTGCCGCTGATGCCACTGTGATCGACTACGGTGTTGACGACCCCTCTCTCTTGCCAGAGCAACCAGGCAAGCCCCCCCTTTGATCACCAGATATCGCCTACTCTTCTCTATACTTCTTGCATTAGAGTAGTGTAGCATGTTACTGCTTCCCGTTAATCCAACCTGATGCATAGCCTGTCCTTGCTACTACTGTTGTTACCTTTACCTGCAATCCTAATGCTTAGTATAGGATGCTAGTTTATCATCAGTGGCCCTACATTCCTGTCCGTCTGCCATGCTATACTATCGGGCCGTGATCACTCGGGAGGTGACCATGGGTATATTCTATATACTTTATACATGATACATGTGGTGATTAAAGATGGGTCGGCTCGTAGGAGCACCCACGAGTGGATCTTTGAGGCGGAGCGACAGGGCAGGTTCAGGCCACCTAGGAGAGAGGTGGGCCTGGCCCTGGTCGGCATTCGCGGATACTTAACACGCTTAACAAGATCTGGGTATTTGATCTGAGTCTGGCCATTTGGTCTATACGCACTAACCATCTAAGTGGGAGTAGTTATGGGTATCCCGGCGTCGTGGTATCAGCCGAAGCCTTCGTGACGCGAGCGACTGAGCGGCGCGCGCCGGATTGGAACGTAAGCCTGCTCTTGTATTAAGGGGGCTAGTTCTACTTCCGGCCGCGTTCGCAACGTGCAGGTGTGCTAAGGGCGATGGGCCCAGACCCCTGTGCGCTTAGGTTTAGACCGGCGTGCTGACCTCTCTGTTGTGCCTAGGTGGGGCTGTGACGTGTTGATTTCCGAGGCCGGGCATGACCCAGGAAAGTGTGTCCGGCCAAATGGGATCGAGCGTGTTGGGGAATGTGGTGCACCCCTGCAGGGAAGAATTAATCAATTCGAATAGCTGTGATCTTCGGTAACAGGACGACTTGGAGTTGAACCTTGACCTTATGACAACTAGAACCGGATACTTAATAAAACACACCCTTTCAAGTGCCAGATACAACCGGTGGTCGCTCTCTCACAAGGCGACGAGGGGAGGATCATCGGTTAGGATTATGCTATGAGATGCTACTTGGAGGACTTCAGTCTACTCTCTTCTACATGCTGCAAGACGGAGGCTGCCAGAAGCATAGTATTCGAAAGGACTAGCTATCCCCCCTTATTCCGGCTTTCTGCAGTTCAGTCCACATATGCTACCCTTATTCCATTTGATACCAATGCATACATATGTAGTATAGCTCCTTGCTTGCGAGTACTTTGGATGAGTACTCACAGTTGCTTTCTCCCTCTTTTCCCCCTTTCCCTTCTACCTGGTTGTCGCAACCAGATGTTGGAGCCCAGGAGCCAGACGCCACCTTCGACAACGACTCCTACTACACCGGAGGTGCCTACTACTACGTGATGCCCGCTGACGACGACCAGGAGTAGTTAGGAGGATCCCAGGCAGGAGGCCTGCGCCTCTTTCGATCTGTATCCCAGTTTGTGCTAGCCTTCTTAAGGCAAACTTGTTTAACTTATGTCTATACTCAGATATTGTTGCTTCCGCTGACTCGTCTATGATCGAGCTCTTGTATTCGAGCCCTCGAGGCCCCTGGCTTGTAATATGATGCTTGTATGACTTTATTTAATTTTGTGTCTAGAGTTGTGTTGTGATATGTTCCCGTGAGTCCTTGATCTTGATCGTACACATTTGCGTGCATGATTAGTGTATGATTGAATCGAGGGCGTCACAAGTTGGTATCAGAGCCGACTGCCTGTAGGTAGCCCCTTTCCAACTCCTTGGCCGAAGTTGAGTCTAGTCATTGAAAAACTTTTACTAACATTGGCTGTGTGTCTTACGGGCCCACGTCGCCATTGGGTGGTATTAGGATCTTTTATTCCTCCTCTATACTCTGGGATTCTGATCTCTCATCTATTCGGGTTAAACATTTTACGAACTTTGACATCAGGTTCTCGTACCCACTTCCTCCCGGAGAGTCCCGACATTACCGGTGATCGCTTGCTGCACCAGAAGATTATGAAGATACTCTCCGATGTTTCCCCGAAACCCGTGTGCCCCAGCCTTTGCAATTCCCTACCATCGATATATTCTTATGAATAACTTCACACAGTTGCCATTCGTACATTCATTCCTAGTTACTCTTGTTATTACAAGATGCCTTGAAATTCTCAGCTCACTGCCTTGCAGTTCATACCGCTTGAAATCCCTTAGGGATGATTCCTCACACTTACCGAGAATTCGTTTATCCCCAGCTGTTCATGCGTTTCACCAATGTCTTCGAAATGCTATTCAATCTTCCGAAAATCCTCAGCAACCTATTGCTCGGGAACATCTTACCTGCTTGCATTATGGTTAATTCCATATGTATAGCAATATTCATTAAAAATCCTTTTTAGTTGTCATTCTGAGCCTTTGATTCAATATGTGTGCAATTACTCGCAGTCTTCAATTGATCCTTAGAAATTTTACTTTTGGCTCAGACGATATTTTAAACAGGAGCTGGTTCTCGGCAAATCAAACCTTGGTTGATTGCCATTCTAATTCTATTCAAGTTGCCCATCATTTGATCAGAGCGTCTACTTCTAATCCTTCATTTTGGAAATCATAATTCCTTTGTTAATTAAACTTTGAGTTAGTCAGATGTTTCTATAATCTCATCTCCTTGCATTCTTTCTTCATCTGATTGATTACCAATACTGACTTCAACTCTGTCGTGAATTGCCAGGTCTATTGTTGGGTTGTTATCCGACAGTGTCCTTCACATCCAAAAATCTTGTGAGTTTTTCCCTGATACGTAATACCTTCGGTAAATCGTATCACCTGCTTTGACTTCGATACTCTTCTTTCGAACTCGTATCTCTTGCTTGGTTGATGGTTGTATAGATTCATAAAAATGCCCCGATGGGTTGAACTTATGCCTTCCATAGTCCATGTGAACCCGAGAGTTCTCACGGGTCATACTCTACTGGTGTTACGACGGATAAAAACTTCTACACTACAAATTCATCAAAAGCGAGAAGTAAATGAGAGGTTATGCATTGAAGAAGTGGGAGACGACCTTGAACCCTTGTGTTCATGCCCATGGACCCGATGTAGAACTTATCATGGAAGCTGCTCATAATAATAATTATTTCTTTGGTACAAGCTCATCTTGTATCTATGAATTGATCCTTTGCAATTGTGGTTCCGACCATATTTCCTCCCTGATTCCATTTCCCGGACAAGTTAAAATACTTGTCTTCTGCAGATCATTTCATCTGTCCAACCTCTGATTTGATCTACCTTGAGTATTTCCCCTGTTATCTCGAGGATATTGTGTCATTGCACTACCTCTTGTGAATTCTCATTGGAATGATACTCCCATCACATCATTCCTATCCTGATCGGCTATATCATTATCAAGCAAATTTTTAACTATGCTACCCAGTCCTTCTTCCCGAAGCAACTTCCGACGACGAGCTAAGCTTACGTCGATCTTCTTCATCTTATCATTTCACCTCGAACAAACAAGCTTGATTTCGAGCTTGCGTCGTATCCGTGGTTCCAATAGCCTTTCACTTCATCCTTCTTGTTGCTTGATGACATCGCTTCTCGATGGCATCTTCATAGAGCCTCTCGACGAATGCGTCGTGATCAGCATCAACATTTTGACTTCTGTTGAGATGACAATTGAATTCATGGTGGGAAAACCATCCTTGACCTTCGATGATTTGATTTATCATCGACAACCCCCTTTTCTTCTTTCCAACACATGTTTGATCATGTCTTGGTTATACCTTGTACTCCTTGCTATTCCTGCAATTGTTCCTTGAGTATTTCTTGTGATCTTCAACTCCAACCCCTACTTGGAACACCATGTTAATGCTACCTCGAAGCATGACTGAGGTATTCCGGCAACGAGAACATTGGAAGCACATTGTCGAATGTTTCTTGATCTATTATCCAAAAAACCGTTGCATGGGTAATACCATGATTCTTCCCTCGCCCCCTTTATCTAAATGCTTTTGAACTTGCTGTCATATCATGTATATCCTGCTCCGTTTCCCCTTGGGAAGGATATACTCCCAATTCTTGTGTGTAAACACATTTTCCGTTCCAATGATCTGATTAATTTAATGATCGCCTTTTCCTTCCCATTCTTTTGTTTAACTTTTATTGTGATCTATATGATCTAAGCAGTAATATTCTTCTGCTTAAATAAACATCTTGGTGTACAACTCTTACAGTAAAACCCTGTTACTATTGTTGTTGACATTCCGGTAGCCACCGATGGATGAGAACTTTGCCTATTGGCCCGCCTCGTTCAACGAGCAGGAAAAATGGTTCTCTTCGTCCCTTGCCCTTGGTACCAGCGTTGTTGCCAACATAACTGACAGGCTATACTCTGACCTGCCTTCCTATTATGATCGTGCAAATTGATTAGTGCCTTCCTGCTGTTAACCCACATGGTGGGCCCATAACCCACAGTTCCACAGGATCGGAACCTGAGTCTCCTGTATACCCTTTATTCCGAAGTATCACATGCTCTTGGCTTTGTGTGTTGTCACGAGCCACCTTCTGAGAGATGATCTATTCCCGATGCTCTGAACCCCTTTCTCTCACTCCGTTCAGGTATCATTCGTTTGTCCATTCGGTTGAAACTTCCTATTGTACCTTCATACTTTGCTCTCGATATTTTATTAAGTTTCAACTCGAGAGATGCCTCTATGCCACGTTCACCGAGATAGCCCCCAGGTACCTATCTTGTGTTGAGCTTGGTCCTTCCCGACTCTTTTCCACCTTACTCCATCCCTTAAATCTCGGGACAAGATTTCTTGTAGTGGAGGAGATTTGTAACACCCCGAGAATCGTGCTACAGTAATCTCCCCCTAATGGTGGCCATGTCATCGTGATTACTATGCAGCTTGCCACTTGTTCACAAATCAAAGCCTTTTTCAAATTTAAAATAAGTCGAATAAATTATTTCTTTGGGCAGTAAAACAAAAATGTTTGTTGCGTTGAAAATATTCACTGATTAATTATCATATAAGACCCAACCTTAGTTGAGTATCTGAAATGCCATTAACCTATTTGGACTTGGACCAGTAGCATTTAATTTATCTTTTACAATTTAAATAAATGGTGAAACTTCTCCAAATAAATTGAAACCTTGTGTGTGGCTTCAGAATCCTACCTAGTAATTACGTGCCAAGTTGCACCTATAAATATATTCATTTAGTACTACCTCAAAATATTGCAAAACAGAGTTGAACTAAAGAATAGCAGAATATAAACAAAAACAAAAGGAGCCCAGCTAACTACTGTGCACCGGGCCCTAATGGCCCCAGTACACAGCCGGCCCAGCCCATTCACGCCTCCTCCTACCTCCTGTTCACCTCGCTCCCGTGGACGCCCGTGCGCCGTCCAGCACGCGGATGTCGCGCCGCCGCCCATCCTGCGGTTGAAGAGTTGGATAAGAGCCCTCCCTCGACGCCCCTCTCTCTGCCATGAACCCTAGCTCCCTCCTTTTCTCCCCTCTGGCGCTGTTCTCCACCAAATCGAGCCGCGTTTGAGAGCTCCCATGGCTGCGCCGTCGACGTTGGCGCGGACACCGGCCTCCCCTCGCCTATCCAGCAGGTCCAGGAGACGTGCACCTTCACCCTCTTCGTCTACGGCAAGTCGCGCGAGTAGGGACGCCCTCACGTCGTTGCAATCGTCGATCCCCATCGTCGGCCGTCACTTCTACCTTGTCGTCGACGAATCGCCACCACGAGCGCAACCCCAAGCCTGCTACGCTGTCGTCGAGTGCGCTGTGAGCCGTCGTTCCCCCCCCCCCATCCCTCTAATTTCCACGATGAATCGTCGCCGTAGTCGCCGTGCTCGCCGCACCTCCCCTCGGTCCGCGTACGACCGCGCCTCCGCGCGTGCCCTCCTGTAGGCGTTGGCCTCAACTGCTGCTGCACACGCGCCCGCTACCATGCGCCCCTGGTGCTGCTGCTCGTCACTGCCGCCGCACAGCTCGCCCTGCTTGCCTCGTCGCGCCGCCCCGCTCGTCTACTGCAGCCGCGCTGCTGGAGCCCGACTGCGGTCACCGCTCGCTGACCCTGCCGCCCACCGCTGCCAGCGCCGCCCTGTCACCTCGCCCCGCCGCGCCCGCTGCAGCCGGCCATAGCCGTCGGCCGTGCCCCCCCGGCCATCTCGTGCGCCCCGCATCGGCGCCAGGCCGTGCCCCGCTCTCCCGCCCCTAGCAACTGCTTCGGCCGGCCGCTCTTGACCATGGCCTCGCCTTTCTCTGTACGAGCACAGGCTCATCCGAACTGGTAATGGGGATTAGCCCCTGTTCTTTTTGTTTTTTTTATTACTTAGAGTTAGCCTAATGACAGGTGGCCCCCACCCCCCGCTATTAGTTAATTAACTTAAAACTAAATTTAATTAAGTTAATAGACATTGACAGCTCGGCCGCACGATTTAATTAGATTAACTAAAACATTTAGCTGTTCAGTCAATGACAGATGGGACCCACAGGGGCCTTTGACCAGTCAACATTGACCAGTCAACTGCTGACTGGGCAGTTGATTGGGCCCCCTATCAGCCCCACACTACCGCGGGCTGGGTGTACTTTTGGGTACACTTAGCATTTCTAATCTATTTTCGATAATTTAAAAAATGCCTAAAACTTTGATAAATCATAATAAATAATCAGTAACTCTGATGAAAAAGTTTTCTACATGAAAGTTGCTCAGAACGACGAGACGAATCTGGATATGCGGTCCGTTCGTCCTCCACACATCCCTAGCATAGAGAACCTGCAGCTTTCCCCCTCCGTTTCATCTGTCCGAAAAATGCCAACATCGGGAAAACTTTCCCGGATGTTTCCCAACTTCCACGGTACCGCGTAGCACCGCGTTAGAACACGTCTAGCTCTGCATGTTGTCCTATTATGCACTTGCTTACTATGTATTTACTGTTTCTTCCCCCCTCTTCTCTTCGGTAGACCCCGACACTACCACTGATGCCACTGTGATCGACTACGGTGTTGACGACCCCTCTCTCTTGCCAGAGCAACCAGGCAAGCCCCCCCTTTGATCACCAGATATCGCCTACTCTTCTCTATACTGCTTGCATTAGAGTAGTGTAGCATGTTACTGCTTCCCGTTAATCCTATCCTGATGCATAGCCTATCCTTTCTACTACTGTTGTTACCTTTACCTGCAATCCTAATGCTTAGTATAGGATGCTAGTTTATCATCAGTGGCCCTACATTCCTGTCCATCTGCCATGCTATACTATCGGGCCATGATCACTCGGGAGGTGACCACGGGTATATTCTATATACTTTATACATGATACATGTGGTGATTAAAGATGGGTCGGCTCGTAGGAGCACCCACGAGTGGATCTTTGAGGCGGAGCGATAGGGAAGGTTCAGACCACCTAGGAGAGAGGTGGGCCTGGCCCTGGTCGGCGTTCGCGGATACTTAACACGCTTAACGAGATCTGGGTATTTGATCTGAGTCTGGCCATTTGGTCTATACGCACTAACCATCTACGTGGGAGTAGTTATGGGTATCCCGGCGTCGTGGTATCAGCCGAAGCCTTCGTGACGTCAGCGACTGAGCGGCGCGCGCCGGATGGGAACGTAAGCCTGCTCTTGTATTAAGGGGTCTAGTTCTGCTTCCGGCTACGTTCGCAACGTGCAGGTGTGCTAAGGGCGATGGGCCCAGACCCCTGTGCGCTTAGGTTTAGACCGGCGTGCTGACCTCTCTGTTGTGCCTAGGTGGGGCTGCGACGTGTTGATCTTCCGAGGCCGGGCATGACCCAGGAAAGTGTTTCCGGCCAAATGGGATCGAGCGTGTTGGGGAATGTAGTGCACCCCTGCAGGGAAGAATTAATCTATTCGAATAGCCTTGATCTTCGGTAACAGGACGACTTGGAGTTGTACCTTGACCTTATGACAACTAGAATCGGATACTTAATAAAACACACCCTTTCAAGTGCCAGATACAACCGGTGGTCGCTCTCTCACAGGGCGACGAGGGGAGGATCATCGGTTAGGATTATGCTATGCGATGCTACTTGGAGGACTTCAGTCTACTCTCTTCTACATGCTGCAAGACGGAGGCTGCCAGAAGCATAGTCTTCGAAAGGACTAGCTATCCCCCCTTATTCCGGCTTTCTGCAGTTCAGTCCACATATGCTACCCTTATTCCATTTGATACCAATGCATACATATGTAGTATAGCTCCTTGCTTGCGAGTACTTTGGATGAGTACTCACGGTTGCTTTCTCCCTCTTTTCCCCCCTTCCCTTCTACCTGGTTGTCGCAACCAGATGTTGGTGCCCAGGAGCCAGACGCCAGCTTCGACGACGACTCCTACTACACCGGAGGTGCCTACTACTACGTGATGCCCGCTGACGACGACCAGGAGTAGTTAGGAGGATCCCAGGTAGGAGGCCTGCGCCTCTTTCGATCTGTATCCCAGTTTGTGCTAACCTTCTTAAGGCAAACTTGTTTAACTTATGTCTGTACTCAGATATTGTTGCTTCCGCTGACTCGTCTATGATCGAGCTCTTTGTTTCGAGCCCTCGAGGCCCCTGGCTTGTAATATGATGCTTGTATGACTTTATTTAATTTTGTGTCTAGAGTTGTGTTATGATATCTTCCCGTGAGTCCTTGATCTTGATCGTACACATTTGCGTGCATGATTAGTGTACGATTGAATCGAGGGCGTCACAACCCACTCCCGTCTCCCTACGAGAATGCCATCCATAGCACTCACGCTTATCTTGCACATTTTAGAGTATCCACTTTCACTTGTCTATGAACTATGCAAGGGGTCCAAGTTTCCATATCCGAGGAATCCGACAATTCGAATAGATAATGATAACCCTGCAGGGGTGTACTTCTTCACACACAATCTCGCCACTTACCACCATGTACACATCGTGTATCTCGGCAACCTTCAAGCGGAAGCCTGGCGAGGGAATCGGCCACGACCTGACTAACCAACAAGTCTCTAATCTAGGTTTATCGCCTATTCGGGTTCCATCCGCAAGGAGATCCGGCCGGGGTGTCGCTCACGGCCCCAAACGATGTGAGCAGGGTTCCCAAGCCCACCATCCGGGTGCCATGGTACATCGTGCCACCGTGCCTAGTCTGTCCCAAGCCCACCTATACCGGGTGCCACTTGGTAGACTACTAACACTACCTACAAACACCAGAAACTAGTTGCAACTCCTGGATAGAGATCAAGTTAATTAATAAGTCGAGAGAGCTTGGAGCGCCCAGAGCCCAATGTGTGGTAGTAACTGTTCATGGATCACAAACACAGAACTCAGTTCCTGAGGACGGCTGCAATGAGACAACCCACCATGTACTCCTACATGGCCTCTCACCGCTACCTTTACCAAATCGTGTTCACACACTTAGCTCACACACAGTAGGACATGTTCATCACCATTCCAATTCATCCCCGATGAATCAGACCTGACTCAACTCTAAGCAGTAGCAGGCATGACAATCAAGCATGAATGAGTAGGCACATCAGGGCTCAAACAACTCCTACTCATGCTAGTGGGTTTCATCTATTTACTGTGGCAATGACAGGTCATGCAGAGGAAAGGGGTTCAGCTACCGCAGCATGTAACCGTTGAAACGTTGTTGTCCTAATGCAGTAAAAGAGAGCAGGAGCGAGAGAGTGGGATTATATAGGAATGAACAAGGGGGTTTTGCTTGCCTGGCACTTCTGAAGATAGTATAGTTCTTCATCGGTGTCATCAATCTCATCGTCGGAACCATGTTTACTGAGGGGGAACAAATACCGGCAAACAGAGAAAGAACACAATCAATGCAATGCACATTCACATGAATGACATGTCATGTTAAGGTACTGAACTCACCTAATGCAATATCTAGCCAAGTTAATTGAAGTGGAATTCAAAGAAGGTTAAACTCCAACTCCAAATGCTAGTTCATAAATTGCCCTAATCATGATTTATCCTATTCAGTGAGGTTTACTTGTTCAAAAATGCATGAAAATGCCATAAACAGATTCTTCTTATTTTTCTGATAATTTTTCATATATAATTTATTTCATTCCGAGTTACAGTTGATTTTCTATGAATTTCTGAAGTTTTAACTATTTTCTGAAATTTTCTAAACCTTTTCTGATTTACTCAACTTTCAAAAAATAGTTACAGCATCAGCATGACATCAAGATGACATCATCAGGTCAACCGGGGCTGACCAGGGTCAAACCTGACACGTGGGGCCCACATGTCATAGGCTCAGTTATAATTAGTGATTTTAGTTTAACCTAACCAAAATCGTTAGGGGGCTAGGCCCACCGGTCAGAGGCTGCGGGTGTTAATTAGAGCCTAAACTAATTGTTGCCACGTCAGCTAAACAGGATTTCGCCGCCGGCAACCTCATCCGATGGCGGAGGCATGTCGGAATCACTGCTCCGGTAGCGGTTCGATGCGCCGAGGGTACCAGTGGAGAGCTCACGCTCGTGCGCGACTAGGGGAGGCCTCGGGAGGCGGTGGGGTGGCCGGGAACGATGACCACGCCGGCTTTGGCGGCGGCCGGAGCTCGGGCCAGCAAGGGCGCGGTGGCTGCAGCGCGTTAGCCAGAGAGCAGAGGAGCGCGTCGGGATCCTGGGGACCTGGAGAGCACACGGGCGCTACTGGAGTGAGCGGAAGAGCTCCGGGGCGCGAGGTTCGCCGGCCATGGCTATGGCCGCAGCTCGGTGCTTGTGGGGACGGCAGCTACGGCATGAGAACGAGCAGGGGAGGAGGGGGAAAACGAACAGCGAAGTTGTTTAGCAGCTCAGACGGCTCGGGGGGCCCCTCTTCGGCGCGAATCGACAGCAGCGATCCACGGGTTGCCAACGAGGGAGACGATGATGCTGACGGCGCTGTAGTGCGCCCGGGATTCTGATCTTCAGTGTTCAGACGAGGACGAGCTTCTCTCTGCGGCTGGACACGGCGCGGGGCCTAGCTAGGGTGCGCGGTGGCTACAACGGCGAGCAGCGGCTCTCCCGTGCGCTCGGCTTCAGGGGAGAGACGAGGCAGGAAGAGAGGGGAGCGGTCGAGGGGGTCTAGTGGTCTACGTGGCAACGCCACAGGCGTCCAGGCCGTCGAGGAGGCAGGCGAGCAGGGTGGAGGTGGCGCGCACGTGTGCGCGCACGGCGACCACACGCCCTGCCTAATGGCCTGGGAGGAAGATGACAGGGGAGGTGGAGGTGGGCTAGGCCAGTACAATAGCGGGCCGCGTAGGTGGGCTGGCCTCTCTGGTGGGCTTCACAAGTGAGGCCAGGTAAAAACTGCTCTGTTTTATTATCTATGTTGTTTTCTTTTTATTTAATCAGTTTGCCACTGATTCAAATTCAAAAGTAAACCAAAGCAGGGCAAAACCTTCTGAATATTTGTATGTTGCCATTACAGACTTTTCCAAAGGCACATAAATTATTTCAGGGCCTTTTGAAATATACTCTATATAAAATGAATATAATCCAAAAGTCAAATATTATTGATTTAAATTCAAAGTCCCAAAAATAATTCCTTAAAAATGTTCCTAAATTTTGGTTTGATATATAGTTCTTGCCAAAATTCTCAAACATTGCAAAACGGACATCTTGGAAACAAAGAATGAGATTTCGAGGGTTCTTTGCCCTTCTTTTGATTAAAGTTTTGAGGCTTCAACGATCCTCAATTCAAGTTTAAGAAATTTAAATAAGATGCATGAATGCAATGCCACTAATTACAAGCATTAAACTGGGGCTGTGACAACTTACCCCCACTAAACAAGAATCTCGTCCCGAGATTCAAGACGTGAGGTAAGAAGACAGAGGGGACACAAAGCCAACACAATCTTCTCGATCCAACTGCCCTTCTCAAAGATGTTGATTCATTTCTTCATATTGATCCTAACGTTTGTGCTTTCGAGATCTTCATCCAACATGATGACGATAGAAAGAAACTCTACAGGAATCGATCTTCTCAAAGACCGAGCAACTCAAGATCAACTCATGGAGTGAGACGTTGAAACATCTCATGAGCTAAGACGCTAACTCACGTCAAGTGGGAAGGAAGGAAACAGATGATGAAAGTTCAATTTGGTAGGCAAGAATTCCACGCTTGGGTAAGATGGTAAAAGAGTTTAAAGTAGCGAGGAAATAATTGCCATGATTCCATAACAGGGCACCTTGGGAGAGGTGATTAATGGAAATATTCCCTTAAGTGGCAAAAAGAATTACTTCTGATTCATAGATCATTGAAACTCTCTATACCAGCCTAAGGCAATTCGCAAACGATCATCTGGAAGAGTTCAAAGAAGTGGCATACTCAGACTTGAATGGATGATGTGGACTACCTTGTTGAAGACAACGTATTGGATGATTTTTGCCTATCATCGGAAATGGATGGGACCCATGGTAAGTCCACTTTTGTAGATGACTCTGGATAGCAATTACCGAGGAGGGAAGCCCATGGAATATTGGCACAACAGCGGTGCAGGCTGGGAACAAAATGCAAATGATGGGAATGTTCCAACCATCATATCTGCTTGAGATTCAGATCTGGTTAGTAATAGGACACTTCAGACTCAACATGTCTGCAAAAGAAAGTTTGCAACACAATTCGACGAGATGACGTTGCGAGATTCTTAGGAGATGAACTACAATAGAAAGCTCCAAAACATGAGCCAGTTCTGCTACACACATGTGAACACGTTGTCCCAGACAAGCATGACCACATAGTAGTCTTACAATGAAACACTACCGAGTTCAGGTGGGAACCATCAACGAGGATATCAAAGTCCTTTTATAAGCCCGGGTTAGCTCTTAAGAAGGAGCTTCTTCTCCTTGAACAAATCAATCAGTGGCTTGGTGTGATAGGAAACACATATAGAATGGAGGCGGCCAACCTGTCAAACTATAGAGCACTTCGCACATGCGTGACTAATTTGGGATGATTCCAAGGAAGCAAAAACAAGCTTTATCGAATTCACGGTGGCAACTTGCATCAAATGCACATGAATTAGAGGAAGTCACTTCTTTCATCCAACATATCCTTCATGAACGGAACATGAAGAAAATTCTTACACAAGTTTCCAACACTAGCTTAATGTTCAACATGAATCATGGAGAAGATAAAATGCTGCTGATGGGCTCAACAACAAGTCATCAAGGCTTCCATATAGATGGAGTTCCACAATTTAGTGAACTCGGATTTAGCATTGGTCAGACCAAAAGAGGTGATGGTGTCTGCTCGAGGGATCAACCATGGGTGCGACAACATTATGAATATCGTTGGTTCTAATTTGATTTGAGAATAGCCCACACTCAAATCAAAGTTTGGACAAGACAATAGATCCAACAGTTGATCATGAGGATCAATCGATGAAGACATCATCTTTCTTCATCACACACACAAAAACAAGGATATCCCTTTAAATGAACTAAGTTAGGTAAGCTTTTATCTTCCAACTCTCCAAGTTGTTGTTTGGCTTAACCAACTAGCTCAGGGGTATCCAACACAGATTCTTGGAGAAAGAGTGGTTTATTGGAAAACCAACTTGATCACAAACTCAACATATCGGTCAGGGGACGACCTGGTGATACCTCCGTGAAGATATCCGAAAAATCATGAACCACCGATATGTCTCTAAGCTCGAGAACAATCTTGCTTTTCAAGGCAAGACGACATGATCAGAAGAGCAAGGGATTCAATTCTAACTCAAAGGTCGAAGAGTGCACCAGAAATAAGGACAAGGTAGCACGATCAATCCTACAATAGTGATTCGATAACCAACACGCTAAGAATGATATTAATGTCCATTAACTACCAAGCAACACAGTTGCTAGGAGTATTGATTTCACACATCATGATTCACCTGTCGGCATTCCGGTTACAACCAACACGTAGACCAAGAAAATGAATAATGATGGCGAAAGTATCACTATATCAAGAATTCATAAGAGATTGTACAATTCTCACATCATTCTTGATATGAAAGAGGGTGACACTCCAAGGTAGAACAGAGCAAAAGTTGAATTGGCATTTTGATTTGTGGAATACAACTACTTTGACCCAATCCTCAAAGTGGACAAGGTACTGGAGTTTGTTTCTCCTTGTCATTCCGGAATAGAATGGCTTGACGGACCACAAGAGTAAAAGGCACCGATAAACACGAATGCACACATACTCTTGACTATCAACTGATAGGCTAAGGTCAGAATACAACTAAAGGGGGACAACTCAAGGAAAATATAATTTTTTTGAGTTGTGCACGCATGGATTAGTATGTCGAACAAGTTCAACATATTTCTTCCGGATAACCCACGTAGAAGAAGAAGGACTGGCAGATTCACAATTTGAATGGAGAACTCATCCAGAGCACTCTTATTGTGATCTTTTGGTTCAACGAACTTCCGCCAAGGATGGTTCATGGTATTAGGAAGAATGATATACCACGGACCTCGCAGACTATCACAAGGTTACTAATATCCTAAAGGAACTAGCAAACACTATCAACATGAAGTAAGTTGGGTGAATCTCGGGTTCAAGAACCCAGGAATAGAATACCTACTACTAAGTGGCATCACGAGATGCTTTCGAGAATGACGGCCAGAATCATCGCACTGGAACAAAAAACATGGCTAGATTACTAGGTGATTCTATAAGACGCCTAGGGTCATAATAATAGCTCCAACATATATGTCGAGGCAATACAGTACCTCAACTCACCGATTAGTGTGCTTATTCTGACCAAAAGGACATCAGGAATGGAAAGAAAGGATCTGCAAATGCATCAGACTGTTTAGAAACCTGGGATGACTCGGACAGCAAACGGTTGTAAATGCTCAAAAAGATTTGAGACATCCTACAAAATGGTAGCATAACCACTTAACATCACAATATCAAGGTTCTAAGGTCAATTGTTAACACACGAAAGTACTAGAAACTGAACTGAGACTCGAATCCATCATACCTATAAGTCTCTAGCATAGTAACTCGTCATCCTGATAGATAGATGAGAAGGCCTAGTTTCTTAACCCCGTAGAAAAGACGAGGGTGACTCAGATCAGAAGGACATAAGGTAAAGGAGTAAAAAGAGCCTTACGTTCCCTTCCACAATCAATTCCCTTATATAACTAAAGCATTTCTAGACTCGACTTCGACAAGGTTGGCTTGGTAATCCTACAGGCAGTCAGGCTCTGATACCAAATCTGTCAGGACCCCGATTCTAAGTCACACCGATCTAGCCTGTAACACCTCATATCACTTTGCGGCCTCACGCACGGTATTCTCACGGGTGTCGCCTTACCATGGCCCGGATCCGTTTGCGCCTTTTGGCTCACGTATATGATAGTGTCGCTAGCATCCATATGACAGAGAACCCGGGCCGACATGACTAGTCGTGAACCCAAAGTGGCACTAACTTACGGGGACAGGCATACATGAATCAACATCGAGCATGTCGGTCAGCAGCGTGCGAATCCGGGCTGTAGCACTGGGCTAACAGGACTCCGGCGAACCGGGCTGTAGCAGGCTAGGCAGGACTCCAGATGTCACCGCGTGACATTTCCCCGAAGGGACAGACACAGGAACGAAGTGAATCACATGCCGGCCATTCAAGTGTTCCAGAGTAGTAGTGCTGGGCTAGCAGGACTCCGGTGAACCGGGCTGTAGCGGACTACTATGGCTCATGGAAGCACAAGACTACATTTCCCCATAAGAGAGGCTACCAAGGATAAACAACTAGGTTGTCGGATCCCACACATACCAAGCATTTCAATCATACACACAATATGCTCGATATGTGTAAATACAACATGGCATCACAACATAACTCTATGACTCAAGTATTTATTCATTAGGCTCCGAACAGCCAGATATTACAGACATGGGTCTCATGACCTAGCATTCAGAGCATACCAGACAAAACACATGCGGAAGCTTAACATGTCTGAGTACACACATCTATAAATGAAAAAGGCTGAGAAGCCTGACTAACTACCGGATCCTGCCAAGGGCACAAGATCGTAGCTGAGGTAACAAGCTAAACGTCGAAGTCCACTTGGAACTACTAGCGAGACTGAAGTCTCTCTACAAAAACATAAATTAAGCAAACATGGGTACAAATGTACTCAGCAAGACTTACATCAGAACTAGCTACATATGCATCAGTATCAACAAAGGGGGGTGGTGGAGTTTGAGTGCAGCAAGCCAGCTTTGACTCGGTGGCTATCCTGAACTACGACTGCAAGTAACTCTTTTGAGGTGGTGCACACGAGTCCACATATTCACCATACCAATACACCACTATGGACCCGCTCCCGTCTACCTACGAGAACGCCATCCATAGCACTCACGCTTATCTTGCACGTTTTAGAGTATCCACTTTCACTTGTCTATGAACTATGCAAGGGGTCCAAATTTCCATATCCGAGGAATCTGGCTATTCAAATAGATAATGATAACCCTGCAGGGGTGTACTTCTTCACACACGCTCTCGCCACTTACCACCATGTATACATCGTATATCTCGGCAACCTTCAAGCGGAAGCCTGGAGAGGGAGTCGGCCACGACCTGACTAACCAACAAGTCTCTAGTCCAGGTTTATCGCCTATTCGGGTTCCATCCGCAAGGAGATCCGGCCGGGGTGTCGCTCACGGCCCCAAACGATGTGAGCAGGGTTCCCAAGCCCACCATCAGGGTGCCACTTGGTATACCGTGCCACTGTGCCTAGTCTGTCCCAAGCCCACCTGTACCGGGTGCCACTTCGTAGACTACTAACACTACCTACAAACACCAGAAACTAGTTGCAACTCCTGGACAAAGATCAAGTTGATTAATAAGTCGAGAGAGGTTGGAGCGCTCGGAGCCCAATGTGTGGTAGTAACTGTTCATGGATCACAAACACAGAACTCAGTTCCTGAGGACGGCTGCAATGAGACAACCCACCATGTACTCCTACATGGCCTCTCACCGCTACCTTTACCAAATCGTGTTCACACACTTAGCTCACACACAGTAGGACATGTTCATCACCATTCCATTTCATCCCCGATGAATCAGACCTGACTCAACTCTAAGCAGTAGCAGGCATGACAATCAAGCATGAATAAGTAGGCACACCAGGGCTCAAACAACTCCTACTCATGCTAGTGGGTTTCATCTATTTACTGTGGCAATGACAGGTAATGCAGAGGAAAGGGGTTCAGCTACCGCAGCATGTAACCGTTGAAATGTTGTTGTCCTAATGCAGTAAAAGAGAGCAGGAGCGAGAGAGTGGGATTATATCGGAATGAACAAGGGGGTTTTGCTTGCCTGGCACTTCTGAAGATAGTATATAGTTCTTCATCGGTGTCATCGGTCTCATCGTCGGAACCATGTTTACTAAGGGGGAACAAATACCGGCAAACAGAGAAAGAACACAATCAATGCAATGCACATTCACATGAATGACATGTCATGTTAAGGTACTGAATTCACCTAATGCAATATCTAGCCAAGTTAATTGAAGTGGAATTCAAAGAAGGTTAAACTCCAACTCCAAATGCTAGTTCATAAATTGCCCTAATCATTATTTATCCTATTCAGTGAGGTTAACTTGTTCAAAAATGCATGAAAATGCCATAAACAGATTCTTCTTATATTTCTGATAATTTTTCATATATAATTTATTTCATTCCGAGTTACGGTTGATTTTCTATGAATTTTTGAAGTTTTAACTATTTTCTGAAATTTTCTAAACCTTTTCTGATTTATTCAACTTTCAGAAAATAGTTACAGCATCAGCATGACGTCAAGATGACATCATCAGGTCAACCGGGGCTGACCAGGGTCAAACCTGACCCATGGGGCCCACATGTCATAGGCTCAGTTATAATTAGTGATTTTAGTTAAACCTAACCAAAATCGTTAGAGGGGCTAGGCCCACCGGTCAGAGGCTGCGGGTGTTAATTAGAGCCTAAACTAATTGTTGCCACGTCAGCTAAACAGGATTTCGCCGCCGGCAACCTCATCCGATGGCGGAGGCATGTCAGAATCACTGCTCCGGTAGCGGTTCGATGCGCCGAGGGTACCAGTGGAGAGCTCACGCTCGTGCGCGACTAGGGGAGGTCTCGGGAGGCGGTGGGGTGGCCGGGAACGACGACCACGCCGGCTTTGGCGGCGGCTTGAGCTCGGGCCAGCAAGGGCACGGTGGCTGCAGCGTGTTAGCCAGAGAGCAGAGGAGCGCGTCGGGTTCCTGGGGACCTGGAGAGCACACGGTCGCTACTGGAGCGAGCGGAAGAGCTCCGGGGCGCGAGGTTCGCCGGCCATCGCAATGGCCGGAGCTCGGTGCTTGCGGGGACGGCAGCTACGGCATGAGAACGAGCAAGGGAGGAGGGGGAAAACGAAGGAGTCCTCACAGCGAAGTTGTTTAGCAGCTCAGACGGCTCGGGGGGCCCCTCTTCGGCGCGAATCGACGGCGGCGATCCACGGGTTGCCAACGAGGGAGACGATGATGCTGACGGCGCTGTAGTGCGCCCGGGATTCTGATCTTCAGTGTTCAGACGAGGACGAGCTTCTCTTTGCGGCTGGACACGGCGCGGGGCCTAGCTAGGGTGCGCGGTGGCTACAACGGCGAGTAGCGGCTCTCCGGTGCGCTCGGCTTCAGGGGAGAGACGAGGCAGGAAGAGAGGGGAGCGGTCGAGGGGGTCCAGGGGTCTGCGTGGCAACACCACAGGCGTCCAGGCCGTCGAGGAGGCAGGCGAGCAGGGTGGAGGTGGCGCGCACGTGTGCGCGCACGGCGACCACACGCCCTGCCTAATGGCCTGGGGAGGAAGACGACAGGGGAGGTGGAGGTGGGCTGGGCCAGTACAATAGCGGGCCGCGTAGGTGGGCTGGCCTCTCTGGTGGGCTTCACATGTGAGGCCAGGTAAAAACTGCTCTGTTTTATTATCTATGTTGTTTTCTTTTTATTTAATCAGTTTGCCACTGATTCAAATTCAAAAGTAAATCAAAGCAGGGCAAAACCTTCTGAATATTTGTATGTTGCCATTATGGACTTTTCCAAAGGCACATAAATAATTTCAGGGCCTTTTGAAATATATTCTATATAAAATGAATATAATCCAAAAGTCAAATACTTATTGATTTAAATTCAAAGTCCCAAAAATAATTCCTTAAAAATGTTCCTAAATTTTCGTTTTATATATAGTTCTTGCTAAAATTCTCAAACATTGCAAAAAGAACATCTTGGAAACAAAGAATGAGATTTCGAGGGTTCTTTGCCCTTCTTTTGATTAAAATTTTGAGGCTTCAACGATCCTCAATTCAAGTTTGAGAAATTTAAATAAGATGCACGAATGCAATGCCACTAATTACAAGCATTAAACTGGGGCTGTGACAACTTACCCCCACTAAACAAGAATCTCGTCCCGAGATTCAAGACGTGAGGTAAGAAGACAGAGGGGACACAAAGCCAACACAATCTTCTCGATCCAACTGCCCTTCTCAAAGATGTTGATTCATTTCTTCATATTGATCCTGACGTTTGTGCTTTCGAGATCTTCATCCAACATGATGACGATAGAAAGAAACTCTACAGGAATCGATCTTCTCAAAGACCGAGCAACTCAAGATCAACTCATGGAGTGAGACGTTGAAACATCTCATGAGCTAAGACGCTAACTCACGTCAAGTGGGAAGGAAGGAAACAGATGATGAAAGTTCAATTTGGTAGGCAAGAATTCCACGCTTGGGTAAGATGGTACAAGAGTTTAAAGTAGCGAGGAAATAATTGCCATGATTCCATAACAGGGCACCTTGGGAGAGGTGATTAATGGAAATATTCCCTTAAGTGGCAAAAAGAATTACTTCTGATTCATAGATCATTGAAACTCTCTATACCAGCCTAAGGCAATTCGCAAACGATCGTCTGGAAGAGTTCAAAGAAGTGGCATACTCAGACTTGAATGGATGATGTGGACTACCTTGTTGAAGACAACGTATTGGATGATTTTTGCCTATCATCGGAAATGGATGGGACCCATGGTAAGTCCACTTTTGAAGATGACTCTGGATAGCAACTACCGAGGAGGGAAGCCCATGGAATATTGGCACAACAGCGGTGCAGGCTGGGAACAAAATGCAAATGATGGGAATGTTCCAACCATCATATCTGCTTGAGATTCAGATCTGGTTAGTAATAGGACACTTCAGACTCAACATGTCTGCAAAAGAAAGTTTGCAACACAATTCGACGAGATGACGTTCCGAGATTCTTAGGAGATGAACTACAATAGAAAGCTCCAAAACATGAGCCAGTTCTGCTACACACATGTGAACACGTTGTCCCATACAAGCATGACCACATAGTAGTCTTACAATGAAACACTACCGAGTTCAGGTGGGAACCATCAACGAGGATATCAAAGTCCTTTTATAAGCCCGGGTTAGCTCTTAAGAAGGAGCTTCTTCTCCTTGAACAAATCAATCAGTGGCTTGGTGTGATAGGAAACACATATAGAATGGAGGCGGCCAACCTGTCAAACTATAGAGCACTTCGCACATGCGTGACTAATTTGGGATGATTCCAAGGAAGCAAAAACAAGCTTTATCGAATTCATGGTGGCAACTTGCATCAAATGCACATGAATTAGAGGAAGTCACTTCTTTCATCCAACATATCCTTCATGAACGGAACATGAAGAAAATTCTTACACAAGTTTAGCTTAATGTTCAACATGAATCATGGAGAAGATAAAATGCTGCTGATGGGCTCAACAACAAGTCATCAAGGCTTCCATATAGATGGAGTTCCACAATTTAGTGAACACGGATTTAGCATTTGTCAGACCAAAAGATGTGATGGTGTATGCTCGAGGGATCAACCATGGGTGCGACAACATTATGAATATCGTTGGTTCTAATTTGATTTGAGAATAGCCCACACTCAAATCAAAGTTTGGACAAGACAATAGATCCAACAATTGATCATGAGGATCAATCGATGAAGACATCATCTTTCTTCAACACACACACAAAAACAACGATATCCCTTTAAATGAACTAAGTTAGGCAAGCTTTTATGTTCCAACTCTCCAAGTTGTTGTTTGTCTTAACCAACTAGCTCAGGGGTATCCAACACAGATTCTTGGAGAAAGAGTGGTTTATTGGAAAACCAACTTGATCACAAACTCAACATATCGGTCAGGGGACGACCTGGTGATACCTCCGTGAAGATATCCGGAAAATTATGAACCACCCATATGTCTCTAAGCTCGAGAATAATCTTGCTTTTCAAGGCAAGACGACATGATCAGAAGAGCAAGGGATTCAATCCTAACTCAAAGATTGAAGAGTGCACCATAAATAAGGACAAGGTAGCATGATCAATCCTACAATAGTGATTCGATAACCAACACGCTAAGAATGATATTAATGTCCATTAACTACCAAGCAACACGGTTGCTAGGAGTATTGATTTCACACATCATGATTCACCTGTCGGCATTCCGGTTACAACCAACACGGAGACCAAGAAAATGAATAATGATGGCGAAAGTATCACTATATCAAGAATTCATAAGAGATTGTACAATTCTCACGTCATTCTTGATATGAAAGAGGGTGACACTCCAAGGTAGAACAGAGCAAAAGTTGAATTGGCATTTTGATTTGTGGAATACAACTACTTTGACCCAATCCTCGAAGTGGACAAGGTACTGGAGTTTGTTTCTCCTTGTCATTCCGGAATAGAATGGCTTGACGGACCACAAGAGTAAAAGGCACCGATAAACACGAATGCACACATACTCTTGACTATCAACTGATAGGCTAAGGTCGGAATACAACTAATGGGGGACAACTCAAGGAAAATATAATTTTTTTGAGTTGTGGACGCATGGATTAGTATGTCGAACAAGTTCAACATATTTCTTCCGGATAACCCACGCAGAAGAAGAAGGACTGGCAGATTCAAAATTTGAATGGAGAACTCATCCAGAGCACTCTTATTGTGATCTTTTGGTTCAACGAACTTCCGCCAAGGATGGTTCATGGTATTAGGAAGAATGATATACCACGGACCTCGCAGACTATCACAAGGTTACTAATATCCTAAAGGAACTAGCAAACACTATCAACATGAAGTAAGTTGGGTGAATCTCGAGTTCAAGAACCCAGGAATAGAATACCTACTACTAAGTGGCATCAGGAGATGCTTTCGAGAATGACGGCCAGAATCATCGCACTGGAACACAAAACATGGCTAGATTACTAGGTGATTCTATAAGACGCCTAGGGTCATAATAATAGCTCCAACATATATGTTGAGGCAATACAGTACCTCAACTCACCGATTAGTGTGCTTATTCTGACCAAAAGGACATCAGGAATGGAAAGAAAGGATCTACAAATGCATCAGACTGTTTAGAAACCTGGGATGACTCGGACAGCAAACGGTTGTAAATGCTCAAAAAGATTTGAGACATCCTGCAAAATGGTAGCATAACCACTTAACATCACAATATCAAGGTTCTAAGGTCAATTGTTAACACACGAAAGTACTAGAAACTGAACTGAGACTCGAATCCATCATACCTATAAGTCTCTAGCATAGTAACTCGTCATCCTGATAGATAGATGAGAAGGCCTAGTTTCTTAACCCCGTAGAAAAGACGAGGGTAACTCAGATCAGAAGGACATAAGGTAAAGGAGTAAAAAGAGCCTTACATTCCCTTCCACAATCAATTCCCTTATATAACTAAAGCATTTCTAGACTCGACTTCGACCAGGTTGGCTTGGTAATCCTACAGGCAGTCAGGCTCTGATACCAAAGCTGTCAGGACCCCGATTCTAAGTCACACCGATCTAGCCTGTAACACCTCATATCACTTTGCGGCCTCACGCACGGTATTCCCACGGGTGTCGCCTTACCATGGCCCAGAACCGTTTGCGCCTTTTGGCTCACGTATATGATAGTGTCGCTAGCATCCATATGACAGAGAACCCGGGCCGACATGACTAGTAGTGAACCCAAAGTGGCACTAACTTATGGGGACAGGCATACATGAATCAACATTGAGCATGTTGGTCAGCAGCGTGCGAATCCGGGCTGTAGCACTGGGCTAACAGGACTCCGGCGAACCGGGCTGTAGTAGGCTAGGCAGGACTCCAGATGTCACCGCGTGACATTTCCCCGAAGGGACAGACACAGGAACGAAGTGAATCACATGCCGGCCAGTCAAGTGTTCCAGAGTAGTAGTGCTGGGCTAGCAGGACTCCGGTGAACCGGGCTGTAGCGGACTACTATGGCTCATGGAAGCACAAGACTACATTTCCCCATAAGAGAGGCTACCAAGGATAAACAACTAGGTTGTCGGATCCCACACATACCAAGCATTTCAATCATACACACAATATGCTAGATATGTGTAAATACAACATGGCATCACAACATAACTCTACGACTCAAGTATTTATTCATTAGGCTCCGAAGAGCCAGATATTACAGACATGGGTCTCATGACTCAGCATTCAGAGCATACCAGACAAAACACATGCGGAAGCTTAACATGTCTGAGTACAGACATCTATAAATGAAAAAGGCTGAGAAGCCTGACTCACTACCGGATCCTGCCAAGGGCACAAGATCGTAGCTGAGGTAACAAGCTAAACGTCGAAGTCCACGTGGAACTACTAGCGATCCTGAAGTCTCTCTGCAAAAACGTAAATTAAGCAATCATGGGTACAAATGTACTCAGCAAGACTTACATCATAACTAGCTACATATGCATCAGTATCAACAAAGGGGGGTGGTGGAGTTTGAGTGCAGCAAGCCACCTTTGACTCGGTGGCTATCCTGAACTATGACTGCAAGTAACTCTTTTGAGGTGGTGCACACGAGTCCACATATTCACCATACCAATACACCACTATGGACCCGCTCCCGTCTCCCTACAAGAACGCCATCCATAGCACTCACGGTTATCTTGCACGTTTTAGAGTATCCACTTTCACTTGTCTATGAACTATACAAGGGGTCCAAGTTTCCATATCCAAGGAATCCGGCTATTCAAATAGATAATGATAACCCTGCAGGGGTGTACTTCTTCACACACGCTCTCGCCACTTACCACCATGTACACATCGTGTATCTCGGCAACCTTCAAGCGGAAGCCTGGCGAGGGAGTCGGCCACGACCTGACTAACCAACAAGTCTCTAGTCCAGGTTTATCGCCTATTCGGGTTCCATCCGCAAGGAGATCCGGCCGGGGTGTCGCTCACGGCCCCAAACGATGTGAGCAGGGTTCCCAAGCCCACCATCAGGGTGCCACTTGGTATACCGTGCCACTGTGCCTAGTCTGTCCCAAGCCCACCTGTACCGGGTGCCACTTCGTAGACTACTAACACTACCTACAAACACCAGAAACTAGTTGCAACTCCTGGACAGAGATCAAGTTGATTAATAAGTCGAGAGAGCTTGGAGCGCCCGGAGCCCAATGTGTGGTAGTAACTGTTCATGGATCACAAACACAGAACTCAGTTCCTGAGGATGGCTGCAATGAGACAACCCACCATGTACTCCTACATGGCCTCTCACCGCTACCTTTACCAAATCGTGTTCACACACTTAGCTCACACACAGTAGGACATGTTCATCACCATTCCATTTCATCCCCGATGAATCAGACCTGACTCAACTCTAAGCAGTAGCAGGCATGACAATCAAGCATGAATGAGTAGGCACATCAGGGCTCAAACAACTCCTACTCATGCTAGTGGGTTTCATCTATTTACTGTGGCAATGACAGGTAATGCAGAGGAAAGGGGTTCAGCTACCGCAGCATGTAACCGTTGACATGTTGTTGTCCTAATGCAGTAAAAGAGAGCAGGAGCGAGAGAGTGGGATTATATCGGAATGAACAAGGGGGTTTTGCTTGCCTGGCACTTCTGAAGATAGTATAGTTCTTCATCGGTGTCATCGATCTCATCGTCGGAACCACGTTTACTGAGGGGGAACAAATACCGGCAAACAGAGAAAGAACACAATTAATGCAATGCACATTCACATGAATGACGTGTCATGTTAAGGTACTGAATTCACCTAATGCAATATCTAGCCAAGTTAATTGAAGTGGAATTCAAACAAGGTTAAACTCCAACTCCAAATGCTAGTTCATAAATTGCCCTAATCATGATTTATCCTATTCAGTGAGGTTAACTTGTTCAAAAATGCATGAAAATGCCATAAACAGATTCCTCATATTTTTCTGATAATTTTTCATATATAATTTATTTCATTCCGAGTTATAGTTGATTTTCTATGAATTTTTGAAGTTTTAACTATTTTCTGAAATTTTCTAAACCTTTTCTGATTTATTCAACTTTCAGAAAATAGTTACAGCATCAGCATGACGTCAAGATGACATCATCAGGTCAACCGGGGCTGACCAGGATCAAACCTGACACGTGGGGCCCACATGTCATAGGCTGAGTTATAATTAGTAATTTTAGTTAAACCTAACCAAAATCTTTAGAGGGGCTAGGCCCACCGGTCAGAGGCTGCGGGTGTTAATTAGAGCCTAAACTAATTGTTGCCACGTCAGCTAAACAGGATTTCGCCGCCGGCGACCTCATCCGACGGCGGAGGCATGTCGGAATCACTGCTCCGGTAGCGGTTCGATGCGCCGAGGGTACCAGTGGAGAGCTCACGCTCGTGCGCGACTAGGGGAGGCCTCGGGAGGCAGTGGGGTGGCCGGGAACGAAGACCACGTCGGCTTTGGCGGCGGTCGGAGCTCGGGCCAGCACGGGCGCGGTGCCTGCAGCGCGTTAGCCAGAGAGCAGAGGAGCGTGTCGGGATCCTGGGGACCTGGAGAGCACACGAGCGCTACTGGAGCAAGCGGAAGAGCTCCGGGGCGCGAGGTTCGCCGGCCATGGCAATGGCCGGAGCTCGGTGCTTTCGGGGATGGTAGCTACGGCACGAGAACGAGCAGGGGAGGAGGGGGAAAACGAAGGAGTCCTCACAGCGAAGTTGTTTAGCAGCTCAGACGGCTCGGGGGGCCCCTCTTCGGCGCGAATCGACGGCGGCGATCCACGGGTTGCCAACGAGGGAGACGATGATGCTGACGGTGCTGCAGTGCGCCCGGGATTCTGATGTTCAGTATTCAGACGAGGACGAGCTTCTCTCCGCGGCTGGACACGGCGCGGGGCCTAGCTAGGGTGCGCGGTGGCTACGACGGCGAGCAGTGGCTCTCTGGTGCGCTCGGCTTCAGGGGAGAGACGAGGCAGGGAGAGAGGGGAGCGGTCGAGGGGGTCTAGGGGTCTGCGTGGCAACGCCATAGGCGTCCAGGCCGTCGAGGAGGCAGGCGAGCAGGGTGGAGGTGGCGCGCACGTCTGCGCGCACGGCGGCCACACGCCCTGCCTAATGGCCTGGCGAGGAAGACGACAGGGGAGGTGGAGGTGGGCTGGGCCAGTACAATAGCGGGCCGCGTAGGTGGGCTGGCCTCTCTGGTGGGCTTCACAGGTGAGGCCAGGTAAAAACTGCTCTGTTTTATTATCTATGTTGTTTTCTTTTTATTTAATCAGTTTGCCACTGATTCAAATTCAAAAGTAAATCAAAGCAGGGCAAAACCTTCTAAATATTTGTATGTTGCCATTATGGACTTTTCCAAAGGCACATAAATTATTTCAGGGCCTTTTGAAATATATTCTATATAAAATGAATATAATCCGAAAGCGAAATACTTATTGATTTAAATTCAAAGTCCCAAAAATAATTCCTTAAAAATGTTCCTAAATTTTGGTTTGATATATAGTTCTTGCCAAAATTCTCAAACATTGCAAAAAGGACATCTTGGAAACAAAGAATGAGATTTCGAGGGTTCTTTGCCCTTCTTTTGATTAAAGTTTTGAGGCTTCAACGATCCTCAATTCAAGTTTCAGAAATTTAAATAAGATGCATGAATGCAATGCCACTAACTACAAGCATTAAACTGGTGCTGTGACAACTTACCCCCACTAAACAAGAATCTCGTCCCGAGAATCAAGACGTGGGGTAAGAAGACAGAGGGGACACAAAGCCAACACAATCTTCTCGATCCAACTGCCCTTCTCAAAGATGTTGATTCATTTCTTCGTATTGATCCTGACGTTTGTGCTTTCGAGATCTTCATCCAACATGATGACGATAGAAAGAAACTCTACAGGAATCGATCTTCTCAAAGACCGAGCAACTCAAGATCCACTCATGGAGTGAGACGTTGAAACATCTCATGAGCTAAGACGCTAACTCACGTCAAGTGGGAAGGAAGGAAACAGATGATGAAAGTTCAATTTGGTAGGCAAGAATTCCACGCTTGGGTAAGATGGTACAAGAGTTTAAAGTAGCGAGGAAATAATTGCCATGATTCCATAACAGGGCACCTTGGGAGAGGTGATTAATGGAAATATTCCCTTAAGTGGCAAAAAGAATTACTTCTGATTCATAGATCATTGAAACTCTCTATACCAGCCTAAGGCAATTCGCAAACGATCGTCTGGAAGAGTTCAAAGAAGTGGCATACTCAGACTTGAATGGATGATGTGGACTACCTTGTTGAAGACAACGTATTGGATGATTTTTGCCTATCATCGGAAATGGATGGGACCCATGGTAAGTCCACTTTTGAAGATGACTCTGGATAGCAACTACCGAGGAGGGAAGCCCATGGAATATTGGCACAACAGCGGTGCAGGCTGGGAACAAAATGCAAATGATGGGAATGTTCCAACCATCATATCTGCTTGAGATTCAGATCTGGTTAGTAATAGGACACTTCAGACTCAACATGTCTGCAAAAGAAAGTTTGCAACACAATTCGACGAGATGACATTGCGAGATTCTCAGGAGATGAACTACAATAGAAAGCTCCAAAACATGAGCCAGTTCTGCTACACACATGTGAACACGTTGTCCCAGACAAGCATGACCACATAGTAGTCTTACAATGAAACACTACCGAGTTCAGGTGGGAACCATCAACGAGGATATCAAAGTCCTTTTATAAGCCCGGGTTAGCTCTTAAGAAGGAGCTTCTTCTCCTTGAACAAATCAATCAGTGGCTTGGTGTGATAGGAAACACATATAGAATGGAGGCGGCCAACCTGTCAAACTATAGAGCACTTCGCACATGCGTGACTAATTTGGGATGATTCCAAGGAAGCAAAAACAAGCTTTATCGAATTCATGGTGGCAACTTGCATCAAATGCACATGAATTAGAGGAAGTCACTTCTTTCATCCAACATATCCTTCATGAACGGAACATGAAGAAAATTCTTACACAAGTTTAGCTTAATGTTCAACAGGAATCATGGAGAAGATAAAATGCTACTAATGGGCTCAACAACAAGTCATCAAGGCTTCCATATAGATGGAGTTCCACAATTTAGTGAACACGGATTTAGCATTTGTCAGACCAAAAGATGTGATGGTCTATGCTCGAGGGATCAACCATGGGTGCGACAACATTATGAATATCGTTGGTTCTAATTTGATTTGAGAATAGCCCACACTCAAATCAAAGTTTGGACAAGACAATAGATCCAACAATTGATCATGAGGATCAATCGATGAAGACATCATCTTTCTTCACCACACACAAAAAAACAACGATATCCCTTTAAATGAACTAAGTTAGGCAAGCTTTTATCTTCCAACTCTCCAAGTTGTTGTTTGTCTTAACCAACTAGCTCAGGGGTATCCAACACAGATTCTTGGAGAAAGAGTGGTTTATTGGAAAACCAACTTGATCACAAACTCAACATATCGGTCAGGGGACGACCTGGTGATACCTCCGTGAAGATATCCGAAAAATCATGAACCACCGATATGTCTCTAAGCTCGAGAACAATCTTGCTTTTCAAGGCAAGACGACATGATCAGAAGAGCAAGGGATTCAATTCTAACTCAAAGGTCGAAGAGTGCACCAGAAATAAGGACAAGGTAGCACGATCAATCCTACAATAGTGATTCGATAACCAACACGCTAAGAATGATATTAATGTCCATTAACTACCAAGCAACACAGTTGCTAGGAGTATTGATTTCACACATCATGATTCACCTGTCGGCATTCCGGTTACAACCAACACGTAGACCAAGAAAATGAATAATGATGGCGAAAGTATCACTATATCAAGAATTCATAAGAGATTGTACAATTCTCACGTCATTCTTGATATGAAAGAGGGTGACACTCCAAGGTAGAACAGAGCAAAAGTTGAATTGGCATTTTGATTTGTGGAATACAACTACTTTGACCCAATCCTCGAAGTGGACAAGGTACTGGAGTTTGTTTCTCCTTGTCATTCCGGAATAGAATGGCTTGACAGACCACAATAGTAAAAGGCACCGATAAACACGAATGCACACATACTCTTGACTATCAACTGATAGGCTAAGGTCGGAATACAACTAATGGGGGACAACTCAAGGAAAATATAATTTTTTTGAGTTGTGGACGCATGGATTAGTATGTCGAACAAGTTCAACATATTTCTTCCGGATAACCCACGCAGAAGAAGAAGGACTGGCAGATTCACAATTTGAATGGAGAACTCATCCAGAGCACTCTTATTGTGATCTTTTGGTTCAACGAACTTCCGCCAAGGATGGTTCATGGTATTAGGAAGAATGATATACCACGGACCTCGCAGACTATCACAAGGTTACTAATATCCTAAAGGAACTAGCAAACACTATCAACATGAAGTAAGTTGGGTGAATCTCGAGTTCAAGAACCCAGGAATAGAATACCTACTACTAAGTGGCATCAGGAGATGCTTTCGAGAATGACGGCCAGAATCATCGCACTGGAACACAAAACATGGCTAGATTACTAGGTGATTCTATAAGACGCCTAGGGTCATAATAATAGCTCCAACATATATGTTGAGGCAATACAGTACCTCAACTCACCGATTAGTGTGCTTATTCTGACCAAAAGGACATCAGGAATGGAAAGAAAGGATCTACAAATGCATCAGACTGTTTAGAAACCTAGGATGACTCGGACAGCAAACGGTTGTAAATGCTCAAAAAGATTTGAGACATCCTGCAAAATGGTAGCATAACCACTTAACATCACAATATCAAGGTTCTAAGGTCAATTGTTAACACACGAAAGTACTAGAAACTGAACTGAGACTCGAATCCATCATACCTATAAGTCTCTAGCATAGTAACTCGTCATCCTGATAGATAGATGAGAAGGCCTAGTTTCTTAACCCCGTAGAAAAGACGAGGGTAACTCAGATCAGAAGGACATAAGGTAAAGGAGTAAAAAGAGACTTACATTCCCTTCCACAATCAATTCCCTTATATAACTAAAGCATTTCTAGACTCGACTTCGACCAGGTTGGCTTGGTAATCCTACAGGCAGTCAGGCTCTGATACCAAAGCTGTCAGGACCCCGATTCTAAGTCACACCGATCTAGCCTGTAACACCTCATATCACTTTGCGGCCTCACGCACGGTATTCCCACGGGTGTCGCCTTACCATGGCCCAGAACCGTTTGCGCCTTTTGGCTCACGTATATGATAGTGTCGCTAGCATCCATATGACAGAGAACCCGGGCCGACATGACTAGTCGTGAACCCAAAGTGGCACTAACTTATGGGGACAGGCATACATGAATCAACATCGAGCATGTCGGTTAGCAGCGTGCGAATCCGGGCTATAGCACTGGGCTAACAGGACTCCGGCGAACCGGGCTGTAGCAGGCTAGCCAGGACTCCAGATGTCACCGCGTGACATTTCCTCGAAGGGACAGACACAGGAACGAAGTGAATCACATGCCGGCCAGTCAAGTGTTCCAGAGCAGTAGTGCTGGGCTAGCAGGACTCCGGTGAACCGGGCTGTAGCGGACTACTATGGCTCATGGAAGCACAAGACTACATTTCCCCATAAGAGAGGCTACCAAGGATAAACAACTAGGTTGTCGGATCCCACACATACCAAGCATTTCAATCATACACACAATACGCTCGATATGTGTAAATACAACATGGCATCACAACATAACTCTACGACTCAAGTATTTATTTATTAGGCTCCGAAGAGCCAGATATTACAGACATGGGTCTCATGACTCAGCATTCAGAGCATACCAGACAAAACACATGCGGAAGCTTAACATTTCTGAGTACAGATATCTATAAATGAAAAAGGCTGGCAAGCCTGACTAACTACCGGATCCTGCCAAGGGCACAAGATCGTAGCTGAGGTAACAAGCTAAACGTTGAAGTCCACGTGGAACTACTAGCGATACTGAAGTCTCTCTGCAAAAACATAAATTAAGCAAACATGGGTACAAATGTACTCAGCAAGACTTACATCAGAACTAGCTACATATGCATCAGTATCAACAAAGGGGGGTGGTGGAGTTTGAGTGCAGCAAGCCAGCTTTGACTCGGTGGCTATCCTGAACTACGACTGCAAGTAACTCTTTTGAGGTGGTGCACACGAGTCCACATATTCACCATACCAATACACCACTATGGACCCGCTCCCGTCTACCTACGAGAACGCCATCCATAGCACTCACGCTTATCTTGCACGTTTTAGAGTATCCACTTTCACTTGTCTATGAACTATGCATCGTGTATCTCGGCAACCTTCAAGCGGAAGCCTAGAGAGGGAGTCGGCCACGACCTGACTAACCAACAAGTCTCTAGTCCAGGTTTATCGCCTATTCGGGTTCCATCCGCAAGGAGATCCGGCCGGGGTGTCGCTCACGGCCCCAAACGATGTGAGCAGGGTTCCCAAGCCCACCATCAGGTGCCACTTAGTATACCGCGCCACTGTGCCTAGTCTGTCCCAAGCCCACCTGTACCGGGTGCAACTTGGTAGACTACTAACACTACCTACAAACACCAGAAACTAGTTGCAACTCCTGGACAGAGATCAAGTTGATTAATAAGTCGAGAGAGCTTGGAGCGCCCGGAGCCCAATGTGTGGTAGTAACTGTTCATGAATCACAAACACAGAACTCAGTTCCTGAGGACGGCTGCAGTGAGACAACCCACCATGTACTCCTACATGGCCTCTCACCCCTACCTTTACCAAATCGTGTTCACACACTTAGCTCACACACAGTAGGACATGTTCATCACCATTCCAATTCATCCCCGATGAATCAGACCTGACTCAACTCTAAGCAGTAGCAGGCATGACAATCAAGCATGAATGAGTAGGCACATCAGGGCTCAAACAACTCCTACTCATGCTAGTGGGTTTCATCTATTTACTGTGGCAATGACAGGTCATGCAGAGGAAAGGGGTTCAGCTACCGCAGCATGTAAGATTTGAAACGTTGTTGTCCTAATGCCGTAAAAGAGAGCAGGAGCGAGAGAGTGGGATTATATCAGAATGAACAAGGGGGTTTTGCTTGCCTGGCACTTCTGAAGATAGTATAGTTCTTCATCGGTGTCATCGATCTCATCGTCGAAACCACATTTACTGAGGGGGAACAAATACCGGCAAACAGAGAAAGAACACAATCAATGCAATGCACATTCACATGAATGACATGTCATGTTAAGGTACTGAATTCACCTAATGCAATATCTAGCCAAGTTAATTGAAGTGGAATTCAAACAAGGTTAAACTCCAACTCCAAATGCTAGTTCATAAATTGCCCTAATCATGATTTATCCTATTCAGTGAGGTTAACTTGTTCAAAAAATGCATGAAAATGCCATAAATAGATTCTTCATATTTTTCTGATAATTTTTCATATATAATTTATTTCATTCCGAGTTACGGTTGATTTTCTATGAATTTTTGAAGTTTTAACTATTTTCTGAAATTTTCTAAACCTTTTCTGATTTATGCAAATTTCAGAAAATATTTACAGGGTCAGCATGATGTCAAGATGATGTCATCAGGTCAACCGGGGCTGACCAGGGTCAAACCTGACACGTGGGGCCCACATGTCATAGGCTCAGTTATAATTAGTGATTTTAGTTAAACCTAACCAAAATCGTTAGAGGGGCGGGGCCCACCAGTCAGTGGCTGCGGGTGTTAATTAGAGCCTAAACTAATTGTTGCCACGTCAGCTAAACAGGGTTTCGCCGCCGCGCGACCTCATCCGACGGCGGAGGCATGTCGGAATCGCTGCTCCGGTAGCGGTTCGATGCGCCGAGGGTACTAGTGGAGAGCTCACGCTCGTGCGCGACTAGGGGAGGCCTCGGGAGGCGGTGGGGTGGCCGGGAACGACGACCACGTCGGCTTTGGCGGCGGCCGGAGCTCGGGCCAGCACGCGCGCGGTGCCTGCAGCGCGTTAGCCAGAGAGCAGAGGAGCGCGTCGGGATCCTGGGGACCTGGAGAGCACACGGGCGCTACTGGAGCGAGCGGAAGAGCTCCGGGTCACGAGGTTCACCGGCCATGGCAATGGCCGGAGCTCGATGCTTGCGGGGACGGCAGCTACAGCACGAGAACGAGCAGGGGAGGAGGGGGAAAACAAAGGAGTCCTCACAGCGAAGTTGTTTAGCAGCTCAGACGGCTCGGGGAGGCCCTCTTTGGCGCGAATCGATGGTGGCGATCCACGGGTTGCCAGCGAGGGAGACGATGATGCTGACGGCGCTGCAGTGTGCCCGGGCTTCTGATCTTAACTGTTCAGACGAGGACGAGCTTCTCTCCGCGACTGGACACAGCGCGGGGCCTCGCTAGGGTGCGCGGTGGCTACGACGGCGAGCAGCGGCTCTCCGGTGCACTCGGCTTCGAGGAAGAGACAAGGCAGTGAGAGAGGGGAGCGGTCGAGGGGGTCCAGGGATCTGCGTGGCAACGCTAGAGGCGTCCAGGCCATCGAGGAGGCGGGCGAGCAGGGTGGAGGTGGCGCGCGCGTGTGCGCGCACGGCGGCCACACGCCCTGCCTACTGGCCTGGGGAGGAAGACGACGGGGGAGGTGGAGGTGGACTGGGCCGGTACAGTAGCGGGCCGTGTAGGTGGGCTGGCCTCTCTGGTGGGCTTCACAGGTGAGGCCAGGTAAAAACTGCTCTGTTTTATTATCTATGTTGTTTTATTTTTTTAATCATTTTTCCACTGATTCAAATTCAAAAGTAAATCAAAGCAGGGCAAAACCTTCTGAATATTTGTATGTTGCCATTATGGACTTTTCCAAAGGCACAAAAATAATTTCAGGGCCTTTTGAAATATATTCTATATAAAATGAATATAATCCAAAGGTCAAATACTTATTGATTTAAATTCAAAGTCCCAAAAATAATTCCTTAAAAATGTTCCTAAATTTTGGTTTGATATATAGTTCTTGCCAAAATTCTCAAACATTGCAAAAAGGACATCTTGGAAAAAAAGAATGAGATTTCCAGGGTTCTTTGCCCTTCTTTTGATTAAAGTTTTGAGCCTTCAACGATCCTCAATTCAAGTTTCAAAAATTTAAATAAGATGCATGAATGCAATGCCATTAATTACAAGCATTAAACTGGGGCTATGACAGACGGGAAGGCACTAAGAAACCACACCTACACACATGCAAACTAAGAAGTTAATTTGAGCTCAACTTGCATATAAATCAAATAAACTCCCACATAATTACTCCCAAACTAAAACCCACAAATCACTATACTTATAGAGCATGAAACGATCTAAACTAGTAATGAGAGATGAAAGGATGAAGTTGCTAACCTTTTAGAACCCTCAGATAGATGGGGTGCCTCCAATCTTGACAAATCTTGGTAAAACTAGAGGATGAACTCGAGCTTGGGTAAGGAAACAAAGAGGAGAGAAAGCTTGGACTCGGGCTGGACGAAGAAGCTTTATATAGGGATATCTTTAGTCCCGTCTGTAGTCCCGGCTGGTGATACCAACTGGGACTAAAGGTGCTCGAAGGGGCCCCAACATGCCGCCACCTCTTTAGTCCCAATTGGTATCACCAACCGGGACTAGAGGTCTGATACGTATCCAATGTATCTATAATTTTTGATTGTTCCATGCTATATTATATCCTGTTTTGGACATTATTGGGCTTTATTATACACTTTTATATTATCTTTGGGACTAACCTATTAACTGGAGGCCCAGCCCAGAATTGCTGTTTTTTGCCTATTTCAGAGTTTCGCAGAAAAAGAATATCAAACGGAGTCCAAATGGAATGAAACCTTCGGGAACGTGATTTTCGGAACGAACATGATCCAGAGGACTTGGACCCTACGTCAAGCAATTAACCAGGAAGGCATGAGGTAGGGGGCGCGCCTACCCTCCTAGGCGTGCCCTCCACCCTTGTGGGGCCCACGTTGCTCCACCGACATACTCCTTCCTCCTATATATACCTACGTACCACCAAACTACCAGATACGGAGCCAAAACCCTAATTCCACCGCCGTAACTTTCTGTATCCACGAGATCCCATCTTGGGGCCTTTTCCGGAGCTCCACCGAAGGGGGTATCAATCACAGAGGGCTTCTACATCAACAGCATAGCCTCTCTGATGAAGTGTGAGTAGTTTACTTCAGACCTATGGGTCCATAGTTATTAGCTAGATGGCTTCTTCTCTCTTTTTGGATCTCCATACAAAGTTCTCCCCCTCTCTTGTGGAGATCTATTCAATGTAATCTTCTTTTGCGGTGTGTTTGTTGAGATCGATGAATTGTGGGTTTATGATCAAGTTTATCTATGAACAATATTTAAATCTTCTCTGAATTCTTTTATGTATGATTGGTTATCATTGCAAGTCTCTTCAAATTATCAGTTTGGTTTGGCCTACTAGATTGATCTTTCTTGCAATGGGAGAAGTGCTTAGCTTTGGGTTCAATCTTGCGGTGGCCTTTCCCTATGACAGTAGGGGCAGCAAGGCACTTATTGTATTGTTGCCATCGAGGATAAAAAGATGGGGTTTATATCATATTGCATGAGTTTATCCCTCTACATCATGTCATATTGCTTAAAGCATTACTCTGTTCTCTTTAACTTAATACTCTAGATGCATGCTGGATAGCGGTCGATGTGTGGAGTAATAGTAGTAGATGCAGGCAGGAGTCAGTCTACTTGTCTCGGACGTGATTCCTATATACATGATCATACCTAGATATTCTCATAACTATGCTCAATTCTGTCAATTGCTCAACAGTAATTTGTTCACCCACCGTAATGCTTATGCTCTTGAGAGAAGCCTCTAGTGAAACCTATGGCCCCCGTGTCTATTTTCCATCATATTAATTTTCCAATACTTAGTTATTTCCTTTGCCATTTATTTTACTTGCATCTTTATTTATCTTTATCATAAAAATACCAAAAAATTATCTTATCATATCTATCAGATCTCACTCTCGTAGGTGACCGTGAAGGGATTGACAACCCCTTTATCACGGTTGGTTGCGAGGAGTTTATTTGTTTGTGTAGGTGCGAGGGACTCGTGCGTGGCCTCCTACTGGATTGATACCTTGGTTCTCAAAAACTGAGGGAAATACTTACGCTGCTCTGCTGCATCACCCTTTCCTCTTCAAGGGAAAACCAACACGGTGCTCAAGAGGTAGCAAGAAGGATTTCTGGCGCCGTTGCTGGGGAGTCTACGCAAAAGTCAACATACCAAGTACCCATCACAAACCCTTATCTCCCGCATTACATTATTTGCCATTTGCCTCTCGTTTCCTCTGCCCCACTTCACCCTTGCTGTTTTATTCGCCCTCTCTCTCCATCCTCCCTCTCTTTCTCTATAAACCTCCTTTTGCTGATTTCTTGTTTGCTTGTGTGTCGGATTGCTTGCTTGTCACGATGGCTCAAGATAATACCAAATTGTGTGACTTTACCAATACCAACAAGAATGATTTTATTAGCACTCCTATTGCTCCTCTTACCGATGCTGAATCTTGTGAAATTAATGTTGCTTTGCTGAATCTTGTCATGAAAGATCCGTTTTCCGGCCTTCCTAGTGAAGATGCCGCTACCCATCTAAACAACTTCGTTGATTTGTGTGATATGCAAAAGAAGAATGATGTGGAGAATGATATTATTAAATTGAAGCTATTTCCTTTTTTGCTTAGAGATCGTGCTAAAGTTTGGTTTTCGTCTTTGCCTAAAAATAGTATTGATTCGTTGAATAAGTGCAAAGATGCTTTTATCTCTAAGTATTTTCCTCCCGCTAAGATCATCTCCCTTAGAAACGATATTATGAATTTTAAGCAACTTGATCATGAACATGTTGCACAAGCTTGGGAGAGGACGAAATTAATGATACGTAATTGCCCTGCACATGGTTTGAATTTGTGGATGATTATACAAAAAAATTATGCTGGATCGAATTTTGCTTCTAGAAATCTTTTAGATTCGGCCGCGGGAGGAACTTTTATGGAAATCACTTTAGGAGAAGCTACTAAACTCCTAGATAATATTATGGTTAATTATTCTCAATGGCACATTGAAAGATCTACTAATAAGAAAGTGCATGCGATAGAAGAAAATAATGTTTTGAGTGGTAAGATGGATGAACTTATTAAATTATTTGCTAATAAAAGTGTTTCTTCTGATCCTAATGATATGCCTTTGTCTACTTTGGTTGAGAATAATAATGAATCTTTGGATGTGAATTTTGTTGGTAGGAATAATTTTGGTAACAACGCGTATAGAGGAAATTTTAATCCTAGGTCATATCCTAGTAATTCCTCTAATAATTATGGTAATTCCTACAACAATTCTTATGGAAATTTTAATAAGATACCTGCTGATTTTAAATCTAATATTAAAGAATTTATTACCTCGCAAAAGAATTTCAATGCTTTGATTGAAGAAAAATTGCTTAAGATTAATGAGTTGGCTAGGAACGTTGATAGAATTTCTCTTGATGTTGATTCTTTGAAGCTTAGATCTATTCCTCCTAAGCATGATATCAATGAGTCTCTCAAAGCCATGAGAATTTCCATTGATGAGTGCAAAGAAAGAACCGCTAGGATGCGTGCTAAGAAAGATTGCTTTATAAAAGTGTGTTCTTCTAGTTTCCATGATAATAAAGATGAAGATCTAAAAGTTATTGATGTGTCCCCTATTAAATCTTTGTTTTGTAATATGAATCTTGATAATGATGGGACTTAATATGATCCACCTTTACCTAGAAGACGTTCCAAAAATTCGGAGTCTTTAGATCTTGATGTTAAAATTGTTAAAAGTGGGATTGAAGAAGTGAAAACTTTAAATATTAATGAACCCACTATTTTTGATTTCAAGGAATTTAATTATGATAATTGCTCTTTGATAGATTGTATTTCCATTTTGCAATCCGTGCTAAATTCTCCTCATGCTTATAGTCAAAATAAAGCCTTTACCAAACATATCGTTGATGCTTTGATGCAATCTTATGAAGAAAAACTTGAGTTGGAAGTTTCTATCCCTAGAAAACTTTATGATGAGTGGGAACCTAATATTAAAATTAAGATTAAAGATCATGAGTGCTATGCTTTGTGTGATTTGGGTGCTAGTGTTTCCACGATTCCAAAGACTTTGTGTGATTTGCTAGGTTTCCGTGATTTTGATGATTGCTCTTTAAACTTGAACCTTGCGGATTCCACTCTTAAGAAACCTATGGGAGGAATTAATTATGTTCTTATTGTTGCAAATATGAATTATGTTCCCGTGGATTTTATTGTTCTTGACATAGATTGCAATCCTTCATGTCCTATTATTCTTGGTAGACCTTTCCTTAGAACGATAGGTGCAATTATTGATATGAAGGAAGGGAATATTAGATTCCAATTTCTGTTAAGGAAAGGCATGGAACACTTCCCTATAAATAAAATTAAATTACCTTATGAATCTATTATGAGAGCCACTTATGGATTGCCTTCCAAAGATGGCAATACCTAGATCTATCCTCGCTTTTATGCCTAGCTAATGGCGTTAAACGATAGCGCTTGTTGGGAGGCAACCCAATTTTATTTTTATTCCTTGCTTTTTTTTCTCCTGTTTAGTAATAAATAATTTATCTATCTCTGTTTTGGTTGTGTTTTTTGTGTTTAATTAGTGTTTGTGCCAAGTAGAACCGTTGGGAAGACTTGGGGAAAGTCTTTTTAATCTTGCTGTAAAAATCAGAAACTTTAGCGCTCACGAGAACTACTGCCATTTTTATTTGGAAAGTGATATTTAGTTAATTATTTTTGCAGATGATTAATAGATAATTACTCACGTGTAGAAATTTATTTTATAATTGTTGGGGTTCCATATCTTGCGTTAGCTACAGATTACTACAGACTGTTCTGTTTTTGACAGATTCTGTTTTTCGTGTGTTGTTTGCTTATTTTGATGAATCTATGGCTACTAAAATAGTTTATAAACCATAGAGAAGTTGGAATACAGTAGATTTAACACCAATATAAATAAATAATGAGTTAATTACAGTACCTTGAAGTGGTGTTTTGTTTTCTTTCGCTAACGGAGCTCACGAGATTTTCTGCTTTAAGTTTTGTGTTGTGAAGTTTTCAAGTTTTGGGTAAAAGATTTGATGGATTATGGAACAAGGAGTGGCAAGAGACTAAGATTGGGGATTCCCATGGCACCCCAAGATAATCTAAGGACACCTAAAAGCCAAAGCTTTGGGATGCCCCGGAAGGCATCCCCTGTTTCGTCTACTTCTATTGGTAACTTTACTTGGAGCTATATTTTTATTTACCACATGACATGTGTTTTGCTTGGAGCGTCTTCTATTATTTGAGTCTTTATTTTTTAGTTTTCCACAATCATCATTGCTGCACACACCTTTTTGAGATATACACTCATGATTCGGAAATTGTTAGAATACTCTATGTGCTTCACTTATATCCTTTGAGTTATATAGTTTTTGCTCTAGTGCTTCACTTATATCTTTTAGAGCACGTTGGTAGATTTGTTTTATAGAAACCATTGTTATCTCATGCTTCACTTAGATTATTTTGAGAGTCCTACAAAACAGCATGGTAATTTTCTTTAATTATGTTAGGCATTCAAGATTAATAATGAAATTTTCTTATGAGTGTGTTGAATACTATGAGAAGTTTCAACTTGATAATTGTTTTGAGATATGGAGATGGTGATATTAGAGTCATGCTAGTTGATTAGTTGTGAATTTGAGAAATTCTTGTGTTGAAGTTTGTGATTCCCGTAGCAGGCACGTATGGTGAACCGTTATGTTAAGAAGTCAGAGCATGATGTATTTATTGATTGTCCTCCTTATGAGTGGCGGTCGGGGACGAGCGATGATATTTTCCTACCAATCTATCCCCCTAGGAGCATGTGCGTAGTACTTTGCTTTGATAACTAATAGATTTTTGCAATAAGTATGTGAGTTCTTTATGACTAATGTTGAGTCCATGGATTATACGCACTCTCACCCTTCCACCATTGCTAGCCTCTCTAATACCGCGCACCTTTCGCCGGTATCATACACCCACCATATACCTTCCACAAAACAGCCACCATACCTACCTATCATGGCATTTCCATAGCCATTCCGAGATATATTGCCATGCAACTTTCCACCATTCCGTTTACTATGACATGCTCCATCATTGTCATATTGCTTCGCATGATCATGTAGTTGACATTTTAGTTGTGGCAAAGCCACCGTTCATAATTCTTTCATATAAGTCACTCATGCATCATTGCTATCCCGGTATACCGCCGGAGGCATTCATATAGAGTCATACTTTGTTCTAGTATCGAGTTGTAATCATTGAGTTGTAAACAGAAGTGTGATGATCATCATTCATAGAGTATTGTCCCAATAAAAAAGGCCAAAAAGGCCCAAAAAAGTGTAAATAAATAAAAAGGGGCAATACTACTATCCTTTTTTTCCACACTTGTGCTTCAAAGTAGCACCGTGATCTTCATGATAGAGAGTCTCCTATGCTATCACTTTCATATACTAGTGGGAATTTTTCATTATAGAACTTGGCTTGTATATTCCAACGATGGGCTTCCTCAAATGCCCTAGGTCTTCGTGAGCAAGCAAGTTGGATGCACACCCACTTAGTTTCTTTTGTTGAGCTTTCATACATTTATAGCTCTAGTGCATTAGTTGCATGGCAATCCCTACTCACTCACATTGATATCTATTAATGGGCATCTCCATAGCCAGTTGATACGCCTAGTTGATGTGAGACTATATTCTCCTTTTTGTCTTCTCCACAACCACCATTCTATTCCACATAGTGCTATGTCCATGGCTCACACTCATGTATTGCGTGAAGATTGAAAAAGTTTGAGAACACCAAAAGTATGAAACAATTGCTTGGCTTGTCATCGGGGTTGTGCATGATTTGAATACTTTGTATGGTGAAGATGGAGCATAGCCAGACTATATGATTTTGTAGGGATAACTTTCTTTGGCCATGTTATTTTGAGGAAACATAATTGCTTAGTTAGTATGCTCGAAGTATTATTATTTCTATGTCAATATCGAACTTTTGTCTTGAATCTTTGGGATCTGAATATTCATACCACAATTAAGAGAATTACATTGAAATTATGCCAAGTAGCATTCCACATCAAAATTCTGTTTTTATCATTTACCTACTCGAGGACGAGCAGGAATTAAGCTTGGGGATGCTTGATACGTCTCCAACCTATCTATAATTTTTTATTGTTCCATGCTATATTATATCCTGTTTTGGACATTATTGGGCTTTATTATACACTTTTATATTATCTTTGGGACTAACCTATTAACCAGAGGCCCAGCCCAGAATTGTTGTTTTTTTTGCCTATTTTAGAGTTTCACAGAAAAAGATATCAAACGGAGTCCAAACGGAATGAAACCTTCGGGAACGTTATTTTCGGAACGAACATGATCCAGAGGACTTGGACCCTACGTCAAGCAATCAACCAGGAAGGCACGAGGTAGGGGGGCGCGCCTACCCCCAGGCGCGCCCTCCACCCTTGTGGGGCCCATGTTGCTCCACCGACATACTCCTTCCTCCTATATATACCTACGTACCCCCAAACTACCAGATACGGAGCCAAAACCCTAATTCCACCACCATAACTTTGTGTATCCACGAGATCCCATCTTGGGGCCTTTTCCGGAGCTCCGCCGGAGGGGGTATCGATCACGGAGGGCTTCTACATCAACACCATAGCCTCTCCGATGAAGTGTGAGTAGTTTACTTCAGACCTACGGGTCCGTAGTTATTAGCTAGATGGCTTCTTCTCTCTTTTTGGATCTCAATACAAAGTTCTCCCCCTCTCTTGTGGAGATCTATTCGATGTAATCTTCTTTTGCGGTGTGTTTGTTGAGACCGATGAATTGTGGGTTTATGATCAAGTGTATCTATGAAGAATATTTGAATCTTCTATGAATTCTTTTATGTAAGATTGGTTATCTTTGCAAGCCTCTTAGAATTATTAGTTTGGTTTGGCCTACTAGATTGATCTTTCTTGCAATGGGAGAAGTGCTTAGCTTTGGGTTCAATCTTGCGGTGTCCTTTCGCAGTGACAGTAGGGGCAGCAAGGCACATATTGTATTGTTGCCATCAAGGATAACAAGATGGGGTTTATATCATATTGCATGAGTTTATCCCTCTACATCATGTCATATTGCTTAAAGCGTTACTCTGTTCTCTTTAACTTAATACTCTAGATGCATGCTGGATAGCAATCGGTGTGTGGAGTAATAGTAGTAGATGCAGGAATGAGTCGGTCTACTTCTCTCAGACGTGATGCCTATATACACGATCATACCTGGATATTCTCATAACTATGCTCAATTCTGTCAATTTGTTGACCTACCGTAAATACTTATGCTCTCAAGAGAAGCCTCTAGTGAAACCTATGGCCCCCGGGTCTATTTTCTGTCATATTAATCTTCCAATACTTAGTTATTTCCTTTGTCATTTATTTTACTTGCATCTTTATTTCTCTTTATCGTAAAAATACCAAAAATCTTATCTTATCATATCTATCAGATCTCACTCTGTAGATGACTGTGAAGGGATCTACAACCCCTTTATCGCGTTGATTGCGAGGAGTTTGTTTGTTTGTGTAGGTGCGAGGGACTCGTGCTTGGCCTCCTACTGGATTGATACCTTGGTTCTCAAAAACTGAGGGAAATACATACGCTGCTCTGCTGCATCACCCTTTCCTCTTCAAGGGAAAACCAACGCAGTGCTCAAAAGGTAACAAGGTCCATTTGAACCGGTACTAAAGGTGGTCGTGCCCCCGTCCATTCCTAGCTGTTGGAACATGGACTAATGCCCGGGCCCAAACCAGGCTGGGACTAATGCTCCGGACTAAAGGTCAGTTTTCTACTAGTGTACTCACGCATCATCAGAGGGGCAACAAGGATGATGGAGAACCCCTCCGTGATCGTTTCCCCCTCCGGCAGAGTGCCAGAAAAGGCCTCTAGATTGGATCTCATGGTTCTGAAACTTGGGGCGGCAGAAAAAGTATTTCCTGGACTCCCCTAAGGGTTTTGGGATTTTAGAGTATTTATAGGGGCAGAGGTAGGTCAAAACGATGCCCGTGGGTCCCACTACCCACCAAGGCGCGCTAGAGGCCCCTAGCGTGCCCTGGTGCCTAGTGAGCCCCACTTTCATCTTCTCATGGCCTCCAGAAGCTTCTGGGGTCTGTTATCACCAGAAAGATCTCGAAAAAGTTTGTGGCATTTGGACTTCGTTTGGTACTGATATTTTTCAAAGTAAAAACAAGCAAAAAAACAACAACTGGCACCGAGCACTAAGTTAATAGGTTAGTCCCAAAAGATGACATAAAGTTGCTTGTAGATGTATATAAAACATCCAAGATTGATAATATAATAGCATGGAACAATCAAAGATTATACATACATTGGAGACGTATCACTTGCTCATGAAGACCTCAGGCATTTGAGGAAGCCCATCGCTAGAATATACAAGCCAAGTTCTGAATGAAAATTTTCCACTAGTTATAAGAAAACATTAAAGCATAGGAGACTCTCTATATGAAAAACATGGTGTTACTTTGAAGCACAAGTGTGGAAAGGATAGTAAAATTCCCATTCTATCTTTTTCTCTCATTTTTTCTTTTTCTTTTTTTGTTGCGATCTTTTGGCCTCTTTTTTATCGGATCTTTTTGGCCTGCTTTTTTTATTTCCTCACATGGACTTCTATTTACTTACAACTCAATACTAGAACAAAATATGACTCTATATGAATGCCACTGGCGGTGTACCGGGATGTGCAATGATCTAGCGTAACATGTATAAAAAATGATGAATGGTGGATTTGCCACAAATATTATGTCAGCTATATGATCATGCAAAGCAATATGACAATGATGATGTGTGTCATAAAAACGGAATGGTGGAAGTTGCACGGCAATATATCTCAGAATGGCTATGGAAATGCCATAATAGGTAGGTATAATTGCTATTTTGAGGAAGATATAAGGAGGCTTATGTGTGATGGAGTGTATCATATCACAGGGTTTGGATGCACCAGCGACGTTTGCACCATATCTCAAAGGTGAGAAAGGGAAGTGCATGTTACCGAACAGGCTAGCAAATAGCGGAAAGGTAAGAGTGTGTATAATCCATGGACTCACATTAGTCATAAACAACTCACATACTTATTACATATATTTATTAACCCTCGAGGCAAAGTACTACTATGCATGCTCCTAGGGGGAGGTTGGTAGGAGTTAATCATGGCGCGCCTGAAGGAAATATGCCCTAGAGGCAATAATAAAGTTGTTATTTATATTTCCTTATGTCATGATAAATGTTTATTATTCATGCTAGAATTGTATTAACCGGAAACTTAGTACATGTGTGAATACATAGACAAACAGAGTGTCCCTAGTATGCCTCTACTTGACTAGCTCGTTAATCAAAGATGGTTAAGTTTCCTGACCATAGACATGTGTTATCACTTGATCAACGGGATCACATCATTAGAGAATGATGTGCTGGACAAGACCCATCCGTTAGCTTAGCATAATGATCATTTAGTTTTATTGCTATTGCTTTCTTCATGACTTATACATATTCCTCTGACTATGAGATTATGCAACTCCTGAATACCAGAGGAACACTTTGTGTGCTATCAAATGTCACAACGTAACTGGGTGATTATAAAGATGATCTACAGGTGTCTCTGAAGGTGTTTGTTGAGTTGGCATAGGTCGAGATTAGGATTTGTCACTCCGAGTATCGGAGAGGTATCTCTGGGCCCTCTTGGTAATGCATATCACTATAAGCCTTGCAAGCAATGTGACTAATGACTTAGTTGTGGAATGATGCATTACGGAACGAGTAAGGAGACTTGATGGTAACGAGATTGAACTAGGTATGATGATACCGACGATCGAATCTCGGGCAAGTAACATACCGATGACAAAGGGAATGACGTATGTTGTTGTGCGGTTTGACCGATAAAGATCTTCGCAGAATATGTAGGAGCCAATATGAGCATCCAGGTTCCGCTATTGGTTATTGATTGGAGACATGTCTCGGTCATGTCTACATATTTCTCGAACCCGTAGGTTCCGCACGCTTAACGTTCGATGACGATTTGTATTATGAGTTATGTGTTTTGGTGACCAAAGATTGTTTGGAGTCCCGGATGAGATCACGGACATGGCGAGGAGTCTCGAAATGGTCGAGAGGTAAAGATTCATATATTGGAAGGTTGTATTTGGACATCAGAATGGTTCCAAGTGATTCGGGTATTTTTCCAGAGTATCGAGGGGTTACCGGAACCCCCCCCCCCGGGGAATATTGGCCTACATGGGCCATAGGGGCGAGGGGAGGCAGACCACAAGGGGTGGTCGCACCCCCTTCCTATAGGGAGTCTGAATTGGACTAGGGAGGGGTTGCCCCCCTTTCCTTCTCCTCTTCCTCTCCCTTCCCTCTTTCCCCCTCCAAAAAAGGAAAGGGGGTCCAACTAGGATTGAGAGTCCTAGTTGGACTCCCACCCTTTGGCGCGCCCCCTAGGCCGGCCGCCTCCTCCCCTCCTCCTTTATATACGGGAGCAGGGGGCACTCCAAGATTTGTCTTAGCCGTGTGCGATGCCCCCCCTCCATAGTTTACCACCTCGGTCATATTGTCGTAGTTCTTACGCGAATCCCTGCGCGGGTCACATCATCAACACCGTCACCACGCCGTGTTGCTGACGAAACTATCCCTTGACCCTCTACTAGATCAAGAGCTCGAGGGACGTCATCGTGCTGAACGTGTGTTGAACACGGAGGTTCCGTACGTTCGGTACTTGGATCGGTTGGATCGTGAAGACGTTTGACTACATTAACCGCGTTACATAACGCTTCCGCTTTCAGTCTACGAGGGTACGTGGACACACTCTCCCATCTCGTTGCTATGCTTATCCTAGATATATCTTGCGTGATCATAGGAAATTATTTGAATTACTACGGTCCCCAACAGTGGCATCCAAGCCAGGTCTATGCGTAGATGATATGCAGGATTAAAACACAATGAGTTGTGGGCAATAATAGTCATACTGCTTAACACCAACGTCTTACTTTGATTCGGCGGTATTGTTGGATGAAGCGGCCCGGACCGACATTACATGACCACGTTCATGAGACTAGTTCTACCGGTGTGCTTCGCACACAGGTGGCTAACGGGTGTCTGTTTCTCCAACTTTAGTTGAATCGAGCTTGACTACGGCCGGTCCTTGTTGAAGGTTAAAACATCACGCTTGACGAAAAGTCATTGTGGTTTTGATGCGTAGGTAAGAACGGTTCTTGCTAGAAGCCCGTAGCAGCCACGTAAAACTTGCAACAATGAAGTAGAGGACTTCTAACTTGTTTTTGCAGGGCATGTTGTGATGTGATATGGTCAAGATGGGATGACTTATAAATTGTTGTATGATATGATCATGTTTTGTAAAATTTATCGGCAACTGGCAATAGCCTTATGGTTGTCGCTTTATTGTATGAAATGCACTCGCCATGTGATTGCTTTACTTTATCACATAGCGGTAGCGATAGTCGTGGAAGCAACAATTGGCGAGATGACAACGATGCTATGATGGAGATCAAAGTGTCAAGCCGGTGACAATGGAGATCATGACGGTGCTTTGGAGATGGAGATCAAAGGCACAAGATGATGATGGCCATATCATGTCACATATTTTGATTGCATGTGATGTTTATCCTTTATGCATCTTATTTTGCTTAGTACGGCGGTAGCATTATAAGATGATCCCTCACTAAATTTCAAGGTATAAGTGTTCTCCCTGAGTATGCACTGTTGCTATAGTTCGTCATGCCAAGACACCACATGATGATCGGGTGTGATAAGCTCTATGTTCACATATAACGGGTGCAAGCCAGTTTTGCACGTGCAGAATACTCGGGTTAAACTTGACGAGCCTAGCATATGCAGATATGGCCTCGGAACACTGAGACTGAAAGGTCAAACGTGAATCATATAGTAGATATGATCAACATAGAGATGTTCAGCATTGAAAGCTACTCCATCTCACGTGATGATCGGACATGGTTTAGTTGATGTGGATCATGTGATCATTTAGATTACTAGAGGGGTGTCTATCTAAGTGGGAGTTCTTAAGTAATATGATTAATTGAATTTTAATTTATCATGAACTTAGTACCTGTAAGTTTTTGCATGTCTATGTTGTTGTAGATTAATGGCACGTTCTACCGTTCCCTTGAATTTTAATGCGTTCCTAGAGAAAGCTAAGTTCAAAGTTGATGGTAGCTACTACACGGACTGGGTCCGTAACTTGAGGATTATCCTCATTGCTGCACAAAAGAATTATGTCCTGGAAGAACCGCTAGGTGCAAGACCCGCTGCAGGAGCAACTTCAGACGTTATGAACATCTGGCAGAGCAAAGCTGATGACTACTGAAAAGTTCAATGTGCCATGCTTTACTGCTTAGAATCGGGACTTCAAAGACGTTTTGAACATCACGGAGCATATGAGATGTTCCAGGAGTTGAAGTTAATATTTCAACCAAATGCCCGAGTTGAGAGATATGAAGTCTCCAACAAGTTCTATAGATGCAAAATGGAGGAGAATAGTTCTGTCAATGAACACATACACAGAATGTCTGGGTAACACAACCACTTCACTCAGCTGGGAGTAAATCTTCCTGACGATAGTGTCATTGACAGAGTTCTTCAATCATTGCCACCAAGCTATAAAGGCTTTGTGATGAACTATAATATGCAAGGGATGGAAAAGACAATTCCCGATCTCTTCGCGATGCTAAAGGCCGCGGAGGTAGAAATCGAGAAGGAGCATCAAGTGTTGATGGTCAACAAGACCACTAGTTTCAAGAAAAAAGGCAAAGGGAAGAAGGGGAACTTCAAGAAGAACATCAAACAAGTTGCTGCTCAAGGGAAGAAACACAAGTCTGGATGTAAGCATGAGACTGAGTGCTTCTACTGCAAAGGGACTGGTCACTGGAAGTGGAACTGCCCCAAGTATTTGGCGGATAACAAGAATGGCAGAGTGAAAGGTATATTTGATATACATGTTATTGATGTGTACCTTACTAATGCTCGTAGTAGCGCCCAGGTATTTGATACTGGTTCTGTTGCTAATATTTGCAACTCGAAATAGGGGCTACGGATTAAACGAAGATTGGCTAAGGACAACGTGACTATGCGCGTGGGAAATGGTTCCAAGGTTGATATGATCGCCGTTGGCATGCTACCTCTACATATATCATCAGGATTAGTTTTAGACCTGAATAATTGTTATTTGGTGCCAGCATTAAGCATGAACATTATATCTGGATCTTGTTTGATGCGAGACTGTTATTCATTTAAATCAGAAAATAATGGTTGTTCTATTTATATGATAATATTTTTTCTGGTCATGCACCCTTCATGAGTGGTCTATTTTTGTTGAATCTCGATTGTAGTGATACACATATTCATAATATTGAAACCAAAAGATGCAAAGTTAATAATGATAGTGCAACTTATTTGTGGCACTACCGTTTAGGTCATATCGATGTAAAGCGCATGAAGAAACTCCATGCTGATGGGCTTTTGGAATAACTTGATTATGAATCACTTGATGCTTGCGAACCTTGCCTCATGGGCAAGATGACTAAGACTCCGTTCTCTGGAACAATGGTGCGAGAAACTGACTTATTGGAAATAATACATACTAATGTATGCAGTCCGATGACTGTTGAGGCTCGCGGCGGGTATCGATATTTTCTAACCTTCACATATGATTTGAGCGGATATGGGTATATCTACCTAATGAAACATAAGTCTCAAACATTTGAAAAGTTCAAAGAATTTCATAGTGAAGTGGAAAATCATCGTAACAAGAAAATAAAGTTTCTACAATCTGATCATGGAGGTGAATATTTGAGTTATGAGTTTGGTCTTCATTTGAAACAATGTGGAATAGTTTCACAACTCACGCCACCTGGAACACCACAGCGTAATGGTGTGTCCGAACGTCATAATCGTACTTTGTTAGATATGGTGTGATCCATGATGTCTCTTACTGATTTACCGCTATCATTTTGGGGTTATGCTTTAGAGACGACTGCATCCACGTTAAATAGGGCACCATATAAATCCATTGAGACAACACCATATAAACTGTGGTTTAGCAAGAAACCTAAGTTGTCGTTTCTTAAAGTTTGGGGTTGCGATGATTATGTGAAAAAGCTTCAACCTAATAAGCTCGAACCCAAATCGGAGAAATGTGTCTTCATAGAATACCCAAAGGAAACTGTTGGGTATGAAGGAAATATGCCCTAGAGGCAATAATAAAGTTGTTATTTATATTTCATTATATCATGATAAATGTTTATTATTCATGCTAGAATTGTATTAACCGGAAACTTAGTACATGTGCGAATACATAGACAAACATAGTGTCACTAGTATGCCTCTACTTTGACTAGCTCGTTAATCCAAGATGGTTAAGTTTCCTAACCATGAATGTCGGTGTCAAAACTGGCGGATCTCGGGTAGGGGGTCCCGAACTGTGTGTCTAAGGCGGATGGTAACAGGAGGCAGGGGACAAGATGTTTACCCAGGTTCGGGCCCCTTGATGGAGGTAATACCCTACGTCCTGCTTGATTGTTCTTGATGATATGAGTATTACAAGAGTTGATCTACCATGAGATCGTAGAGGCTAACCCTAGAAGCTAACCAGGCTTCAATGATGACGAGTCCGGCATGCAATATTGTCTTCGGCATTGCAAGGCGGGTTCCTCCTCTGAATACTCCATAGAAGATTTTGAACTCAATGATAGTGTCCGGCTCTGCAAAACAAGTTCCACACCCCACTTTAGAGAGAACAATATTTCCATAAATCTAATCTGCTGACACGTTTTGACAGCGCAACATCATGTCATGGCCTGGTCTTTATTTGAACCGTTTTCTCAACCAGCGTTGCGCATATTGCGAGGCGGTTTTTCTGACACGTCTTGTCAAAGCAGAGATCGTGTCCCCCTTATTACGGGATTCTCATCAATACGGACGTGGGTAACCCAATCGTGCCTGTTGGTATGACTCCTAGATCTTAGGCAAGTCCCAAGCGGCCACAAGGAGGATGCTTGATATTCACCCTGTTTATAAAGAGGGCGAGGCCTGTCCTTTTTTCCCCTCATGCTCAATCGAATCCTCCCCCCACCTCGGGTTCCAACACCCAAGGCTCAGGTCAGGCTCTTCGAACCTTCAACCATGTCCGGATCCAACCTGCAAGGTCGGTGGATGCCTTCCTCTGTCACAGAGGAAGACATCAAGAAGCTGAGAGAGGCCAGATATCTGACCGCCAAAATTTCGCATAGGCTGCCTGCCCGAGGGCAGGTCATCCATACTCCCGAACCCACCGAGAGTATCGTGTTCATCTCTCACTTCCTCCGAGGACTAGGCCTCGCTCTGGATCCCTTTGTCAAGGGGCTTATGTTCTATTATGGGCTGGATTTCCATGATCTGGCTCCGGATTCCCTTCTTCACATCTCGTCGTTTATTATCGTATGTGAGGCCTTCCTTCGCATTACCCCTCACTTCGTCCTATGGCTCAAGCCCTTCAATGTGAAGCCGAAGATGACTGAGGGGCAGCACGCAGAGTGCAGAGGTGCCTTAATAAGAAAAAGCGCCGATGCTCCATGGCCAGAGGGTTCCTTCCCAGAGGTGTCCAGTTTGTGGCAGCGGGAGTGGTTTTACATCACAGCTCCCCGAAGTGCCAAGTGGGTAGCAGCCCCCACCTTTCGCTCGGGCCCCCCATCACAACTGATGTCATGGATCAGCAGGGGGCTGAGCTGGGGTCCAGCAAAGGATGTGCCAATATTGCAGAGCTGTATCCGAGATCTCTTTGAGAGGGATTTCAGTCTGGTTATGGTAATGCAAGTTATGCCAGTTCGTCGAGTCCAGCCTTGCAAACATCAGCCCCTACGCATGTGGGAATTCAACCCGGAAGGACCACGAGCTATTCATCACTTCCTCGATATGACGCTCGAAGAGATGTACAAATCGTTCTTCGGACCCCAAATAGAGTGTCCGGACACCACTGAGGATGTGGGTTTGAGCTTACGGCCCTAATACCCAAGTAAGTAATCCCCTGGCCGAACATGCTGTCCTTTTATTTATCATGACATCATTCTAAAAAGTCACTCTTTGACCAGGACTGGATAACAAAGGCGAAGATGATCAGGTGTTCGGCCCCCCTTCCTGAAGGCTTGGACAATCCGGTACTGGATAAAATGCTCGAGCCGGCGTCTTGGAAATAAAGAGGCCAAAAGCGGGCCTCACTCGCTACCCGTCCCAACCGGGGGAATGGGCACCTCTGTGAGGGAGGATAACCAGGGGAAGAATTTGACATTCCCTCTCCCTGGGGAAGGAAGAGGACTAACTCTGAAGATCCGGAAACTAAGGTTTCCAAATGGGAGAAGAAATCTTTGCCAGAGGGTCCTGCCTCGGAGGGTATTCTTGTCGCACAATGTCCGCGCGGGAACCAGCCCTCTACCGAGTTGTAAGTAATCAAAAAGTACTTAATAGTGAAAATATCCTACCTTACTTCCGAAGACAATAACCGATGCATATAAATTGTAGTCCGGATCGTAGCCCTTCTCGATAGAGTTCGTCTTCGGGGGATCTTCTTCCGGAGATGATGGAGAGTGAAATGCCTCCCCCTGACACCCGCCTCATGAGGCGGGCGACCCTGAAGTGTCGTCGCGGAGGGTATCTCCTGATCCGCCAAGGCCAGAGGATAACCCTTTGGCTACCCGGAATCCTCAGTATCCGGCTCCTAAGGAGAGCAACAACAAGAGTCCGGAACCGTACCGTGTGCGGTCGGACGTACTGAAGGATCTTCTGGAGCAAGCGGCTGTCTCAGAAGCGCATCATACACTAATGGGTACGGCAATTGAAAATATTTCATCTGCTGAAAGCGGATTGCATGAAGCTTTTATGAGTCTGCTGAAAGGCTTTGAGGTACGTGAAATAGTGTATGTTTTTGATAGTACCGGACATGTTAGGTGTGCCCTATGCAGATAGTAGCCCCTGAGACTCTAGTTGTCATCGAGAACGGCAGCAAACCGAGGATCATAGTCCCAGGTAATAACCCAACTGCCTTTATGTGCAGGTGGCTGAGGCTCCGGTGGCTAGCCGGACTGATGGGTTTGCCGAGCTAAAGCGGCAACTTGATGCGGCCGATGCCGATATCGTGCTTGTCAACCAGCGGCTTGACAAGGCACAGGGTAAGTGATTTCTCTGGTGATCGTCACATAATAAGAGGAGCATGATGCCAGTATCTTTAATATGTTGTGACTGCAGATGGAGCTGCCACCGTGGAGACCCTTCGGACAGAGCTTGCCCGAGCCAAGGAACAAGCAAGGAGTAGCAATGCGGCCGCTCTAAAGGTGGTCGAAGAGTTGAGGGTTGAACAGGCCGTGCATTGCCAGAGCAAGGAAAGAATAGCCAAAATGGCTGTAGAATTGAAAGATGCTGCTGACTGTTACCAGCTTCTTGAAAAAGAAAGCCGAGCGAGGGCGACGGACCTGGAGAAGGCCCTGGTAGCTGCCAAGGAAGACCGCTCCAAAATTAGAGCGACGAAGGAGGAGCTGCATCAAGCTGCGGATATCGTGTCTGGGAAGCCCTTCTTGTTGCGGACTAAGTTCGGAGATCCAAAGTATGCTCCTCTTGACCGACTATGGAGTTCTGCGGACGCCTACTTGGATTTGGCTGCAAGTGCTGCTGATGCGGCCGAGTACTTCAAGGATAAAAAAGATCACGAAGTGGAAAAGCTGTTCTGGTCACAGTTTCATGCTCCAGTCCGTCCGCTGCTGTTGAATGAATGAATGGTCGAGTGGGCCGAGCTCCATAGGTTGTACGGACTTGCCATGAGGTCTGTTGTGGATCATCTGTGGCCGGGAGGGCCGAGGCCGAATAGCTACTTTAGTTTAGTGCAACAATTCCTTGGTGTTGTGCCGCGTATCGATGCTATAAAGAGATCGGCGTGCATAGAGGGTGCGCGGATGGCTTTTGCCTGTGTCAAGACATACTGGGCAGAGATGGAGGCCACCACTGTTGCAACACAGGGTTCGGCCGTAGGCCGAGTGGCTGCCGAGCACTACTTTGAAGAAGTTCTTGAAGGCGCTCGTTCGATAGAGGCTCAGTGCTCGAAGAATATTATGTTCTAGTGACATGTACTCCCATTGTAAAAACAATGTTTTATTGAGTTATCGAGGTTGTGTTTGTACTTTTTCCCAAAGTATTATGATGCCTCCTGTGCGGCCATTTATGTATATATGTATATAACCTGAAAGTTTGATGTCGTCGGCTTCCACCCCCATGCACATAATGTGGGGGTGTTCACAAGAAAAAACGCGTGTTCACACTTGATCCAACGTCTTGGTCCCTTAAGGAGGTGGTAGCGCAGCGAACGAGGCAATCAGACTATATTGCTTTAACACTTTCACTTAGCCATAGGAGTTTGACGATGGGGCTACTATATAGCCCCTGGTACTTCTGCGCTCGTCCGAATACGGGGTGCGTACGTACATGACCGGGAAATGGCCCTTCGTTAATGCGGAGGAATCACGAAGATTCCGCTGAGTCATCGAGTGGTTGACCAGTCTCTCGCTATATCATGACAGTCAGTATTCGGCTTTCTCTACTGAGGTGCTCATCCGGATGAACCAGGGCACAATCGCACTAGTTCTCCCAGTGCTACCTTAGCCGATATAGCGGAACGTAAGGTACAAAAACGTGGGAGCCGGGCAAACCCAACATTTGACCAAAGACATGATTCGGAGCTGATGCATATAGGACCAAACTCGCAACGCCGAACACTCCCTAGGGTGTTAAGTCTTTATAACATATACCGGGCTGAACAATGCCCTTAATAATAAACCCTGTGTGTCCAGGTACGTGCAATATCCTGACGTGGCCACATGCCAATAACGACAGCATCCTTCTTGGTTGTGTGGAGTATCCGGAGGATGTGAGCAACAAGAGACAGTAAAAAAGGTTTACGCAGGGTCTTAATCTAAAAAGAAATCTTTGGGCGGGTCCCTGCTGCACGTCTGCGCCTGTGTCTCTGTTGTGCCGTGTCCTAGACGGGTGTAGCGCGATTGTCATATGTAAAAGGGAAGAACTTAGGTGAAAGTTGCCGTGCCAAAAAAATAATTGGTTATTATAATGAACTATCAAAATTCAAGATAAGTCAAGTTGAGCCAGGCTGGCCCTGATTACATGCGGGAAGCCCCTGGTACCGTCTAGGAGGGTTATATCATCAGGACAATCTCATGTATATGTAGTGGATCACCGGACTCGTCTAACCGTGTCCATGGTCTTGACGACCTGTCATTTTTTCTGGTTGGTGAGGCCGTTTAGTTCGCGGCTGTTAAAGCCGCCACACCCTCTTCCACACGTAAAAAACATTCGGTATTTCCGCTAACTGCGATGATGCCATGTGGACCGGGCATCTTAAGCTCGAGAAAAGCATAATGTGGTATTGCATTAAAATGAGTGAAAGCCGTTCTTCCGAGTAGTGCTTGATAGCCACTTCGGAATGGAGCGACGTGGAAAGTTAACCTTTCGCTTCGGAAGTTATCGGGAGAACCGAATACAACCTCTAGCAGTAGAGAGCCTGTACAGCGGGCCTCTTGGCCTGGTATTACTCCCTTGAAGGTAGTATTACTGTGGCTTATTTGTGTCGGGTCTATCCCCATTTTGTGGACCGCGTCCTGATATATCAGATTTAGATCACTGCCATCGTCCATGAGGACTCGTGTGAAATGGTATCCGTTTATTATTGGGTCTAACACCAAGGCCGCCAATCCTTCGTGTCGGTTGCTTGTCGCGTGATCCCCGCGATCAAAAGTGATCGGGCAGGACAACCAGGGGTTGAACCTAGGGGTGACGGGCTCTATGGCGCGTGTGTCTCGGAGTGCATGTTTTCTTCTCCTCTTCGTCACATGGATCATGTTTACCGTTTTAACCTCTAGTGGGAATTTTTTCTGTCCTCCGGTGCTTTGCTGGCGAGGTTCGTCCTCGTCTTCGCTTGGTGTCTCTTCCCCTTTGTGTTCGGCGTTTAGCTTACCGGCCTGCTTGAAGACCCAACATTCTCTGTGGGTGTGATTTGCAGGTTTGTCGGCGGTGCCATGAATCTGACAGAGCTTGTCAAGAATCTTGTTTAGGCCACATGGTCCTTCTCTGCTGCCTTCGAAAGGATTTTTCCGCTGACCTGGTCGAGAGCCCCTGAATCCAGTGTTTACCGTCGTATTATCTGGGCTACCTTCTTTATTTCGACGCTTGTTTTTGTTGCGTCGTGGTTTTCCATTGCCATCCCTGACTTCGGATGTGCTTGGGTCACTGGTGCTGCTACGGGCTAACCAGCTGTCTTCGCCCGTGCCAAAGCCGGTCATGAGGCTTGTTAGGGCTGCCATTGTTCTTGGTTTTTCTTGGCCGATGTGTTTGGCGAGCCATTCGTCTCGGACGCTGTGTTTGAAAGCTACTAAGGCTTCGGCATCCGGGTAGTCGACGATTTGGTTCTTCTTGGTGAGAAACCCATTCCAAAGCTTTCGGGCGGACTCTTCAGACTGTTGGATTATATGACTTAAATCATCTGCATCCGGAGGTCGGATTTAAGTCCCTTGAAAATTAGCCCGAAAAGCGTCCTCGAGCTCCTCCCAACTTCCAATTGAGTTTTCGGGGAGGCTTTTCAACCAGTGCCGAGCTGGTCCTTCAAGCTTGAGGGGCAAGAATTTAATGGCATGGAGATCGTCTCCGTGAGCCATATGGATATGGAGGATAAAGTCCTCGATCCAGACTCCAGGGTCTGTGGTCCCATCGTACGCCTCTATGTTCACTGGTTTGAATCCTTCTGGGAATTCGTGATCCAGCACCTCATCGGTGAAACATAGGGGGTGTGCGGCACCCCTGATTGGGATGTGCCATGGCGTTCAGACGGTTGTAGTATTCGGTTTTGATTTTGTGACAGAGCGCGCTTCCTAGATCCATAGATGGATCTGGTCATACCGGATTTTTGGCGTAAGTTCTCACATAGATCGTGTGTTGATTTATGTGCGACTTTGTTAGCCGCTCTATCGCGGTCACAAGGTGGTGGATCCGGCCAGTTGGCCGTATCATTTTTCGGCTGCGTGGGCTCTAAGGCCTCATCATCGAATTCAGGTAGTAACTTGCACTTTGGATAGCTATATGTGTGCTAACTTCCACCATACTTTGTTTCGTTGACGAGCACTTTGTTCCACCTGCTGTTGAGCATATTTTATGCGGCCTTAAGCCTTTGTTTCTGCTTCTTCAGACTCCTCGCTGTGGTAATAAGCCTTCTACGGAGGTTCTCTTGCTCCAAGTGCGTTTTCGGGATGATGTGTGCATCTTCGTCCGGACTATTTTCCTCCCCAGACGGGGTTTGATGAGGTTTATCCTTGGCGTCGCCGTGTTCGGACGCCGGATCCGCACTATGTTCACTGTTTGCATCTTCATCGTGCTCTGCCGCCGGGGCGATGTGATCATCGTTTCTTCTAGAGTCGACTGGACTATTATTTCCTCTTGCCTTGTTATCACTGTTTTTGCTATGGCAGGACTTAGAGCGGCGCCGCTGACGTCGGCGCTTGGGTTGCTTGGAGGGGGCATCCTCTGCTGTCTCTTCGCCATTGCCCTCTTTGGGTGTATCCACCATGTATATGTCATGTGATGAAATGGTTGTCCGGCGCCCTGTGGGCGCGGGTTCCTGTTCATCTCCTACATCTTCGTTCATGCCATCGATGTCTTCGGAGTCAAAGTTGAGCATGTCGGTTAAGTCGTCGACAGTGGCTACCAAGTGGGTGGTGGGTGGGCAACGAATTTCTTCGTCGTCCGCATCCCATTCTAGCCGAACATAGTTCGTCCAAGGTTCTCCTGACAGGGAGAGAGACCTTAATGAATTTAGCACATCACCGAAAGGTGAGTGCTGAAAAATATCCGCGGAGGTGAACTCCATGATCGGCGCCCAGTCGGGTTCGACGGGCACGGATGTAAGCGGCTCGGAGTCCATGGCCGGAGATGAATCCAATGGTTCGGTGACGCAGCTCTTGTAATGGGAGAGGTTAGTATCTGGCTCTATCGCCACTGAGAGTGCGACCTCCTTGGCAGGGTCTATCCCTCCGCTCTCGGATGGCGCGGTTTGCTCCGGATTGAGGGCCGGAGTAGTTGCAGATGTGATCTCCCGAATATTGTCCGACGGCAGAGTTACATCATGCTCATCGCGACTGTGCAGCACACCTAACATGGGCTCGAATCCGTCAAAGATCAAGTCTCCATGGATGTCGGCAGTGTAGTTTAAGTTTCGGAACCTGACCTGATGGCCAGGGGCGTAGCTTTCGATCTGCTCCAGATGGCCAAGTGTATTGGCCCGCAGTGCGAAGCCGCCGAATACAAAGATCTTCCCGGGAAGGAAAACCTCACCCTGGACCGCATCGCCAACGATGATTGAAGGAGCCATCAAGCCTTATGGTGACGACATAGTGGAACTCTCAATGAAAGCACCAATGTCGGTGTCAAAACCGGCGGATCTCGGGTAGGGGATCCCGAACTATGCGTCTAAGGCGGATGGTAATAGGAGGCAGGGGACAAGATGTTTACCCAGGTTCGGACCCTCTTGATGGAGGTAATACCCTACGTCCTGCTGGATTGTTCTTGATGATATGAGTGTTACAAGAGTTGATCTACCACGAGATCGTAGAGGCTAACCCTAGAAGCTAGCCTATGGTATGATTGTATGTTGTCCTACAGACTAAACCCTCCGGTTTATATAGACACCGGAGGGGGTTAGGGTTACACAAGGTCGGTTACAAGGGAGGAGATCTATACATCCGTATTGCCTAGCTTGCCTTCCACTCCAAGTAGAGTCCCATCCGGACAAGGGACGAAGTCTTCAATCTTGTATCTTCATAGTCCAACAGTCCGGCCAAAGGATATAGTCCGGCTGTCCGGAGACCCCCTAATCCAGGACTCCCTCAATGGACATGAGTTGTCATTTGATGAATGGGATCACATTATTAGAGAATGATGTGATTGACTTGACCCATCCGTTATCTTAGTACTATGATCGTTTAGTTTATTGCTACTTCTTTCTCCATAACTTATACATGTTCCTATGACTATGAGATTATGAAACTCCCGAATATCGGAGGAACACTTAGTGTGCTATCAACCGTTACAATTTAACTGGGTGATTATAAAGATGCTCTACAGGTGTCTCCGATGGTGTTTTTTGAGTTGGCATAGATCAGGATTAGGATTTGTCACTCCAATTGTCGGAGAGGTATCTCTGGGCCCACTCGGTAATGCACATCACTATAAGCCTTGCAAGCAATGTGACTAATGAGTTAGTTGCGGGATGTTGCATTACGAAACGAGTAAAGAGACTTGCCGGTAACGAGATTGAACTAGGTATGATGATACCGACGATTGAATCTCAAGCAAGTAACATACCGATGACAAAGGGAACAACGTATGTTGTTATGCGGTTTCACCGATAAAGATCTTCGTAGAATATGTAGGAACCAATATGAGCGTCCAGGTTTCGCTATTGGTTATTGGCCGGAGATGAGTCTCGATCATGTCTACATAGTTCTCGAACCCATAGGGTCCGCACGCTTAACGTTCGATGATTATCGGTATTATGAGTTTATGTGTTTTGATGTACCGAAGGTAGTTCGGAGTCCCCGATGTGATCATGGACATGACGAGGAGTCTCGAAATGGTCGAGACATGAAGATTGATATATTGAAGGGTTATGTTTGGACACCGAAATGGTTTCGGATGTGTTCGGGCATATACCGGAGTACCGGGGGGTTACCGGAACCCCCCGGGGGCTTAATGGGCCTACATGGGCTTTAGTGGAAGAGAGAGGAGGCGGCCAATAGGTGGGGCGCCCCCCAAGCCCAATCCGAATTGGGAAGGCCCCCTGAGGGAGTCCCGGATTAGGGGGTCTCCGGACAGCCGGACTATCTCCATTGGCCGGACTGTTAGACTATGAAGATACAAGATTGAAGACTTCGTCTCGTGTCCGGATGGGACTCTACTTGGCGTGGAAGGCAAGCTAGGCAATACGTGTATGGATATCTCCTCCTTTGTAACCGACCTTGTGTAACCCTAACCCTCTCCGGTTTCTATATAAACCGAAGGGTTTTAGTCCGTAGAACAACAATCATACCATAGGCTAGCTTCTAGGGTTTAGCCTCTCTGATCTCGTGGTAGATCTACTCTTGTACTACCCGTATCATCAATATTAATCAAGCAGGACGTAGGGTTTTACCTCCATCAAGAGGGCCCGAACCTGGGTAAAATATCATGTCCCCTGACTCCTGTCACCATCCGGCCTAGACGCACAGTTCGGGACCCCCTACCCGAGATCCGCCGGTTTTGACACCGACATTGGTGCTTTCATTGAGAGTTCCTCTATGTCGTCGCCGTTAGGCTTGATGGCTCTTACTATCATCGATAGCGATGCGGTCCAGGGTGATACTTTTCTCCCCGAACAGATCTTCGTATTCGGCGGCTTTGCATTGCGGGCTAATTCACTTGGCCATCTGGAGCAGATTGAAAGCTACGCCCCTGGCCATCAGGTCAGATTTGGAAATTTGAATTACACGGCCGACATCCATGGAGACTTGATCTTCAACGGATTCGAGCCATAGCCGGGCACGCCGCACTGTCGCGATGGGTATGACCTAGCTCTGCCGCCGAACAGTACCCCAGAGGCCGCGCCCGCATCAGCTCTGACCCTTAGCTCGGAGCCAACTACGCCAGTCGAGGATGGGTGGTTAGACACCGCCTCAGGGGCTACAGTCTCAACGGTGATCGAGCCGAACACCAGCTTAACCCTCTGCGCAACCCGTGACTCCAAGGTGCCGGACTCTTTTCCGGACTCCGAACCATCCGCGCCCCTGCCAATCGAATCCGATTGGGCGCCGATCATGGAATTCACCGCCGCGGATACCTTTCAGCACTCACCCTTCGGCGACATTCTGAATTCACTAAGGTCTCTCTCTTTGTCAGGAGAGCCCTGGCCGGATTATGGCCAACAGGATTGGGATGCGGACGACGAAGAAATTCGACGCCCACCCACCACCCACTTAATAGCCACTGTCGACGACTCAACCGACATGCTCGACTTCGACTCCGAAGACATCGACGGTATGGACGACGATGCGGGAGGCGAAGAGGAACCACCGCCCACAGGGCGCTGGACGTCCACCTCATCATATGACGTATACATGGTGGATACACCAAAAGAAGACGACGACGAGGAACGAAAAGACGCATTGAAGGCTTGTTCCCTTGAGAACCAGTCAAAGTGGCGGCGCAAGCGCCGCCCCAAATCCCGCCTCGACAGAAATAACGATCATACAGACCCAGCGTTGGAGCAGGGCGAACCACTGCCGGACTACGGCAATACGAAGAATCAAACCGAACAAACTAATCCCGTCAAAGATAATAGTCCGGACAATATAACGCCGGACAGGCACCCGGAGCAGCATAATGCCCGTCAAAGGCTTGTTGCCACCGCGAGGAGTCTGAAAAAGCAGAAGCAAAGGCTCAAGGCTGCGTAGGACACACTCCAAATCAGATGGAGTAAAGTACTCAACACAGCAGCGAAGTACGGCGACAATCGCCCCACCAAGAGCTACCCAAAGCGGAAGTTGCTACCTGAATTCGATGAGGAGGCCTCAGACCCCCCACAACCAAAAATCAAAACAGCCACCTGGCCGGATAGACGACCTCATGGCCAACATCGAGCGGCAAACAACGCCACTCACAAGCCAATACGCGATACACGCGAGGGCTCGCACCAAAAGGACGGTGCAACCAGATCCATCTATGGACCACGCAAGCGCGCCCCAGCATACGATGTAACACAACAAACATTCGAGCAACGCAGTACACCCAGATACAGGGGTGCCGCATACCCCCTATGTTTCACCGACAAGGTGCTGGACCATGAATTTCCAGAGGGATTCAAACCCGTAAATATAGAGGCATACGACGGAACAACATACCCTGTGGTCTGGATTGAGGACTATATCCTCCATATCCATATGGCTCGAGGAGATGATTTCCACGCCATCAAGTACTTACCCCTCAAGCTCAAAGGGCCAGCTCGCCACTAGCTTAAAAGCCTCCCCGAAAACTCCATTGGAAGCTGGGAAGAGCTCGAAGACGCTTTTCAGGCAAATTTTCAAGGGACTTATGTCCGACCTCCGGACGCGGACGATTTGAGTCATATAACTCAACAGCCCGGAGAGTCAGCCCGAAAACTTTGGAATAGGTTTCTTACTAAAAAGAACCAAATTGTCGACTGTCCGGACGTCGAAGCCTTGGCATCTTTTAAGCATAGCGTCCGTGACAAATGGCTTGCCAGACACCTCGGCCAAGAAAAGCTGAGAACAATGGCAGCATTAACAAGCCTCATGACCCACTTTTACGCGGGTGAGGACAGCTGGCTAGCCAGATGCAGCACTAGCGACCCCAGTACATCTGAAGTTAGAGATTGAAATGGGAAATCACGGCGCAACAGCAATAACAAACGCCGGAATAGAGAAGACAGCACGAAGAGCACGGCAGTAAACGCCGGATTCAAAAGCTCTCGGCCAGGTTAGCAAAAGCCGCCCTCTAAAGGCGCCAGAGACGAACTGTCCAGCCTAAACAAAATTCTGGACCAAATATGTCAGATCCATAGCACCCCTTGTAAACCCGCTAATCATACCCACAGAGAATGTTGGGTCTTCAAGAAGTCCGGCAAGCTCAACGCCGTACACAAGGAGGAGGATACACCAAGCGAAGACGAGGATGAGCCTCTCAATCAAGACACTGGGGAACAAAAGAAATTTCCACCAGAAGTCAAAACAGTAAACATGTTACACGTGATCAAAGGAAGAAAAAAACGGCACTCCCAAAAAAAATATGCCCAAGGGCCTATCACCACGGAGTCCTGCCACTGGTCGTCTCAACCGATCACTTTCGACCATCGTGATTACTCAGCAAGTATCTGGCGTGCAGGATGGGCTGCCCTGGTATTAGACCCAATAATTGACGGATACCACTTCACACGAGTTCTGATGGACGGTGGCAGCAGTCTAAACCTGATATACCAGGATACAATCCGCGAAATGGGGATAGACCCAACAAAAATTTGCCAAAGCAATACTACCTTTAAAGGAGTAACGCCAGGCCCAGGGGCTCATTGAACGAGCTCCCTGCTACTAAAGGTTAAATTCGGCTTCCTCGATAACTTCTGTAGCAAACATTTAACCTTCCACATCGCTCCGTTCCAAAGTGGCTATCAAGCACTACTCGGACGCGAAGCTTTCGTTCGCTTCAATGCAATACCGCACTATGCTTCCCTCACACTCAAGATGCCCGGCCCACGTGGCATCATTACAGTGAACGGAAGTATTAAGCGATCTTTGCGCGCCGAAGAGAGTGCGGCTGCCTTGGCAGCCGCACACTAAAAACGGCCTGACCAACTAAAGCATTTATCAGGTCGTCAAGACCTCGGACACGGTTAGACGAGTCCGGCGCAGCTATATGTAATTAATACCGGATCAATGGTCGCACCCCTATTACATATACAAGGGGCTCAACGCGCGCAGACAAGTGGCAATTTTTACTCATCTTGAATTATACATGGTTTCTTTAAAAACTATCCTTTTGCACGACAACTTTTTCGCCTAAGTTCCTCTCTTTTACAGATGATCATCGTGCTACACCCGTCCAGGATACGGCACAACGGAGACACAGGCACAGACGTGCAGCAGGGACCCGCTCCAAGGATTCTTTTTAGATTAAATCCCTGCGTAAACCTTTTTTACTGTCTCTTTTTGATACATATCCACCGAATTCTCAGCACAGTTGAGAAGGATGCTGACGTCTTGGCATGTGGCCACGTCAGAATAATGCACGTACCCGGACACAAGGGGCATCTTACAAAGGGCACTATTTAGGCCCGGTTTATACCATAAAGACCAAATACCTTAGGGAGTGTTCGGCATCGCGAGTTTGGCCTTATATGCATCAGCTCCGAAGCATTGTCTTTGGTCAAATGTTGGGTTTGCCCGGCTCCTGTGTTTTGGTGCCTTACGTTCCGCTCTATTGGCTAAGGTAGCACCAGGAGAACTACTGTGATTGTGCCCTGGTTCATCCGGACGAGCACCTCAGTAGAGAAAGCCGAAAACTGACTGTCATGATATAGCGTGAGACTGGTCAACCACTCGATGACCTATAGGAATGTTACAATTCCTCCGCCTTAACGAAGGGCCATTTTCCGGCCAGGCATGTACGCACCCCGGAATCGGGAGAGTGCGGAGCCACCAGGGGCTATCTAGTAGCCCCACTGTCAAACTCCTACGGCTAAGTGAAAGTGTTAAAGCATTATAGTCCGGTTGCCTCGTTCGCTACGCTATCACCTCCTTAATAGGACCAAGACGTTGGATTAAGTGTGAACACGCGTTTTTTGCGAGCACCTCCGCATTATATGTGTGGAGGTTGAAGCCGACGGCTGCAATCTTTCAGGTTATACACATGTATACATAAACGGCCGCACAGGAGGCATCATACTACTTTCAGGCAAAAGTATAAACATAGCCTTATAAAAACTTCATAAAAGCATTGTGTTTACAATGAGAATACATATCACTCAAACATAATATTTTTCGAGCACTGGGCCTCTATCAAACGAACACCCTCGAGAACCTCCTCGAAATAATGCTCGGCAGCCACTCGACCTATGGCCAAACCCTGCGCCGCAACAGTGGTAGCATCCATCTCCGCCCAGTATGCTTTAACACGGGCAAGGGCCATCCGCGAGCCTTCTATGCACGCCAACCTCTTCATCGCATTAATACGTGGCACCGCACCAAGGAACTGCTGCACTAAGCTAAAATAGTTGTTCGGCTTTGGCTTTTCCGGTCATAGCTGATCCACAATAGACCTCATGGCGCGTCCAGACAACCTATTCAGTTCGGCTGATTCGGCTAGCTGGTCAGTCAATGAAAGCGGGCGCTCTAGAACGTGGAATTGCGACCAGAACAGCTTGTCCACTTCACGATCTGTCTAACCTTGGAAGTACTTGGCCGCATCGGCAACGCTCGCCGCCAAATCCATATACGCATCCGCCGAACTCCACAGCCGATCCAAAGGGGCATACCGTCGATCTCCGAACTTCCTCCGTAACATGAAGGGTTTCCCAGCCGCAATATCCCCGGCTTCCCGCAGCTCCTCCTTCTTCGCTCTCATAGCAGAACGGGTGTCTTTGTCCACCGCCGTGGCCTTCTCAAGGTCCGTTGCCTTCACTCGCTTTTCTTTTTCAAGGACCTGGCAACGGTCAGCAGTGTCTTTTAATTCTACGGCCATCTTGGCCATCTTCTCTTGGCTCTCGCAATGTGCGGCTTTCTCGGCTTTCAACTCTTCGGCCGCCTTCAAAGCAGCCGCATTACTAATCCTCGCTGGTTCCTTGGCTCGGGCAAGTTCTGCCTGCAAGGCTTCCACGGTGGCAGCTCCATCTGCAGTCACAACATATTAAAGATACTAGCATCATGCTGTTCTTACTATGTGGCGTTCACCAGATAATAACACTTACCCTGTGCCTCGTCAAGCCTCTTGTTAACAAGCTCGATGTTGGCGTCTACCGCATCCAGTTGCCGTTTTAATTTGGCAAACTCACTAGTCCGGCTAGCCTCCGGAGCTTCCACCACCTGCACATAGGGGCAGTCTGGTTATTGCCTGGGAATATGATCCTCTGTTCACCGCCATTCTCGATGACAACCAGAGTCTCAGAGGCTACTATCTACACAGGGCACACCTAACATGTGCAGTACTATCACATATTATCTCACGTACCTCAAAGCCTGTCAGTAGACTCATAAAAGCTTCATCTAATCCGCTTTCGGTGGACGAGATTCTCTCCATCACCGTACTTATCAGCATACGGTGTTCTTCTGAGATGGCCGCTCGCCCCACCAACTCCCTCAGAACGTCCGACCGCACACCAGACGGTGCCGGACTCTTTTGTTTGCTCTCTTCGGGAGCCGGATGCTGGGGAATTCGGGGGTCTATGGGATTATCTTCTGGCCTCACCGGATCCGGAGAGGTCCTCCGTGACGACACTTCGGGGTCAGCCGCTTCTTGAGCGGGGGAGTCCGGGGGAGGCGTTTCACTCTCCATCATCTCTGGAAGAAGATCCCCCGATGACGAGCTCAGCTGAGAGGGGCTAAGGCCTGAACTGCAAGATATATGCGGTGGTTATTCTCTCAGAAAAAAAGATAGCATACCTTTCTATTAAAGTATTTTGGATCACTTACGACTCGTTGGAGGGCTGATCCCCCTGCGGACTTTGTGCGACAAAAGCACCCCCTGAGGCAGGACCCTCTGTGGGAGACTTCTTCTCCCGTTTGGAGGCTTCGGCTTCCGGATCCTCAGAAGCAGTCCTTTCCTCCCCTGGTTGTCCTCCTTCATGGAGACGCTCGTTCCCTCGGTTGGAACGGGCAGCGATGGGGGCCCGCGTCCGCCTGTATTATCCCCCCCGGTATCTTCCTTCAAGGGCTCCGGGCAAGGTGCGACCTCGAGCATCTTTTCCAATACCGGATTTTCCAAACCCTCAGGGAGGGGGGCCAAACACCGAATCATCTTCGCCTTTGTTAGCCAGTCCTGGTCAAAAAGAGAACTCTCAGAAATAACTTCGAATAAAAGACAGTGTGTTCGGCTAGAGGAGGATTTCTTACTTGCTCGGTGGCGCGGTTACTGCTCAGGCCCACATCCTCGATAATATCCGGACATTCTACTTGAGGTCCGAAGAATGACTTGTACATCTCCTCGTGCGTCAGGACGAGGAAACTTTGAATGACACATGGTTCCTCTGGGTTGAACTCCCACAAGCGAAGGGGCCGGCGTTTGCAAGACTAGACTTGGCGAACCATCATAACTTGTATTACCGCAACCAAATTAAAATCTCCCTCGAAGATATCTCGGATGTGGCTTTGCAGTATAGGCACGTCCTTGGCTGGACCCCAACTCAGACCTCTCCTAATCCATGACATCAGTTGTGGTGGGGGGCCAGAGCGGAAAGCGGGGGCAGCCGCCCACTTGGCACTTCTGGGAGCTGTGACGTAAAACCACTCCCGCTGCCATAATTCGGGCACCTCTGGGAAGGAACCTTTCGGCCATGGAGCTCCTGCCATCTTGCCTATTGATGCACCTCCGCACGCTGCATGTTGCCCCTTGATCATCTTCGGCTTCACTTCAAAGGTCTTGAGCCACAAGCCAAAGTGAGGGGTAATGCAGAGGAAGGCCTCGCACACGACAATAAATGTCGAGATGTGGAGAAAGGAGTCCGGACCTAGATCATGGAAATCTAGCCCGTAATAGAACATCAAACCCCTGACGAAGGGATCCAGAGTGAGGCCTAGACCTCGGAGGAAGTGGGAGACGAACACGACATTCTCGTTGGGTTCGGGAGTAGGGACGATCTGCCCTTGAGCAGGCAGCCGATGCAAAACCTCGGCGGTCAGGTATCTGGCCTCCCTCAACTTCTTAATGTCCTCTTCCGTAACGGAGGAGGGCGTCCATCGGCCTTGAAGGCTGGATTCAGACATGGTTGAAGATCCGGAGCACCTAACCTAGGCTTTGGGTGTTAGAACTCGAGGCGGGGGAAGAGTTCGATTGAGCACGAGAGGGAAAAAGCGAAAACCTTGTCCCTTTATAAAGAGGGTGAATATCAAGCGTCCTCTCCATAGCCGTTTAGGACTTGCCTATAATCTAGGAGTCCTAGACACGGTTGGGTTACCCACGACCGCATTAATGAGAATCCCGTAATTGGGGGAACATGATCTCCGCTTCAGCAAGACGTGTCAAGAAACCGCTTCGCGTTATGTGTGGAGAAACGGTTCTGTCGGGTGGTAGGTGCGACATATGCCAACGGGTGGCTTATCATTGTGGGAGCCAGTAAGACGTCGCCGGTGCCTGGAAACGGGATGAGGCGAAGACATGCACGCCGGCAAATCTTACCCAGCTTCGGGGCTCTCCATGGAGATAACACCCCTACTGCTGCTCTGCGGGGTCTCCGCATGATCACTATATGGACAAGTAGCTACACAATGCTCCTTGAGCTGTTCGGTGGGAGGAGGAAGAAGGGCACGGCTAGCTTGCTTCTTCTCCTCGAGTGGTGTCTAAAACTAGAAGGGGGTCCAACCCTTTGCATGGGTGCCCCGGGGGGTTTATATAGGCCTACCCCCCGGGGTACAATTGTAATCCGACTGGGCGCTGGGCCCAGCCGTCTGTGACTGCGCTCGCCGGCTTCTGTGCCGACTGCTGGGGCCCGCCGGCTGGTGGGTCCCGCCAGCTGCCAACTCCTTGGCGACAGATAGGCCCCACTGCCAAGGGTCTTGTCGGTGGCTGGTTACTGTTGCCTCAACCTGATGACGAGGGCTTCGTCGAGGTAAGCGTGGCTACAGTGCCGCCATCCTGCGGGCGATCACTGTAGACTTACCACGTCTTGTCTCCTTAATGGGGCGTCTTCTTCGAGGGGGGAAGCGAGCCAGCTGCAGGGAGCCGGCCCCTTCTCGGGCCGACTGGGGGAGGCCAGGCCGCCTTCGGGTGTCTCTCTGCCCGAAGGGGCCCACCGCCCGTGGGCCGTACTGGTAGCCCGTCGTGGATGACATCAGGGTCATCATGGCAACAGTGCCGTGCCGGACGGGTCATGGCCACTCCGTACGGCGCACTGTGCCAGGCGTGCTCCAGGATTCGGGGGTGGCAGGCTTCACTGTAGCCACGCCCCATCTCATCGCCACTAGGTGGATGCAAACTTTGAGGGTATGGTCTCGACCGCTTTACGGGAGTCGGCTTCTTGGGGTCGGCCTTCTTGCGGCCGGCTTCTCGAAGTCGGCCCTCTCCAAAGCTTTCTTCATGAGGGCTAAAGTCGGGCCGCCTTCCGAAAGCCGGCCTGGGTGACAGCCAGCAAGGGGAAGGCGGCCCTATGTCTTGGATTCTCGAGAGCCGGACGGGCTCGTAATTTTTTCAGAAGGGCCAGGGGAAGCCGGCTAGGCTACCCATGGCTATTTACTCCGACAGTAGTCCCCGAAGGTGATCGAGCTTCGAGGCGGACAAAGGGACGAGAAGCTTGGTCAGCTTCCTATCCTGAAGAGCCGGCTTTGCTAATGTATGCCGATTTCGGGGAGCCCTGCGTCTTGCAGGCAGGAAGGTGGTCGACCCGCGTGCTGACCGCGGGCCCTCCGCGGGCCACGTGGAAGCAAGACCCTACCGTCGCACGCGCGCGACGGGACGCCGCCGCAGGCCCGGGCCCGCCACTCCTAGGCCTCGGCCCGAACGCTGATCTTCTGCGGCCCAGGCAGACCGCTCGCATTCCCATGGCGATTTTATTTCGCCGTTAGGGCGCAATAAACGCGGGACGTGGGGGAGTGGGCACGACCGATCCCCACGTTTCCCCACGCCGCGCCTCCTCGGCTCCACCACACGAGCCTATAAGTAGGAGGAGGAGGGGGAGAGACAGAGGTTCGCACGCTCTCTCTCACTCTGCCCCTTCTCGTCTTCCTTTCTTCCTCTCGTTGCCGCCGCAGCTTCCCGTCTCAGCGCCGCCGTGCCGCCACATCGTCTTCCTCCCATGGCGCTGTCGAGCTCATGGGATGGCTCCAACGTCCATGAGGACCATGTTGCGTTCCTCCGCCAGACTCGGCGCCTGCCCGACGCCAACCTCGTGCGGGTCCGCCTGGCGCCGGAGACGGAGATCTCGCCGGCACCGGAGGAGGGCGAGCGGGTCGTCTTCCGCTCGCAGTTCCTACACGGCTTCGGCCTTCCGGCGAGCGGATTTCTGCGCTCCTTCCTCGAGTTCTACAACCTTCAGCCGCATCACCTCACGCCCAATGCGGTGATGCTGCTGTCGGCCTTCGTCTCTCTCTGCGAAGGTTTCTTGGGGCTGCTCCCACGCTGGAGCTCTGGGGGGAATTCTTCCAGAGCAAACTCAGCACTGTCGTCGCAGGCGTGCCCGCCCCCTGCGGGGCCTTCATCGCCATGAGGAGGGCGGGCGAGAACAACCCATTCCCGCCCATCCCCCTGATCCAGTCGGTGAAGATCTGGCAGAAGTCATACTTCTACGTGAAGAACGTCGCCGAGCAAGGAGACCACGTCAACCTGCCGGCTTACATAGCCAGCCCGCCGGCTGGGAGGCAGCCCTCATGGAGTTTCCGGTCCCGGTCACTGTCTCAGGCCGGGAATGCTGCCGTCTCCCGGCTTTGGGTGATGATCCAATCGGAAGGCTTGAGCGGGGCCGACTTGGAGGCCGCCTTCGTGGAGCGCCGGATATCTCCTCTCCAAAGCCGGCCCCACATGATGTGTCAGATGAGCGGCCGCTTCGATCCAAGCCGGCTGAGCACCAGGGAGATGCCTCATGTGAAGGTGTCGTATATGGTAAATTATATCTCCAATTGCAAGCTCGCCGAGGACTGGCGATATGGCAAGGTGCCATATTCTCGCGCCAACCCTCTGCCCGTGGTAAGCTTTCTTCTCTTTCTTCTTTTCGTTGGTAGCCGGCTTTATGATGGCCGGCTTCTGATCAGTCGGTTCTTCTTAGCAGAACCCTCTTCTCCCGCCGACGACCGAGGCAGCAGGGATAGAACGCCAGTACGCCCCCGACCGCACGGCGGACGACGTCGATGACCCGGACTTGGGGGCGGCCGCCATGAAAGACGCCGTCATGGGGGACGACGCCGAGCCCGGGGGCACAAGGCTCACCGCCAGCTTCAAGGACTGGCTGGATGATTTCGAAGCCGAAGTCGCCCGCGTCGCCAGCCAATGGCCGACCATCAGGGCGCGGGCTTGTCCATCGCGCCGGCTGCCGGCGGCGGTGCACAGAAGCGCCGGGCCGCTTCAGGCCTCTTCGGCAGTCGGCCGAAGAAGTCCAAAGCCTCCACCGCGGCGACCAAGCGAGATGAGGCGGCTGCGAAAGCGGCCCGCTTCCGCAAGGCGGTGAAGCAGCCTCAGGCGGTCTCAGCGTAAGTCGTCAATTGCCCTGCCGCAGGCTTTTCATCGTTCTCTCTTGTTCGAAAATTCTTCTTAACCCTAACCCGCTTGCTGGACAGGGCGCCGCTTTCCCTTGAGCGGGGTCTGGGCGGCTCCGTAGTGGGGCCGGCTGGAGGGTCTTCGAGCTCCCGCCGCGTGGACCCCCGCACCGACCTTAGGGAAGCCATGGAGCGGAACGCCCGCGAGGCGCGGGAGGAGCATGAGGCGGCGGAAAAAGCAGCCACCCAGGCGGCGAGGGAGCAGGCCGACGCGGCAGCCAAGGCCCAGGCGGAGGCAGCGACCGTGGGGACGGAGGCGGAGGGTTCGTGCAACCAGCTTCCGCTGCTCGCCATTCCCCTCCGAGCCGTGGCCCCTGACACCCCATTGCCCTTGGCGGAGGAAATCGTCCAAGACCCGCCGCTGATGGAGAGGAGGGAGGACCCCGTGGTCTTCGCGGGCAGAGCGCCGCCGGCAGCGCCAACCGGGGCGGGCCAAGGCGGCCAGTCGTCAGCGGCGCCAGGGGAGCCGGCCGGGGGTGAGCCGGAGGGCGGAGCCGGACTCGAGGTGCAGCCGGTGACGCGTCGGCGCGCAGGGGGAGGCGCCGCTCCGCCGGAGTCACGCCGAGTCGCGGGCGCAGGCCAGTCGGCGGAGGATCTGGAGGCGGCCAGCACTGCCACGTCCGAGTGGACTCCCAGCGGGGGGACTGGCAAGCTGAATGTGGCAGCTCAAGGGGTCCGGAGCCAACTTCAAGCTCAGGCCGCCTTGCTGCAGCAGTTCACCCAGGAGTTCCTGTCGACGCGAGCCGCCATCCGGGTGAGTCCTTCATTCTTGGCCGCTTTGATCTCTTGATTTCTTCCGTGGGGGCGCGTCAGCGCACCCACTGGGTGTAGTCCCCGAGATTCGGGCCGACTGCTGCGCAGTCGGGTCGAATCTTTCTTGACGACCACCTTATCTTTGCTTCTTGTCTGAATCTTTCAGGAATATCATAACTCCCGTGCTGCCGCCTTCAACTCCCATGCTCGGGAGTTGAGTCGAACGACCAACGACCTGGCCGACAGCCGAAGTACGTACTTGATTTTGTCTATCTCCTGTGGGGGCGCGTCAGCGCACCCACTGGGTGTAGTCCCCAAGATTCGGGCCGACTGCTGCGCAGTCGGGTCAGATCTTTCCTGACGACTTTTTCCTTATTGGTTTGTCTTTTTCTTTGTCTTCAGGGGCCAACGCCGACTTGAGGAAGGAGCTCGGCGAAGCACAGGCCGCCCTTCATACCAAGGACGCCGAGTACGCTGTCTTGGTCCAGGAGCGTGACCGCCTGGCCAAGAAGCTGGCTGACTAGGAGAAGAGCCACAAGGCGGCCCTACAGCAAGCGCAGGATAGCGAGGCTGCCCTGAAGGCATAGTTTGAGACCGAGGCGGCGAGCTGGGCTGAGACCCGGCGAGCACTGGATGAGGGCTTCGGCCGCATCGAGGACTTGATCGACGGTAAGCCGCCTTCCTCGCTCCTCTCCTGCCCCTTGGCGTCTGGCTCTTGTTCTAACTTGTGCTGCTGCCTATTTCCTTGCGCAGACTACTTTCCCGGCTACTCCGCCTTTGCCGCCCAAAGCATCGAAGCCCATCGCGAGGCGCGCCGTCAGGAGGGGGCCAACATCGCGCCGGATGCGAACCGAACGCTTGAGGAGCAGCTCTTGGCTGTCCAGGCGCGGTTGCAGCCGGCTCATCGGATGCTTCGCCGGCTCCAACGTGCCGGGGCGCAAGTGTTGGCCGCCCTCTGGCCCGGCGAGACGATCCCCCGCACCCCAAGCCGGACTGCCGACTGGTTGGAGGTCGCAGTCGGTCGCTTTGAGGCTTGGAAGGCGTCGGCGGCCCGCCTCGGAGCCGGGCGGGCGTTGGAGTTCATTCGGGCTTGGTACCCAGGGCTGAGCCTGGACCAACTGCGCACTTGGCGGATGGAGGCCGACGCGGAGCTGGAGGAGGTGAGGCCGGCTATCGCCCAGCGTGCTTCGACGATCGCCGAGTGCACCGACATCAGCGTTTTTGCACCCAAAATCGATGATGACGGTGTTGCCCAGCCGGAGGAGTGGTTCGGGCTGAACCCGACGGTGGGCGAGGACTCGGCAGAGGAGATCGCCTCCAGCGACGAGGGCGAGGATGACGAAGAGGAGGACGGCGAAGACGTCGAGCCGGCCGGTGGAACAACCGGCCGACCTCAGGCGGACCGTGCCTCCAGCAACGAGGCGCGTGGAAGCGCGCCCTCTGTGGGAGGCGGTGACCAAACCGAGGTTCGCCAGCCGGCCGCTCCTTCAGCCGGCACAACCGTCTCCGCCAACCAGCCCGGCTCGTCGGTCGCTCCGCCGGCTTGACCTGCCGTCCTTATTTTTCCTGCTTGTTGTCTTTTGAACAATCTTCATTAAGTTTTCGCAGTTCCACCCACTGGGGGTGTATCCAAACTATGTTGAATGCTGGCCTCTCGGAGGTCTTTTATGTAAATATTATTATGTGCATGTTTGGTTCCCATTCGCGTATGCTTTTTACCCTTAGGCTTTTTCCTTTGCCGCCTTCCCTCTTTGGGGAGGCAAGTACTCGAGCTTTTTGGATTGAAGTGAAGTGAATGGAAACCGGCCGGCCGGCTACTTTGGTAGTCGGTCGGTGCTAGGCGGTGAACCGGCTTTCATTATATTAGTCCGTTGGTCCCTGGCCATTTTTCGTGTGGGCATCCTTTCCTTCTTTTGACTCTTGCTAGTCGGACAGCCGGTTCTTCGAACTGCGACTTTGGCAAGAGCTAAGCCTGGGTGTTGGCACACTACTTGTCCGACCGCGGGTAGGGTTTCTAATATAACTCCAGTCGGCCAGTCCCCGGGCCGACTAGTTGAACCCGGTGCCGGACGGAATAAGTAAATGAAATGACAAAGTCATAAGCATGATACTTTTCATTCATAGATAAGAGATGGCAGTCCCCAAGCCCTCCTCGGGGGGCCTATTGTCTCGTACTTAATACAAAAGTTAGCGTGATACATACTGCATTTCAACTGTAAAATCTTCGAAGGAGGTTGGCGTTCCATGGTCGTTCCGACTCCTTGCCGGAGTCGTCTCTCTTTCGTGCCTTCGGCTTCTGCGCGTCGATCAGGTAGTAGGAGTCGTTGCCTAAGGTCTGCTGATAACAAAGGGGCCCTCCCAAGGGGCCGAGAGCTTGTGCTGGCCGGCTGTTCGCTGGATCAGCCAGAGCACAAGATCGCCCTCTTGGAAGGATCTTGGCTTGACCATCCCGCTGTGGTAGCGGCGCAGGCCCTGCTGGTAGATGACAGACCGGCTGAGGGCTAACAGCCGGCTTTCTTCCAGCAGGTCGACGCCGTCTTCTCATGCTTCCTTGGCCTCTGCTTCCGTGTACATGGTTACTCAAGGCGAGTCGAACTTGATGTCAGTTGGGATGACCGCCTCGGCACCATACACAAGGAAGAAAGGGGTGAAGCCGGTTGACTTGTTTGGTGTAGTGCGCAGACTCCAGAGGACAGCCGGCAGCTAATCGAGCCAAAAGCCGGCTGAACGCTCCAGAGGTACGACCAGTCGGGGCTTGATGCCGGAGAGGATGAGGCCGTTGGCTCGCTCGACCTGGCCGTTTGACTGCGGGTGGGCGACGGATGCTAAGTCCAGCCGAATACCTTGGGCTGCGCAGAAACGTGCCAAGGCTCCTTTGGAAAATTCGTGCCATTATCGGTGATGATGCTGTGTGGCACGCCGTACGAAGTTTTTATGTCTGCGATGAATGTCACAGCAGTCGGCCCATTCAGCTTCTTGATCGGCTTTGCCTCAATCCACTTGGTGAATTTGTTCACGGCGACGAGCAAATGCGTCATGCCGCCGCGCACCATCTTGAATGGGCCCACCATGTCCAGTCCCCAAATGGCGAAGGGCCAGGTGAGGGGAATGGTCTTGAGTGCCGAAGCTGGCATGTGTTGCTTGGAGCTGAAAAGTTGGCACCCTTTGCAATATTTAACTAAATCCTTGGCGTCATCTAAAGCAGTCGGCCAAAAGAAACCATGGCGGAAGGCTTTGGCGACGAGTGATCTTGAGGCCGCATGGTGGCCGCATTCTCCTTGGTGAATGTCTCTGAGGATTGCAATGCCCTTCTCTTGCTCGACGCACCGTTGGAGGACTCCAGTGACACTGCGCTTGACTAGTTCTCTGTTGATGATTGTGTATGCTCCGGCTCGACGTTGGACTTGTCTTGCCTCTGCTTCGTCAGCCGGCAGATCTTGGTTTACTAGTAAGTTGAGGATGGACTGAGCCCATGATGGAGCCGCGACTTCTCCTACTTCCAATGTGGCTACTGCCACCAGGGTGGGCGGGCTGGGTGGTGAAATGCTGGAGTCGGCCGCCAGCTGTTGTGTTGGTGCAGTCCCTGGGTCGGCTACTGCAGTCCCCGAGCCGGCTATTGCAGTCCCCGAGCCGGGTGTGGCAGTCCCCGAGCCAGTTGCCGAAGTCCCCGGGCCGACTATTGAAGTCCCGGGGTCGCCCGCTTGGTTCTTCGAGCCGGACCCGGCCGCGTCGGGGTCAGGTGGCACGAAGATGGAATCGGACTTTGGAGACGGCTTGGTGGACGGCTTGAGGAGGCATTGTAGAGCGACGCCGGTTGGTATTGCTTGCCGAGTGGAGCCTATTCGAGCCAGGGCATCGGCTGGCTCGTTGTCGGCTCGCGGTACGTGGAGGAACTCGCATCCTTCAAAGTATCCGCCGAGTTGTTGGACCAGGAAGCGGTAGCTTGCCATATTTGCGTCCTTGGCGTCCCAGTCACTGGATGATTGTTGGACCACCAAGTCCGAGTCGCCATAACATAGGATCCGGCGGATGCCGAGTTCCTTGGCAAGCCGGAGCCCATGTATGAGCGCCTCGTACTCGGCCACGTTGTTGGAGGCGGCAAAGTGAATTTGCAGCGTGTATCTGAGCTTGTCGCCTTTGGGAGAGGTAAGGACGATGCCGGCTCCCAAGCCGGTGCACATCTTGGACCCGTCAAAGTGCATGCGCCAATGGGTGGAGTCGGGAGCCAGCGGCAGGTACTGGGTCTCGGCCCAGTCGACGAGGAAGTCGGCCAGTGCTTGGGACTTGATGGCGGTGCGGGGCTGGTAGAAGATCGTGTAAGGAGCCAGCTCGATGGCCCATTTCGCCACCCGGCCGGATGCGTCCCGGCTGCCTATTATCTCGGCCAGCGGGGCGGTGCATACGACCGTGACGGGGTGCTCTTGAAAGTAGGGCTTCAGCTTCTTGGCAGTGAAGTACATGCCGTAACACATCTTCTGGTAGTGCGGGTAGTTCTGCTTTGAAGCGGACAACACCTCGCTCAAATAATACACCGGCCTCTGAACCGGCTGGGCTCGGCCTTCTTTTGTGCGTTGGACTACGATGACAGTGCTGACCACCCGGCTGGTTGCGGCAATGTAAAGGAGCATGGGCTCTTTCTCAGTCGGCGCCGCCAGGACGGGCAGCGTGGCCAGCATCTTCTTCAGCTCGTGAAAAGCTTGGTCGGCCTGGTCGTTCCACTCGAAGTGAGTGCTCTTCTTCACGAGGCGGTAGAGGGGGAGAGCCTTCTCTCTGAGCCGGCTGATGAAGCGGTTCAAGGAGGCCAAGCCGGTGAACTTTTGGATGTCTCGAAGCTTGGTGGGGATCGCCATTCTCTCGATGGCCTTGATCTTCACCGGGTTGCATTCGATGCCGCGTTCGGAGACCAGGAAGCCTAGGAGCTGGCCGGCTGGCACTCCGAACACGCATTTCTCGGGGTTGAGATTGATTTGGAACCGACGTAGGTTCTCAAACGTTTCCTTGAGGTCTCCCAGCAAAGTGCCGCGCTTCTCCGTCTTCACCACAATGTCGTCCACGTAGACGTGAGCGTTTCTGCCGAGTTGCTTGAGGAGACAATTCTGCATGCAACGCTGAAAAGTGGCACCGGCATTTCTTAAGCCGAATGTCATAGTCAGGTAGTAGAAGGCTCCAAATGGCGTGATGAAGGCGGTCTTCAGGCGGTCGTCCGGATCTAGCTTTATCCGGTGATATCCTGAGTAAGCATCCAAGAAACTCAACAGCTCGCATCCGGCCGTGGAGTCTATCACTTGGTCAATCCTTGGCAGGGCAAAGGGATCTTTGGGGCAAGCCTTGTTGAGGCTCGTGTAGTCTATACACATGCGCCACTTGTTATTCTTCTTTAGCACAAGGACCGGGTTGGCGAGCCACTCTGGAAAGAAAACTTCCATAATGAAGCCGGCCGCCAGAAGCCGGGCTATCTCCTCTCCCACAATCCTGCGTTTCTCCTCCGACAGTTGGCGAAGGGGTTGTTTGACTGGCTTTGCGTCTTCTCGGACGTGTAGTTTGTGCTCGGCAAATTTCCTTGGAACACCCGGCATGTCCTTGGGGGACCACGCAACGATGTCCCGATTCTCACGGAGGAAATCGGCGAGCTCGCCTTCCTATTTGCTGTTCAGGCTTGCCCCGATGATGCAAACCTCTCTGGATGCTCAGGGTCAAAGGGTATCTTCTTCGTCTCCTTGGCCGGCTGGAAGGATCCTTGAGCATCGTGCTCCTTGGGGTCGGGGGACACGGCCGACTGCTTGCCGGCTATGGCCACGACTCGGTCCAACATCTTCTTTTCTTCGGCAATCACAAGGGACTCGGCCAGCCGGCTGCTGGCTCCCGCGCACTCAGAGGACTTCTTGTAATCGCCGGCTACGGTGATGACGCCTTTGGTACTTGGTATCTTCATCTTGAGGTATGCATAGTGGGGAACTGCCATGAATTTGGCCAAGGCAGGTCGGCCAAGCAATGCATGGTAAGGGCTCTCCAGGTCCACCACTTCAAACCAGATCGCTTCCCGGCGGAAAGGCTCCTTGTCCCCAAAAAGTACATCAATCGTGATCTTGCCAATGGGGGCGCAGGACAGGCCGGGTACGATGCCATGGAACACTGTTCGAGTAGGCATGAGCTGCTTCGTCTTGACATTTAGCTTCTCCAGGGTGTCACGGTACAGGATGTTGATGCTGCTCCCACCGTCTATCAGCACGCGGGAGAAGCGGGCAGCGCGTCTGTCCGTCGCGAGGGTGGCTTCCAGGACCAGCGCATAAGAGCCGGGAGACGGCATCACCTCTGGATGGTCGGCCCGGCTCCAGCTGATGGGCTTTTCTGACCAATGCATGTGTCCGGCGGGGATGGCAGTGACCACGCTGACTTCCTGGTGCTCTCGGCGTTTGCTGCGCCGGTCTTCGGGCTGGCTCGTAAAGACGATGTAGGTCGCTTGCTCGTCGAGGAATTCGTCGTGCACAGCTCCGACTACGGGCCGAGCGGCCGGAGGCGGCGGGGCCGGAGGCGGCTGGCTGGCAGGCGGAGGCGGCGCGAGCCCCTCGCCTTTGGAGATTCGGGTGAGCCAATGGCACTTCCGGGTTGTGTGGTTGGACGGCTTCGCGCCGCTGTGGAACTTGCATGGGGCGTCGAGAGTTTGCTCGTAGGAGAAAGCCGGCTGCCAAGCCGGCCTGCCGCCCTTGGGTTTCTTGGGCGCGGGCCGCCCTTCGGGTGGCACGTCTTCAACTGTGGCCACCTGCCGACTAGCGGGAGGCGGCGCGGGGCCCTTGCGCTTGTGGTCGTTCGAGTGTGGGCGTCGGCCGGAATCCCCAGCCGGGGTCTTGGGCGCCGGGTTGAGTACTTTCCCGGACGCGTCTACCCGAAGCTCGGTCTTCATCGAAGAGTCGGCGGTGGCGTACTTGTCCGCTATGTCCAAAAGCTCGTCGAGGGTAGTCGGCTCGTCGCAGAGGAGCTTGTGCTTGAGGAGGGTGCCTTCTCGGCATCCGACTATGAAGTATTCTATGGCTTACACCTCGTGCACCCCCTCGCAAGAATTGCGGAGCTCGGCCCAACGCGTGAGGTAGTCGCGAGTGGACTCGGCCGGGCCCTGTATGCACAGGGAGAGCTGCCTGGGCTTGGGGGCCCGCTTGTAGGTGCTGGTGAAGTTGCGGATGAAAGCTTCGGTGAAATCTAGCCAGCTGTTGATGCTGAGAGGCTTGAGGCTATTGAGCCAGGTCCGCGCCGTGCCTTGCAGCATGAGGGGCACGTACTTCACGGCAACGCGCCGGTTTCCGTTGGCTATGCTGACCGCCGTGGAGTAGGCGATCAACCAATCTTCCAGCTTCATGGAGCCGTTGTACTTGGGCGTGTCTCTTGGGAGCGAGAACCCTTTGGGGAAAGGCTTGTCGCGGATGCGGGGGCCGAAACAAGGCGGGCCGACATCATCTTCTTCTCCCAGCGCCAGGGATCGCGCCAGGCGGTCGATCCTATGGCGGGCGTCGTTCTCGCCGACTCCCTCGCGGCGACCTAGTCGGCCGCTGAGAGTCGGGTGCGCCACTGGCGGCGGGGTGGGATATCTCTCTCCATGGGGTCGAGGCGGAGGCGGGTTGCCCCGCCATTACATGGTTCGGGGATGGCCATCCGCATCTCGCTCGATGGAGATTCGGGTCCGGCTTCGGCTGGCCGCCGGCTCTTTCTCGCACCGCGCGCGGGTGTTGCTCGTAGTCGGTGTCCGGGACGTCGCGCCGTGATATCGGCGCGGGGAAGGGCTTCCCGCGCGGGCGTCGGCTTCGTGCCGCTGTGCGGCTGCATCGATCAGCTGCTTGATGCGCCGGGTCATGTGGGGGAGGTCTTCGGCCTCCAAGCCGTCCAACTCGTCTACGGCCGCCTGGGCGGCATGCAAGTTCTCGAGCGGAGTGGCATAGACCGGGCGGTCGACCCCCAGCGTGTCGGCGATGACGGCGCCGCGTTGCTTGACAAGGCCGGCCCGGCTTGGCCCGCCCAGGGCCGGCGTGCCGAAGGCGGTGCGGTCAGCTTCGCGCTGGTAGGCCTCTGTGAGGCGTCTCACGGAAGCCAGCCTTCGGCCCTCTGCAAGGAGGGCGAGGCGGCGTGCCTCCAGTGCTTTGTCGTCGGCATTAGCCGGGAGGGGGGTGGAAAAGTCGTGGTCCGCCGCGTGCGAGGCGTCGTGGGCGCTCTCGTCGGCCGGGCCGCCGTGGCCGATGACCATCACTTCGGTGGTGTCAGTATCGCGGCCGTTGGTCCGAGGAAACGGGTCGTTGTAGATTGCGACGTTGGTGGGGAAGGTGTCGTAGGAGGCCGTGTCGGAGTCGACAGGCATCGGGTCGGTGGAGCCAACCGACTCCAGATCCACAGCGGGCTCGCTGGAGACATGGAGCTGACCGAGGAGGTTGGCGAGGTGGTCGGTGCCCGCATCGGAGGCGAGCTCGTCGGAGATGAGGGTTTCGTCGAGGAGATCGGCGGGGCTGCTCGCCGCACAGATGCTGGTGACGCCTTGCAGCGCGTCATGGCAAGCGCCATCAGGCGTGCCGGGCTGGCTACGCTCGCTGGGGAGGAAGAGGGTTCCCGTCCAGAACAGGTCTCCGGACAACGGTGCACCTGGCCCCACGGTGGGCGCCAAATGTCGGGTGGTAGGTGCGACATTTGCCAACGGCTGGCTTATCATTGTGGGAGCCAGTAAGACGTCACCGGTGCCTGGAAACGGGATGAGGCGTAGACATGCACGCCGGCGAATCTTACCCAGCTTCGGGGCTCTCCATGGAGATAACACCCCTACTGCTGCTCTGCGGGGTCTCCGCATGATCACTAGATGGACAAGTAGCTACACAATGCTCCTTGAGCTGTTCGGTGGGAGGAGGAAGAAGGGCACGACTAGCTTGCTTCTTCTCCTCGAGTGGTGTCTAAAACTAGCAGGCAGTCCAACCCTTTGCATGGGTGCCCCGGGGGGTTTATATAGGCCTACCCCCCGGGGGTACAATGGTAATCCGACTGGGCGCGGGGCCCAGCCGTCTGTGACTGCGCTCGCCGGCTTCTGTGCCGACTGCTGGGGCCCGCCGGCTGCCAACTCCTTGGCAACAGACAGGGCCCACTGCCAAGGGTCTTGTCGGTGGCTGGTTACTGTTGCCTCAACCTGATGACGAGGGCTTCGTCGAGGTAAGCATGGCTACAGTGCCGCCGTCCTGCGGGCAATCACTGTAGACTTACCGCGTCTTGTCTCCTTAATGGGGCGTCTTCTTCGAGGGGGGAAGCGAGCCGGCTGCGGGGAGCCAGCCCCGTCTCGGGCCGACTGGGGGAGGCCAGGTCGCCTTCGGGTGTCTCTCTGCCCGAAGGGGCCCACCGCCCGTGGGCCGTACTGGTAGCCCGTCGTGGATGACATCAGGGTCATCATGGCAACAATGCCGCGCCGGATGGGTCATGGCCACTCCGTACGGCGCACTGTGCCAGGCGTTCTCCGGGATTCGGGGGTGGCAGGCTTCACTGTAGCCACGCCCCATCTCATCGCCGCTAGGTGGATGCAAACTTTGAGGGTACGGTCTCGACCGCTTTATGGGAGCCGGCTTCTTGGAGTCGGCCTTCTTGCGGCCGGCTTCTCGAAGTCGGCCCTCTCCAAAGCTTTCTTCATGAGGGCTAAAGTCGGGCCGCCTTCCGAAAGCTGGCCTGGGTGACAGCCAGCAAGGGGAAGGTGGCCCTATGTCCTGGATTCTCGAGAGCCGGACGGGCTCGTAATTTTTTCAGAAGGGCCAGGCGAAGCCGGCTAGGCTACCCATGGCTATTTACTCCGACAGGTTCGAATAATCACCGGGCCATGACATAATGTCGTGCTGCCAAAACAAGCCAGCAGATTAGATCCGCGAAAATATTATTCTCTCTACGGTGGAATGTGGAACTTATTTTGCAGGGTCGGACATTATCCGCGTATTCAAATTCTTCTGTGATGTATTCGGAGAAGGAACCCGGCTTGCAATGCTGAAGACAATACTACGCGCCGGACTCATCGTCATTGAAGCCTGGTTCAGGGGCTACTAAGGGAGTCCTGGATTAGGGGGTCTCCAGACAGCCGGACTATCTCCATTGGCCGGACTGTTAGACTATGAAGATACAAGATTGAAGACTTCATCTCGTGTCTGGATGGGACTCTACTTGGCGTGGAAGGAAAGCTAGGCAATACGTGTATGGATATCTCCTCCTTTGTAACCGACCTTGTGTAACCCTAACCCTCTCTGGTGTCTATATAAACCGAAGGGTTTTAGTCCGTAGAACAACAATCATACCATAGGCTAGCTTCTAGGGTTTAGCCTCTCTGATCTCGTGCTAGATCTACTATTGTACTACCCATATCATCAATATTAATCAAGCAGGACGTAGGGTTTTACCTCCATCAAGAGGGCCCGAACCTGGGTAAAACATCATGTCCCCTGCCTCCTGTCACCATCCTGCCTAGACGCACAGTTCGGGACCCCCTACCCGAGATCGGCCGGTTTTGGCACCGACACCCCCCTTTCCTTCTTCTTCTCTTCCCCTTCCTCCCCCTCCTATTACGACTAGGAAAGGGGGGAAACCTACTCCTAGTAGGAGTAGGAATCCCTCCTTGGGGGCGCACCATGAGGGCCGGCCAGCCCCCTCCTCCCCTCCTTTATATACGGGGAGGGGGGCACCCCATAGACACACAAGTTGACAATTGTTTTAGCCGTGTGCGGTGCCCCCTCCACTTATACACACCTCGGTCATATCGTCATAGTGCTTAGGCGATGCCCTGCGCCGGTAACTTCATCATCACCGTCAACATACCGTCGTGCTAACGAAACTCTCCCTCAGCCTCAACTGGATCAAGAGTATGAGGGACATCACCGAGCTGAACGTGTGCAGATCACGGAGGTGCCGTGTGTTCGGTACTTGATCGGTTGGATCGCGAAGACGTCCGACTACATCAACCGCGTTTCTGAACGCTTCCGCTTTCGGTCTACGAGGGTACGTAGACATATTCTCCCCTCTCATTGCTATGCATCCATAGATAGATCTTGCGTGATCGTGGGATTTTTTTTGAAATACTGCGTTCCCCAACAGTGGCATCAGAGCCAGGTGTATGCATAGATGTTATATGCACGAGTAGAACACAAAGGAGTTGTGGGCGTGGGTATATACATATTGCTTGCCGTCACTAGTTGTTTCTTGATTCAACGGTATTGTTGGATGTAGCGGCCTAGACCGACATTACATGACCGCGTTCATGAGACTTGTTCTACCGACGTGCTTTGCACATAGGTGGCTGGCGGGTGTCAGTTTCTCCAACTTTAGTTGTATAGGATTCAATGAACAGGGTTCTTTATGAAGATCAAAAAGCAATCACTATACCGCGTTGTGGTTTTTTTATGCGTAGGTAAGAATGGTTCTTGCTAAGCCCATAGCACCCACATAGAACTTGCAACAACAAAGTAGAGGACGTCTAACTTTTTTTTGCAGGGCATGTTGTGCTGTGATATGGTCAAGACGTGATTATATAAATTGTTGTATGAGATGATCATGTTTTGTAACACAGTTATCGACAACTTGCAGGAGCCATACGGTTGTCACTTTATTGTCTGAAATGAAATCGCCATGTAATTGCTTTACTTTATCACTAAGCGGTAGCGATAGTCATAGAAGCAATAGTTGGCGAGGCAACAATGATGCTTCGATGGAGATCAAGGTGCCAAGCCGGTGACGATGGTGATCATGACGGTGCTTTGGACATGGAGATCAAAGGCACAAGATGATGATGGCCATATCATATCACTTATATTGATTGCATGTGATGTTTATCCTTTATGCATGTTATTTTTCTTAGTACATCGGTAGCATTATATGATGATCTCTCACTAAATTTCAAGGTATAAGTGTTCTCCCTGAGTATGCACCGTTGCTACAGTTTGTCGTGATGAGACACCAAGCGATGATCGAGTGTGATAAGCTCTATGTTCAAATACAACAGGTGCGAGCCAGTTTTGCACATGCAGAATACTCAGGTTAAACTTGACGAGCCTAGCATGTGCAGATATGGCATCAGAACACTGAGACCGAAAGGTCAAGCATGAATCATATAGTAGATATGATCAACATAGCGATGTTCACCATTGAAAACTACTCCATCTCACATGATGATTGGACATGGTTTAGTTGATATGGATCACGTGATCACTTAGATGATTAGAGGGATGTCTATCTAAGTAGGGGTTCTTAAGTAATATGATTAATTGAATTTTAATTTATCATGAACTTAGTACCTCATAGTATTTTGCATGTCTATGTTGTTGTATATAAATGGCCCGTGCTGTTGTTCTGTTGAATTTTAATGTGTTCCTAGAGAAAGCTAAGTTGAAAGATGATGGTAGCAACTATACGGGTTGGGTCCGTAAGTTGAGGATTATCCTCATTGCTGCACAGAAGAAATGCGTCCTGGAAGCACCGCTAGGTGCCAAACCTGCTGGAGGAGCAATGCCAGATGCTATGAACACCTAGCAGAGAAAAGCTGATGACTACTCAATAGTTTAGTGTGCCATGCTTTACGGCTTAGAACCGGGACTTCAACGACGTTTTGAACATCATGGAGTATATGAGATGTTCCAGGAGTTGAAGTTAATATTTCAAGAAAATGCCCGGATTGAGAGATATGAAGTCTCCAATAAGTTCTACAGCTGCAAAATGGAAGAGAATAGTTATGTCAGTGAACACATACTCAGAATGTCTGGGTACCACAATCACTTGACTCAGCTGGGAGTTAATCTTCCGGTTGACAGTGTCATTGACAGAGTTCTTCAATCACTGCCACCAAGCTACAAAGGCTTCGTGATGAACTATAATATGCAAGGGATGGATAAGACAATTCCCGAGCTCTTCGTGATGCTAAAAGCTGCGCAGGTAGAAATCAAGAAGGAGCACCAAGTGTTGATGGTCAACAAGACCACCAGTTTCAAGAAGAAGGGCAAAGGGAAGAAGGGGAACTTCAAGAAGAATGGCAACCAAGTTGCTGATCAAGTGAAGAACCCCAAGTCTGGACCTAAGCCTGAGACTGAGTGCTTGTACTGCAAAGGGACTGGTCACTGGAACCGGAACTGCCCCAAGTATTTGGCGGATAAAAAGGATGGTAAAGTGAAAGGTATATTTGATATACATGTTATTGATGTGTACCTTACTAATACTCGCAGTAGCGCTTGGGTATTTGATACTGGTTCTGTTGCTAATATTTGCAACTCGAAATAGGGGCTACGGATTAAACGAAGATTGGCTAAGGATGAGGTGACGATGCGCGTGGGAAATGGTCCCAAAGTCGATGTGATCGCCGTCGGCACGCTACCTCTACATCTACCTTTAGGATTAGTTTTAGACCTGAATAATTGTTATTTGGTGCTAGCGTTAAGCATGAACAATATATCTGGATCTTGTTTGATGCGAGACGGTTATTCATTTAAATCAGAGAATAATTGTTGTTTTATTTATATGAGTAATATCTTCTATGGTCATGCACCCTTGATGAGTGGTCTATTTTTTACTAAATCTTGATAGTAGTGATACACATATTCATAGTATTGAAGCCAAAAGATATAAGTTTAATAATGATAGTGCAACTTATTTGTGGCACTGTCGTTTAGGTCATATTTGTGTAAAGCGCATGAAAAAACATGCTGATGGGCTTTTGTAATCACTTGATTATGAATCACTTGATGATTGCGAATCATGCCTCATGGGAAAGATGACTAAGACTCTGTTCTCCGGAACAATGGAACATGCAATAGACTTATTGGAAATAATACATACTGATGTATGCGGTCCGATGAGTGTTGATGCTCGTGGTGGGTATTGATGTCTACTACACAACCTTCTTCTTGTAGACGTCGTTGGGCCTCCAAGTGCAGAGGTTTGTTGGACAGTAGAAAATTTCCCTCAAGTGGATGACCTAAGGTTTATCAATCCATAGGAGGCGTAGGATGAAGATTGTCTCTCTCAAGCAACCCTACAACCAAATAACAAAGAGTCTCTTGTGTCCCCAACACACCCAATACAATGGTAAATTGTATAGGTGCACTAGTTCGGCGAAGAGATGGTGATACAAGTGGTATATGGATGATAGATAAAGGTTTTTGTAATCTGAAAATATAAAAACAGCAAGGTAACTAATGATAAAAGTGAGCACAAACGGTATTGCAATGCTAGGAAACAAGTCCTAGGGTTCATACTTTCACTAGTGCAAGTCCTCTCAACAATAATAACATAATTGGATCACATAACTATCCCTCAACATGCAACAAAGAGTCACTCCAAAGCCACTAATAGCGGAGGACAAACGAAGAATTATGGTAGGGTACGAAACCACCTCAAAGTTATTCTTTCCAATCAATCCGTTGGGCTATTCCTGTAAGTGTCACAAACAGCCCTAGAGTTCATACTAGAATAACACCTTAAGACACAAATCAACCAAAACCCTAATGTCACCTTGATACTCCAATGTCACCTCAAGTATCTGTGGGTATGATTATACGATATGCATCACACAATCTCAAATTCATCTATTCAAACCAACACAAAGTACTTCAAAGAGTGCCCCAAAGTTTCTACCGGAGAGTCAAGACGAAAACGTGTGCCAACCCCTATGCATAGATTCCCAAGGTCACAGAACCCACAAGTTGATCACCAAAACATACATCAAGTGGATCAATAGAATACCCCATTGTCACCACGGGTATCCCACGCAAGACATACATGAAGTGTTCTCAAATCCTTAAAGACTCAATCCGATAAGATAACTTCAAAGGGAAAACTCAATCCATTACAAGAGAGTAGAGGGGGAGAAACATCATAAGATCCAACTATAATAGCAAAGCTCGCGATACATCAAGATCATACCATCTCAAGAACACGAGAGAGAGAGATCAAACACATAGCTACTGGTACATACCCTCAGCCCCGAGGGAGAACTACTCCCTCCTCGTCATGGAGAGCGCCGGAATGATGAAGATGGCCACGGGAGAGGGATTCCCCCTCCGACAGGGTGCTCGAACGGGTCTAGATTGGTTTTTGGTGGCTACGGAGGCTTCTGGCGGCGGAACTCCTGATCTATTGTGCTCCCTGATAGTTTTAGGGTATATGGATATATATAGGCGGAAGAAATACATCAGGGGAGCCACGAGGGGACCATGAGGGTGGAGGGCGCGCCCAGGGGATGGGCGCGCCCCTGCCTCATGCTCTCCTCGTTGATCCCCTGACGTGCACCCAAAGTCTCCTGTATTGCTTTATTTCCAAAAAATAACTTTTCTAAAGGTTTCATTCCGTTTGGACTCTGTTTGATATTCCTTTTCTGTGAAACACTGAAACAAGGGAAAAACAGAAGCTGGCACTGGGCTCTGGGTTAATAGGTTAGTCCCAAAAATCATATAAAATAGCATATAAATGCATATAAAACATCCAAGGTTGATAATATAATAGCATGGAACAATCAAAAATTATAGATACGTTGGAGACGTATCAACATCCCCAAGCTTAATTCCTGCTCGTCCTCGAGTAGCTAAATGATAAAAACAGAATTTTTGATGTGGAATGCTACCTAACATATTTCTCTAAGTAGTTCTTCTTTATTGTGGCAAGAATATCCAGATCCATAAGATTCAAGACAAAAGTTTAATATTGACATAGAAATAATAATACTTCAAGCATACTAACTAAGCAATTATGTCTCCTCAAAATAACATGGCCAAAGAAAGTTATCCCTACAAAATCATATAGTCTGGCTATGCTCCATCTTCACCACACAACGTATTCAAATCATGCACAACCCCGATGACAAGCCAAGCAATTGTTTCATACTTTTAATGTTCTCAAACTTTTTCAATATTCACGCAATACATGAGCGTGAGCCATGGACATAACACTATAGGTGGAATAAAATGGTGGTTGTGGAGAAGACAAAAAGGGAGAATATAGTCTCACATCAACTATGCGTACCAATGGGCTATGGAGATGCCCATCAATAGATATCAATGTGAGTGAGTAGGGATTGCCATCCAACAGATGCACTAGAGCTATAAATATATGAAAGCTCAATAAAAAGAAACTAAGTGGGTGTGCATCCAACTTGCTTGCTCACAAAGACCTAGGGCATTTGAGGAAGTCCATTGTTGGAATATACAAGCCAAGTTCTATAATGAAAAATTCCCACTAGTATATGAAGGTGACATCATAGGAGACTCTCTATCATGAAGATCATGGTGCTACTTTGAAGCACAAGTGTGGAAAAAGGATAGTAGCATTGTACCTTTTTTTTTTTATTTGGCCTTTTATTTGGCCTTTCTTCTTTTTTTCCTTTTTTGGGACAATGCTCTATTAATGATGATCATCACACTTCTATTAATTTACAACTCAATAATCACAACTCGATACTAGAACAAAGTATGACTCTATATGAATGCCTCCGGTGATGTACCGGGATGTGCAATGACTCATGAGTGACATGTATGAAAGAATTATGAACGGTGGCTTCGCCACAAATACGATGTAAACTACATGATCATGCATAGCAATATGACAATGATGGAGCGCGTCACAATAAATGGAACGGTGGAGAGTTGCATGGCAATACATCTCGGAATGGCTATGGAAATGCCATAATAGGTAGGTATGGTGGCTGTTTTGAGGAAGGTATATGGTGCATTTATGGTACCGGCGAAAGTTGCGCGATACTAGAGAGGCTAGCAATGGTGAAAGGGTGAGAGTGCGTATAATCCATGGACTCAACATTAGTCATAAAGAACTCACATACTTATTGCAAAAATCTATTAGTTATCGAAAAAAGTACTACGTGAATGCTCCTAGGGGGATAGATTGGTAGGAAAAGACCATCGCTCATCCCCGACCGCCACTCATAAGGAGGACAATTAATAAACAAATCATGCTCCGACTTCGTCACATAACGGTTCACCATACATGCATGCTACGGGAATCACAAACTTCAACGCAAGTATTTCTCAAATTCACAACTACTCAACTAGAATGACTCTAATATCACCATCTCCATATCTCAAAACAATTACCATGCTGTTTAGGACTCTCAAAATAATATAATTGAAGCATGAGAGTTCATCTATTTCTATAAAATAAAACCACCACCGTGCTCTAAAAGATATTAGTGAAGCACTAGAGCAACAACAAACTACTCCGGAAGATATAAGTGAAGATCAATGAGTAGTCGAATAATTATGCAACTATATGAAGACTCTCTAACATTTAATAATTTCAGATCTTGGTATTTTATTCAAACAGCAAGAAAAACAAAAGAAAATAAAATGATGCTCCAAGAAAAACACATATCATGTGGCGAATAAAAATATAGCTCCAAGTAAAGTTACCGATGAACGAAGACGAAAGAGGGGATGCCTTCCGGGGCATCCCCAAGCTTAGTATCTTGGTTTTCCTTGAATATTACCTTGGGGTGCCTTGGGCATCCCCAAGCTTAGTCTCTTGCCACTCGTTATTCCATAGTCCATTGAATCTTTACCCAAAACTTGAAAACTTCACAACACAAAACTTAACAGAAAACTCGTAAGCTCCGTTAGCGAAAGAAAACAAAACTCCACATCAAGGTACTGTAATGAACTCATTCCTTATATTGGTGTTCAACCTACTGCATTCCAACTTCTCTATGGATTATAAACTCTTTTACTAGCCATAGATTCCTCAAAATAAGTAAACAACACATGAAAAACAGAATCTATCAAAAACAGAACAGTCTGTAGTAATCTGTAACTAACGCAAACTTATGGAACCCCAAAAATTCTAAAATAAATTGCTGGACGTGAGGAATTTATCTATTAATCATATTCAAAAAGAATTAACTAAATATCACTCTCCAATAAAAAATGGCAGCAATTCTCGTGAGCGCTAAAGTTTCTGTTTTTTACAGCAAGATCAACAAGACTTTCCCCAAGTCTTCCCAACGGTTCTACTTGGCACAAACACTAATTAATAAATAAAAACTCAGTCATAACAGAGGCTAGATAAATTATTTATTACTAAACAGGAGCAAAAAGCAAGGGACAAAAATAAAGTTGGGTTGCCTCCCAACAAGCGCTATCGTTTAATGCCCCTAGCTAGGCATGATGATTTCAATGATGCTCACATAAAAGATAAGAATTGAAACATCAAGAGAGCATCATTAATAATATGACTAGCACATTTAAGCATAACACACTTCCTATGCATAGGGATTTTGTGAACAAACAACTTGTGGGAACAATAATCAACTAGCATAGGAAAGGAAAACAAGCATAACTTCAAGACTTTAAGCACATAGAGAGGAAACATGATATTATTGCAATTCCTACAAGCATATGTTCCTCCCTCATAATAATTTTCAGTAGCATCATGAATGAATTCAACAATATAAATATCACATAAAGCATTCTTTTATGATATACAAGCATATAAATTTTATTACTCTCCACATAAGCAAAATTCTTCTCATGAATAATAGTGGGAGCAAACTCAACAAAATAATTATCATGTGAGGCATAATCCAATTGAACCCTAAAATCATGATGAAAAGTTTCATGGATATCATTATTCTTTATAGCATACAAGTCATCACAATAATCATCATAGATAGCAACTTTGTTCTCATAATCAATTGGAACCTCTTCCGAAATAGTGGATTCATCACTAAATAAAGTCATGACCTCTCCAAATCCACTTTCATCAATATAATCATCATAAATAGAAGGCATGCTTTCATCATAATAAATTTGTTCATCAAATCTTGGGGGACAAAAAATATCATCTTCATCAAACATAGCTTCCCCAAGCTTGTGGCTTTGCATATCATTAGCATCATGGATGTACAAGGAATTCATACTAACAACATTGCAATCATGCTCATCATTCAAATATTTAGTGCCAAACATTTTAATGCATTCTTCTTCTAACACTTGGGCACAATTTTCCTTTCCATCATACTCACGAAAGATATTAAAAAAATGAAGCGTATGAGGCAAACTCAATTCCATATTTTTTTGTAGTTTTCTTTTATAAACTAAACTAGTGCTAAAACAAGAAACTAGTGCTAAATGTATACCTTGAAGCAGTCACCTACCCGGCAACGGCGCCAGAAAAGAGCTTGATGTCTACTACACAACCTTCTTATTGTTGACGTTGTTGGGCCTCCAAGTGCAGAGGTTTGTAGGACAGTAGCAAATTTCCCTCAAGTGGATGACCTAAGGTTTATCAATCCGTAGGAGGCGTAGGATGAAGATGGTCTCTCTCAAACAACCCTGCAACCAAATAACAAAGAGTCGCTTGTGTCCCCAACACACCCAATACAATGGTAAATTGTATAGGTGCACTAGTTTGGCAAAGAGATGGTGATACAAGTGGTATATGGATGATAGATAAAGGATTTTGTAATCTGAAAATATAAAAACAGCAACGTAACTAATGATAAAAGTGAGCACAAACGGTATTGCAATGCTAGGAAACAAGGCCTAGGGTTCATACTTTCACTAGTGCAAGTCCTCTCAACAATAATAACATAATTGGATCACATAACTATCCCTCAACATGCAACAAAGAGTCACTCCAAAGCCACTAATAGCGGAGAACAAACGAAGAGATTATGGTAGGGTACGAAACAACCTCAAAGTTATTCTTTCCAATCAATCCGTTGGGCTATTCCTATAAGTGTCACAAACAGCCCTAGAGTTCGTACTAGAATAACACCTTAAGACACAAATCAACCAAAACCCTAATGTCACCTAGATACTCCAATGTCACCTCAAGTATCCATGGGTATGATTATACGATATGCATCACACAATCTCAGATTCATCTATGCAAACCAACACAAAGTACTTCAAAGAGTGCCCCAAAGTTTCTACCGGAGAGTCAAGACGAAAATGTGTGCCAACCACTATGCCTAGATTCCCAAGGTCAGGGAAGCCGCAAGTTGATCACCAAAACATACATCAAGTGGATCAATAGAATACCCCATTGTCACCACGGGTATCCCACGCAAGACATACATCAAGTGTTCTCAAATCCTTAAAGACTCAACCCGATAAGATAACTTCAAAGGAAAAACTCAATCCATTACAAGAGAGTAGAGGGGGATAAACATCATAAGATCCACACTATAATAGCAAAGCTCACGATACATCAAGATCGTACCATCTCAAGAACACGAGAGAGAGAGAGAGAGAGATCAAACACGTAGCTACTGGTACATACCCACAGCCCCGAGGGAGAACTACTCCCTCCTCGTCATGCAGAGCACCGGGATGATGAAGATGGCAACCGGAGAGGGATTCCCCCTCCGGCAGGATGCCGGAACGGGTCTAGATTGGTTTTTGTGGCTACGGAGGCTTCTGGCGGCGGAACTCCCGATCTATTGTGCTCCCTGATAGTTTTAGGGTATATGGATATAGATAGGCGGAAGAAATACATTACGGGAGCTACGAGGGGCCCACGAGGGTGGAGGGCGCGTCCAGGGGGGTGGGAGCGCCCCCTGCCTCGCGCTCTCCTTGTTGATCCCCTGACGTGCACTCCAAGTCTCCTGTATTGCTTTATTTCCAAAAATAACTTTTCTGAAGGTTTCATTCCGTTTGGACTCCGTTTGATATTCCTTTTCTGCGAAACACTGAAACAAGGGAAAAACAGAAACTGGCACTAGGCTCTGGGTTAATAGGTTGGTCCCAAAAATCATATAAAATAGCATATAAATGCATATAAAACATCCAAGGTTGATAATATAATAGCATGGAACAATCAAAAATTATAGATACGTTGGAGACGTATCAGGTATCGTTATTTTCTGACCTTCACAGATGATTTGAGCAGATATGGGTATATGTACTTGATGAAACATAAGTCTGAAACATTTGAAAAGTTTAAAGAATTTTAGAGTGAAGTGGAAAATCATTGTAACAAGAAAATTAAATTTCTACGATCTGATCGTGGAGGTGAATATTTGATTTATGAGTTTGGTCTTCATTTGAAACAATGCGGAATAGTTTCGCAACTCACGCCACCTGGAACACCATAGCGTAATGATGTGTCTGAATGTCATAACCGCACTTTATTAGATATGGTGTGATCTATGATGTCTCTTACTGATTTACCGCTATCGTTTTGGGGTTATGCTTTAGAGACGGCTGCATTCACGTTAAATAGGGTAGCATCAAAATTCGTTGAGACGACACCTTATGAACTATGGTTTGGTAAGAAACCCAAGTTGTCGTTTCATAAACTTTGGGGCTGCGATGCTTATGTGAAAAAGCTTCAACCTGATAAGCTCAAACCCAAATCGGAGAAATGTGTCTTCATAGGATACCCAAAGGAGACTATTGGTTACACCTTCGATCACAGATCCGAAGGCAAGATATTCAATGCTAAGAATGAATCCTTTCTAGAGAAGGAGTTTCTCTTGAAATAAGTGAGTGGGAGGAAAGTAGAACTTGATGAGGTAATTGTACCCGCTCCCTTATTGGAAAGTAGTTCATCACAGAAATCAGTTCCAGTGATTCCTACACCAATTAGTGAGGAAGCTAATGATGATGATCATGAAACTTTTGATCAAGTTACTACCCAACCTCGTAGGTCAACCAGAGTAAGATCCGCACCAGAGTGGTACGGTAATCCTATTCTGGTGGTCATGTTACTTGACCATGACGAACCTACGAACTATGCGGAAGCGATGATGAGCCCAGATTCCGCAAAATGTCTTGAGGCCATGAAATCTGAGATGGGACCCATGTATGAGAACAAAGTGTGGACTTTGGTTGACTTGCCCGATGATCAGCAAGCCATAGAGAATAAATGGATCTTCAAGAAGAAGACTGGCGCTGGCGATAATGTTACTGTCTACAAATCTCGACTTGTTGCGAAAGGTTTTCGACAAGTTCAAGGAGTTGACTACGATGAGACCTTCTCACCCATAGCGATGCTTAAGTCCATCCGAATCATGTTAGCAATTGCCGCATTTTATGATTATGAAATTTGGCAAATTGATGTCAAAACTGCATTCCTGAATGGATATATTAAAGAAGAGTTGTATCTGATGCAACCAGAAGGTTTTGTCGATCCAAAAGTTGCTAACAAAGTGTGTAAGCTCCAGCGATCCATTTATGGACTGGTGCAAGCATCTCGGAGTTGGAATATATGTTGGGGAACGCAGGATTTCAAAAACTTTCCTACGATCACGCAAGATCAATCTAGGGATGCATAGCAACAGGAGGGGAGAGTATGTCTATGTACCCTCATACACCGAAAGCGGAAGCGTCAAGAAACGCGGTTGATGTAGTCGAACGTCTTCGCGATCCAGCCGATCAAGTATCGAACACATGGCGCCTCCGCGATCTGCACATATTCAGCTCAGTGACGTCCCTCGTACTCATGATCCAGTTGAGGCCAAGGGAGAGTTTCCTTAGCACAACGGCGTGTTGACAGTGATGATGAAGTTACCGGCGCAGGGCTTCGCCTAAGCACTACGATGATATGACCGAGGTGTGTATCTGTGGAGGCGGCACCGCACACGGCTAAAACAATTGTCAACTTGTGTGTTCTAGGGTGCCCCCTGCCCCCGAATATAAAGGAGCAAGGGGGAGGCCGGCCGGCCCTATAGGGCGCGCCCAAGGGGGGAAATCCTACTCCTAGTAGGAGTTGGACCCACCTTTCCTAGTCCTACTAGGAGAAGAAGGAAGGAGAGGGGAAGGAGAAGGAAGGAGGGGCACCCCCTCCCCCTAGTGCAATTCGGACTAGCCCCATGGGGGGCGCGCGGCCAGCCCTTGGATGCTCCCTCTCTCTCCCTTAAGGCCCAATAAAGCCCATAACTTCCCCGGTGGTTCCGATAACCCTTCCGGCACTCTGATAAATACCTGATACACCTCGGAACCATTCTGGTGTCGGAATATAGTCATCCAATATATCAATCTTTATGTCTTGACCATTTCGAGACTCGTCGTAATGTCCGTGATCTCATCCGGGACTCCGAATTACCTTTGTTACATCAAAACACATAAACTCATAATACCGATCGTCATCGAACGTTAAGCATGCGGACCCTATGGGTTCGAGAACTATGTAGACATGACCGAGACTCATCTCTAGTCAATAACCAATAGCAGAACCTGGATGCTCATATTGGTTCCTACATATTCTTCGAAGACTCATCCCTTTGTCATCGGTATGTCATTTGCCCGAGATTCAATCGTCGATATCATCATGCCTAGTTCAATCTCGCTACTGGCAAGTCTCTTTACTCGTTCTGTAATGCATCATCTCGTAACTAACTCATTAGTCACATTGCTTGCAAGGCTTATAGTGATGTGCATTACCGAGAGGGCCCGGTGATACCTCTCCGACAATCGGAGTGACAAATCCTAATCTCAATCTATGCCAACTCAACAAACACCATCGGAGACACCTGTAGAGTATCTTTATAATCACCCAGTTACGTTGTGACATTTGATAGCACACAAGGTGTTCCTTCGGTATTCGGGAGTTGCACAATCTCATAGTCTGAGGAACATGTATAAGTCATGAAGAAAGCAATAGCAATAAACTAAACGATCATAGTACTAAGCTAATGGATGGGTCTTGTCCATCACATCATTCTCTAATGATGTGATCCCGTTCATCAAATGACAACACATGTCTATGGCTAGGATACTTAACCATCTTTGATTAACGAGCTAGTCAAGTAGAAGCATACTAGGGACACTTTGTTTGTCTATGTATTCACACATGTACTAAGTTTCCGGTTAATACAAGTCTAGTATGAATAATAAACTTTTATCATGATATAAGGAAATATAAATAACAACTTTATTATTGCCTCTAGGGCATATTTCCTTCGGTCTCCCACTTGCACTAGAGTCAATAATCTAGTTCTCATCGTCATGTGATTAACACCCAAAGAGTGATCATGTTTTGCTTGTGAGAGAAGTTTAGTCTACAAGTCTGCAACATTCAGATCCGTATGTATTTTGCAAATTTCTATGTCTACAATACTCTGCACGGAGCAACTCTAGCTAATTGCTCCCACTTTCAATATGTATCTAGATCGAGACTTAGAGTCATCTAGATCGGTGTAAAAAGCTTGCATTGACGTAACTCTTGCCAACAAACTCTTTTATTACCTTCATAACCGAGAAATATTTCCTTAGTACTCTAAGGATAATTTTGACCGCTGTCCAGTGATCTACTCCTAGATCACTATTGTACTCCCTTGCCAAAATCATGCTAAGGTATACAATAGGTCTGGTACACAGCATAGCATACTTTATAGAATCTATGACTGAGGCATAGGGAATGACTTTCATTCTCTTTCTATTTTCTGCCGTGGTCAGGTTTTGAGTCTTTACTCAATTTCACACCTTGCAATATAGGCATGAACTCCTTCTTTGACTGTTCCATTTTGAACTACTTCAAAAATTTGTCAAGGTATGTACTCATTGAAATTTTTTATCAAGCGTCTTGATCTATCTCTATAGATCTTGATGCCCAATATGTAAGCAGCTTCACCTAGGCCATTCATTGAAAAACTCTTATTCAAGTATGCTTTTATGCTATCCAGAAATTCAGTATCGTTTCTGATCAACAATATGTCATCCACATATAATATAAGAAATGCTACAGAGCTCCCACTCACTTTCTTGTAAATACAGGCTTCTCCAAAATTCTGTATAAAACTATATGCTTTGATCAACTCATCAAAGCGTATATTCCAACTCCGAGATGCTTGCACCAATCCATAGATGGATCGCTGGAGCTTGCACACTTTGTTAGTACCTTTAGGATTGACAAAACCTTCTGGTTGCATCATATACAACTCTTCTTTAAGATATCACTTAAGGAATGCAGTTTTGACATCCATTTGCCAAATTTCATAATCATAAATGCGGCCATTGCTAAAATGATTCGGACAGACTTTTAAGGATCAATACGAGTGAGAAATTCTCATCGTAGTCAACACCTTAAACTTGTCAAAAACCTTTTGCGACAATTCGAGCTTTGTACATAGTAACATTACTATCAGCGTCCGTCTTCCTCTTGAAAATCCACTTATTCTGAATGGTTCACCGATCATCGGGCAAGTCAATCAAAGCCCACACTTTGTTCTCATACATGGATCCCATCTCAGATTTCATGGCCTCAAGCCATTTCGCGGAATCTGGGCTCATCATCACTTCCTCATAGTTCGTAGGTTCGTCATGGTCTAGTAACATGACTTCCAGAACAGGATTACCGTACTACTCTGGTGCGGATCGTACTCTGGTTGACCTAGGAGGTTCGGTAGTAACTTGATCTGAAGTTTCATGATCATCATTATTAACTTCCTCACAAATTGGTGTAGGCATCACTGGAACTGATTTCTGTGATGAACCATTTCCAATTCGAGAGAAGGTATAACTACCTCATCAAGTTCTACTTTCCTCCCACTCACTTCTTTCGAGAGAAACTCCTTCTCTAGAAAGGATCCATTCTTAGCAACAAATATCTTGCCTTTGGATCTGTGATAGAAGGTGTACCCAACAGTTTCTTTTGGGTATCCTATGAAGACTCACTTCTCCGATTTGGGTTTGAGCTTATCAGGCTGAAACTTTTTTCACATAAGCATTGCAACCCCAAACTTTAAGAAATGACAGCTTAGGTTTCTTGCTAAACCACAGTTCATTCGGTGTCATCTTAACGGATTTTTAGATGGTGCCCTATTTAACGTGAATGCAGTTGTCTCTAATGCATAACCCCAAAACGATAGTGGTAAATCGGTAAGAGACATCATAGATCGCACCATATCTAATAAAGTACGGTTATGACGTTCAGACACACCATTACGCTATGGTGTTCTAGGTGGTGTGAGTTGCGAAACTATTCGACATTGTTTCAACTGAAGGCCAAACTCGTAACTCAAATATTTCTTCTCCTAGATTAGATTGTAGAAACTTTATTTTCTTGTTATGATGATTCTCCACTTCACTCTGAAATTCTTTGAACTTTTCAAACATTTCAGACTTGTGTTTCATTAAGTAGATATACCCATATCTGCTCAAATCATCTGTCAAGGTCAGAAAATAACGATACCCGCCGCGAGCCTCAACACTCATCGGATCGCATACATCAGTATGTATTATTTCCAATAAGTCAGTTGCTTGCTCCATTGTTCCGAGAATGGAGTTTTAGTCATCTTGCCCATAAGGCATGGTTCGCAAGCACCAAGTGATTCATAATCAAGTGATTCCAAAAGCCCATCATCATGGAGTTTCTTCATGTGCTTTACACCAATATGACCTAAATGGTAGTGCCACAAATAAGTTGCACTATCATTATTAAACTTATATCTTTTGGCTTCAATATTATGAATATGTGTATCACTACGATCGAGATTCAATAAACCATTTATCTTAAGTGTATGACCATATAAGGTTTTATTCATGTAAACAGAACAACAATTATTCTTTGACTTAACTGAATAGATGTATTGCAATAAACATGATCCAATCATATTCATGCTCAATGCAAACACCAAATAACATTTATTTTAGGTTCAACACTAATACCGAAGGTAAAAGGAGTGTGTGATGGTGATCTTATCAACCTTGGAATCATTTCCAACACACATCGTCACTTTGCCCTTAACTAGTCTCTGTTCATTTTGCAACTCCTGTTTCGAGTTACTAATCTTAGCAACTGAACCGGTATCAAATACCCTGGGTTTACTATGAACACTAGTAAAGTACACATAAGTAACATGTATATCAAATATAATTTTGTTCTCTTTGCCATCCTTCTTATCCGCCAAGTATTTGGGGCAGTTCCGCTTCAAGTGACCATTTCCTTTGCAGTAGAAGCACTCGGTTTCAGGCTTGGGTCTAGCTTTGGGTTTCTTCATGGGCGTGGCAACTTGCTTGCCATTCTTCTTGAAGTTCCATTTCTTTCCCTTGCCCTTTTACTTGAAACTAGTGGTCTTGTCAACCATCAACACTTGATGCTTTTCTTGATTTCTACCTTCGTCGATTTCAGCATCGTGAAGAGCTCGGGAATCACTTTACGTCATCCCTTGCATATTTTAGTTCATCACTAAGTTCCAGTAACTTGGTGATGGTGACTAGAGAACTTTGTCAATCACTATCTTATCTGGAAGATTAACTCCCACTTGATTCAAGCAATTGTAGTACCCAGACAATCTGAGCACATGCTCACTAGTTGAGCTATTCTCCTCCATCTTGTAGGCAAAGTATTGTCAGAGGTCACATACCTCTCGACACAGGCATGAGTCTAAAATACTAATTTCAACTCTTGGAACATCTTATATGCTCCTTGGCATTCAAAACTTTTTTTAAGTCCCAGTTCTAAGCCGTAAAGCATGGCACACTAAACTATCAAGTAGTCATCATACCGAGCTTGCCAAACGTTCATAATGTATGCCTCTGCTCCTGCAATAGGTCCATCACCTAGCGGTGCATCAAGGACATAATTCTTCTATGCAGCAATGAGGATAATCCTCAGATCACGGAGCTAGTCTGCATCATTGCTACTAACATCTTTCAACATAGTTTTTTCTCTAGGAACATATCACAAATAAAACGGGGAAGCTATGCGCGAGCAATCGATTTACAACATAGGTATGCAAATACTATCAGGACTAAGTTCATGATAAATTTAAGTTCAATTAATCATATTACTTAAGAACTCCCACTTATATAGACATCCCTCTAATCATCTAAGTGATCACGTGATCCATATCAACTAAACCATGTCCGATCATCACGTGAGATGGAGTAGTTTTCAATGGTGAACACCACTATGTTGATCATATCTACTATATGATTCACGCTCGAACTTTCGGTCTCAGTGTTCCGAGGCCATATCTGCATATGCTAGGCTCGTCAAGTTTAACCCGAGTATTTTGCTTGTGCAAAACTGGCTTGCACCCGTTGTATGTGAACATAGAGCTTATCACACCCGATCATCACGTGGTGTCTCGGCGCGACGAACTATAGCAACGGTGCATACTTAGGGAGAACACTTATACCTTGAAATTTAGTGAGGGATCATCTTATAATTCTACTGCTGTACTAAGCAAAATAAGATGCATAAAGGATAAACATAACATGCAATCAATATAAGTGATATGATATGACCATCACCATGTAGCGACCCAACCTCAAACGGTCAAGTCTCTGTGCTTCAGTGTCATCCCTGGATCGGTAATGCTGACACACATAGTACTCGAAGGATTTATAATAGAGTAGCAATCACACACTAATTACATTGAATGTCTCAAAAGAGAACTTACTACAGTAGATATGGCTTAAGTCCATCTATTACGATAACAACGGAAGGCTTGGAAGATAATGTGAGTCCATCAACTCCAACGGCATAGTTGAGCTGCACGCCGAAACGACCTACCGAACCTTACTCCTCGTCTAACAAGTCTGCAACATAATAGCCCGAAAACGGGTCAGCACATGGAATATGCTGGAAATATAACACAGTAGAGCAAGAACAGAATAATGCTATCACTACATGCATAATTGGCTGGTGGAAAGCTCTATGGTTATAGTTTTTGCGAGAAGCCAATTTTTCCCTACAACAAAGGAATATATTTTATTTTAACTATCATGGTGGTTGAAACATCATTGAGAAGGTTCCTCCAACTCAATCCCAATTAAAGTAATTATCAACCCAACAATATTAATTTAGAGTGATGAGATACTTAGGATACTCCAAGTACTAGATACTCAAGATTTGTCCATAACCGAGGACACGGCTAACCATGATTAGTTTGTACACTCTGTAGAGGTTTGCGCACTTTTCCCCACAAGACTCGATCGCCTCCGTTGGATTTCTCGCACTGCATGGTGTTTGAGAAACGGATGATCAAGACACAGTCTTTTAGAAACATTAACTCTTTACTCCGGGCAGACCATACCAAACCTACATCCCTCTACCTGCTGATCCACCTCTTCAAGAGCTCATGTAACTTACTCAACTATGCTAGATCCCATAATAGCTTGTGGCTGCACATGGAAGTTTCTAGCATGAAAATATCTCAGTTCCCTTTGAGCCTGGGTGGCGGACCTTAGGATGATCACACGGGTACTCCGGGATATCCTAGGGCAACACTGGATTCTCCAGGTGCCTGACAAGCAATCCACCCAGATGTGTATTTAAGTTGCCACCTCAAGTTGAACCATTAATTAACAATCTCACATCTGTCATGGATACACTCAAACCCAATCCACATCTACGAGCATAGCATAGCAGTAGGGGCGGAAACGGATCGGATGCGGATCGGATAGTGCTCTTACCACTTCCATTTTCATATTTTCAAAACGAATACGAATCCGAATACGGATATTATCGGATACGGATGCGTCTCGGATATTATTCGAATACGGATATGTATCGGATATTTTCTTGATTCGGAACGGATACGAATAATATCAACATATTGCTTAAGTAAATTAGTCGATAGCTATGTGACCTAAAATAATCAACTTGTGACATACAATAAGTCAATGATAAATAGGTTTATGAATAAATACTATTGTAATGCATAATAATTTATAAGTTTAATCATATAAAGAGTAAAATTTGACCACTTATTTGGCTTTATGTGGATAATTGGAATATTGGACCTAGAATTTTAAAATTACCTCGCATAATCGTATTCGGATACGGATATATCCACTTCCATATCCATATTTGTGTCAAAATCTCCTACCATATTTTATTTTTTATTTGTTTAATAAATTCGGATACGGATAATTTCCATTTCCATTTTGGTTCGGATGCGGATGTTTCGGATACAAATAGGCATTTTCTCGAATACGAATATCAGATATTTCGGATTATCCGCTACCACTTTCCACCCCTACATAGCAGTATAAGCAATACGTAGAAGTAACTCCCAAGGTTTGAATATAATAGGGCAATAGGTTCTACCTCATCAACTACTTCCCAACCCACATGTTAATCACATCCTAATCATGCAATGTTTGAGGATTGAACTAATGCATAAAACTGGATATGAAAAGAATATGATCAATGTGTACTTGCCTTGCTGACAATCCGCAAAACCTAGGGACTCGTAATAGCATGCTTCGCACTCCGGGAATTCTATCACAAACAAACAATAGAATACATAAGCAATCAAGCAAAGAAACATGGGTAAATCTCAAATAAGAAGATATAACCAGAAAGTTCAAGTTAAGAACGCCGGTTTGCAAAAAGAATCAAATCCAACGGAGCAACGAAACTCAAACTGTGAAAGAAACAAGATCCTTTTACTAATCTGGACTAAAGTCAAATTTTATAATACCAAAATCATGTTCAAGTTGGTTAAACAGAAAGAAGGTTTCGAAACGAAGATCTAGGCGCTTCATTCGCCTGATTCCGATAAACGAGTGAAAAGATAAACTGAAACAAAAATCGGATCAGAAATCGTGATCGAAAATAATCGCAGAAAATCCGAGAAAAAGAAAACTGATGAATAGGCTAACGAACGTTCGTTGTCTGTAACTAACGAGCGAAAACCATTCGTTAAAACGAACATACGGATGAACGTCCGCTAAATAAACTAAACCGAGAAAACCGGTGAACCGATCAAAAACAAAACGAGCTAGGGTTTCTAAAAAAACCGAATCAGTTTTAAAAAAACGAACGGCAGTGAGGCATATACCTCCGGCGAGGCGGGGCGGCTCCGGTGGGGTGGGGATGCGGCGGCGGGGTGCGCGGGGCGGCGACGGGCGGCGGTGGCGGCGTTGCAGAGGCGGCGGCATGGCGCGGCAAAGGCGGCAGCGGCGCTGTGGTTAGGGCGGGGCAGGCGGCGGGGCTGGTGGCGTGGGGGTCCGGTGGCGGGGTATTTAAGGAGGGAGGGCTGCTTGGGGGAGGGGGCAAGCGGCGCGGGGAGGCAGAGTTCCGGACGGACTCGGAGTCGGGGCGGCGGCGGGCTCCCGGTCTCCTGGAGGGAGACGGCGGCACGGGGCTAGCGGGCCGGCTCGGCTGGGCTATGGACCAGTCGGGCGCTGAGATATTTAAAAAATAATAATTTCGCCGGAACTTAAATAAATCCTAGAAAATAAAATAAAAATCTAAAAATGCCAAAACAAATTTTCACCGTCTAGATAAAATATTAGAACGAGATGAACATTTTCTTGGCCCTAAAATGCAATTTTGAAAAACGTGCAATTTTTCTAATGCAAATAAAATAGCAATAAAATCAAATATTTGATTTTAATATTTTTCCTCCAATATTTCAATTATTTTGGAGAAGTCATATTATCTCCTCTCATATATTTTAATATGAAATATTTTCGGAGAGAAAAAAAATAAAATCAATAATCCTTGTTTCAATATTTGATAAAATTCAAATATGAAAACAATGAAATCCCCAACTCTCTCCGAGGGTCCTTGAGTTGCTTAGGATTTCGAGGATCGCGCAATGAAATTCAATAAAATATGATATGCATGAATGACCTATGTATAACATTCCAAATTGATAATTTGGGATGTTACAAACCTACCCCCCTTAAGATGAATCTCGCCCTCGAGATCCGGGTTGTCTAGAAAATAGGTGTGGGTGGTCTTTGCGAAGATCATCCTCTCGTTCCCAGGTGGCTTCATCCTCGGTATGGTGGCTCCACTGAACTTCGCAAAACTTGATAACCTTGCTGCGGGTGACTCGGCTGGCAAATTCAAGAATCCTGAGTGGCTTCTCCTCATAGGTAAAATCACTGTCCAACTGAATCGCTTCCAAGGGTATTGTATCTCTAAACGGTATATCGGCCATCTCAGCATGGCACTTCTTCAGCTGTGAAACATGAAATACATCATGAACTCTGGACAGTCCTTCGGGTAACTCCAACTTGTAGGCAACTTCTCCGATACGTTCCAAAACTCGGTACGGTCCTACAAATCTCGGGGCTAACTTTCCCTTGACTCCAAAATGTTTCACTCCTCGCAAGGGTGATACTCACAGATATGCTCTATCTCCAATTTCATAGGTTACCTCCTTGCGTTTCGAATCTGCATAACTCTTCTACCTAGACTGAGCTACCTTCAGTCTATCTCAAATCAGTTTAACTTTCTCTTCAGACTCCTTGATCAAGTCTGGTCCAAACAACTGTCGGTCTCCAACTTCATCCCACATCAATGGTGTTCTGCACCTTCGTCCATCTAGGGCTTCGAATGGTGCCATCTTCAAATTGGCTTGGTAGCTGTTGTTGTATGAGAACTCTGCGTAGGGCAAGTTGTCATCCCAATTAGATCCATAATCTAGCGCACAAGCCCTGAACATGTCCTCCAGAATTTGGTTGACTCTCTCGGTCTGTCCATCCGTCTGCAGGTGAAAAGCTGTACTGAATTCCAGCCTTGTTCCCAAAGTTTGGTGCAACTGATGCCAAAACTTTGAGGTAAACTGTGTTCCTCTATCTGATACGATGGTCCTCGGAACTCCATGCAAACATACGATCCTGGTTATATATATCTTGGCCAACTTCGCACTTGTATAGGTTGTTTTCACTGGGATAAAGTGAGCTACTTTGGTCAAGCGATCAACTACTACCCATATAGAATCATATCCTGATTTGGTCCTGGGAAATCCGGTGATGAAATCCATGCCAAGCTTTTCCCACTTCCATTCGGGTATCGGCATAGGTTGTAACAATCCGGCTGGCTTTTGATGTTTTGCCTTCACTCTCTGACATACATCACACATGGCTACATACTCGGCAATATCCCTCTTCATACCAGTCCACCAGAAACGCTCCTTTAAATCCACATACATCTTGGTGTTTCCGGGGTGTATCGAGTAGGGTGAGTCATGAGCCTCCTGAAGTAGTAACTTCCTGATCTCTGTGTTATTGGGCACATAAACACGGTCCTCAAACCATAAGGTGTCGTGCTCATTGTTGGTGTCAAAACTGGCGGATCTCGGGTAGGGGGTCCCGAACTGTGCGTCTAAGGCGGATGGTAACATGAGGCAGGGGACACGATGTTTTACCCAGGTTCGGGCCCTCTTGATGGAGGTAAAACCCTACGTCCTGCTTGATTTATTCTTGATGATACGAGTATTACAAGAGTTGATCTACCACGAGATCGGAGAGGCTAAACCCTAGAAGCTAGCCTATGGTATGATTGTATGTTGTCCTATGGACTAAAACCCTCTGGTTTATATAGACACCGGAGGGGACTAGGGTTACACAAGGTCGGTTACAAAGGAGGAGATATACATATCCGTATTGCCTAGCTTGCCTTCCACGCCAAGTAGAGTCCCATCCGGACACGAGACAAAGTCTTCAATCTTGTATCTTCATAGTTTAACAGTCCGGCCAAAGGATATAGTCCGGCTGTCCGGAGACCCCTTAATCCAGGACTCCCTCAGTAGCCCCTGAACTAGGATTCAATGACGATGAGTCCGGCGCGCAGTATTGTCTTCGGCATTGCAAGGCGGGTTCCTCCCCCGGATTCACCACAGAAGAGTTCGAATAAAAGGATAGTGTCCGACCCTGCAAAATAAGTTCCACATACCACCGTAGAGAGAATAATATTTCCACAAATCTAATCTGCTGACACGTTTTGGCAACATGACATCATGCCATGTGTCGGTGTGAAAACCGGCGGATCTCGGGTAGGGGGTCCCGAACTGTGCGTCTAAGGCGGATGGTAATAGAAGGCAGGGAACACGATGTTTTACCCAGGTTCGGGCCCTCTTGATGGAGGTAAAACCCTACGTCCTGCTTGATTAATATTGATGATATGGGTAGTACAAGAGTAGATCTACCACGAGATCAGAGAGGCTAAACCCTAGAAGCTAGCCTATGGTATGATTGTACATTGTCCTACGGACTAAAACTCTCTGGTTTATATAGACACCGGAGAGGGTTAGGGTTACTCAAGGTCGGTTACAAAGGAGGAGATATCAGTATCCGTACTGCCTAGCTTCCCTTCCATGCCAAGTAGAGTCCTATCCGGACACGGGACGAAGTCTTCAATCTTGTATCTTCATAGTCCAACAGTCCGGCCAAAGGATATAGTCGGGCTGTCCGAAACCCCCTAATCCAGGACTCCCTCAGTAGCCCCTGAACCAGGCTTCAATGACGATGAGTCCGGCGCGCAGTGTTGTCTTCGGCATTGCAAGGCGGGTTCCTCCTCCGAACACATCACAGAAGAGTTTGAATACCAGGATAGTGTCCGGCCCTGCAAAATAAATTCCACATAAAACCGTAGAGAGAATAATATTTCCACAAATCTTAATCTGCTGACACGCTTTGGCAACATGACATCAGGACATGGCTCGGTGATTATTCGAACCGTTTTTCTTCAACCAGCTCCACACATAACGCGAGGTGGTTTCTTGACACGTCTTGTCAAAGCAGAGATCGTTTTCCCCTTATTACGGGATTCTCATCAATACGGTCGTGGGTAACCCAACCGTGCCTAGGACTCCTAGATTTTAGGCAAGTCCCAAATGGCCACTAGGAGGACGCTTGATATTCACCCTCTTTACAAAGGGACAAGGCTTTTACTTTTTTCCCTCCCGTGCTCAATCGAATCCTTCCCCCGCCTCGAGTTCTAACACCCAAAGCGCAGGCAGGTGCTTCGGACCTTCAATCATGTCCGTATCTAGCCTTCAAGGCCGGTGGATGCCCTCCTCCGTTACGGAAGAGGATATCAAGAAGTTGAGGGAGGCCAGATACCTGACTGCCGAGGTTTCGCATCAGCTGCCTGCCCGAGGGCAGGTCGTCCCTACTCCCAAACCCAACGTGAACCTTGTGTTCATCTCCCACTTCCTCCGAGGTCTAGGCCTCACTCTAGATCCCTTCGTTAGGGGTTTGATGTTCTATTACGGGCTAGATTTCCACGATATAGCCCCGGACTCCTTTCTCCGCACCTCGGCATTTATTGTCATATGTGAGGCCTTCCTCCGCATTACCCCTCACTTCGGCCTGTGGCTCAAGACCTTTGACGTGAAGCCGAAGATGGTCGAGGGGCAGCATGTGGCATGCGAAGGCGCATTAATAAGCAAGATCGCTGGAGCTCCATGGACAAAGGGTTCCTTTCCAGAGGTGTCTGGATTATATCAACGGGAGTGGTTCTACATCACAGCTCCTAGAAGTGCCAAGTGGGTGGCTGCCCCTGCTTTCTGCTCGGGCCCTCCACAACTACTGATGTCATGGATTAGCAGAGGGCTGAGCTGGGGTCCAGCTAAGGACGTGCCTATACTGCAGAGCCGCATTCAAGATCTCTTCAAAGGAGATTTCAGTCTGGTTACGGTGGTGCAAGTCATGCTGGTTCGTGGAGTCCAGCCTTGCAAACGCCGGCTCCTCCGCATGTGGGAGTTCAACCCAGAAGGACCGTGCACTATTCAGAATTTCCTCGGCCTGACGCACGAGGAGATGTATAAATCATTCTTTGGACCCCAAATAGAGTGTCCGGATACTACCGAGGACGTGGGCCTGAGCAGCAACCGCACCGCCGACCAAGTAAGTAATCCTCTAGCCAAACACACGGTCTTTCATTTATCATGACATCATTCTGAGAAATCACTCTTTGAACAGGACTGGCTAACAAAGGCGAATATGATTCGGTGTTCGGCCCCCCTTCCTGAGGGCTTGGACAATCCGGTACTAGAAAAGATGCTCGAGCTAGCACCTTGCCTGGAGCATTGAAAGGAAGATAAAGGGGGAATAATGAGGACGAAAGCGAGCCCCCATCGCTACCAATTCCAACCAAGGGAATGAGCGCCTTCGTGAAGGAGGATAACCAAGGGGAAGAATCTGACCTTCTCTCGCTTCGGGGAAGGAAGAGGACTGCCTCTGAAGATCCGGAAACCAAGGCTTCCAAACGGGAGAAGAAGTCTCCACCAGAGGGTCCTGCCTCGGAGGGTGCTCTTGCTGCACAAAGTCCACGCGGAGATCAGCCCTCTAACGAGCTGTAAGTAATCAAAAAGTACTTTAATAGTGAAGATATACTACCTTACCTCCGAGGAAAATAACCAAAGCATTTATCTTGCAGTTCGGATCTTAGCCCTTCTCAGGAGAGCTCGTCTTCGGGGGATCTTCTTTCGACGATGATGGAGAGCGAAATGCCTCCCTCGGACTCCCCCGCTCAAGAAGCGGGCGACCTTGAAGTGTCGTCATGGAGGGCCTCGCCGGATCAGGTGAGGCCAGAAGATAATCCTATGGTCGCCCGAAGTCCCCAGTGTCCGGCTCTTGAAAAGAGCAACCAAAAGAATCCGACACAGTTTGGTATGCGGTCGGATGTACTGAGGGATCTGCTAGAGCGAGCGACTATCTCAGAAGAACACCGTACGTTGATGGGCATGGTGATGGAAAGGATTTCGTCCGCCGAAAGCGGGTTGCATGACGCCTTTATGAGTCTACTGACGGGCTTTAAGGTACGTAAAATGATGTACATTTGTGATAGTACCACACATTTTTAGGTGTGCCCTGTGTAGATAGTAGCCCCTGAGACTTTGGTTTTCGCCGAGGACGGCGGCAAACAGAGGATCGTAGTCCCAGGTAATAACCACACCGCCTTCATGTGCAGGTGGTTGAAGCTCCGGTGGCTAGCCGGACTTATGGGTTTGCCGAACTAAAGCGGCAACTGGATGCGGTAGATGCCGACATCGAGCTTGTTAACAAGCAGCTTGACGAGGCACAGGGTAAGTAATGTTTTCTGGTGCATGTCACATAGTAAGAGCAGCGTAATGCCAGTATCTTTAATATGTTGTGACTACAGGTGGAGCTGCCACCATGGAGACCCTTCGGGCGGAGCTTGCCCGAGCCAAAGAACAAACAAGGATTAGTAATGCGGCCGCTTTAAAGGTGGCCGAAGAGTTGGGAGCCGAAAAGGCTGCACATTGCGGGAGCAAAGATATAATGGCCAAGATGGTTGTAAAGTTAAAAGACACTGCCGACCGTTGCCAGTTCCTCAAAGAAGAAAACCGGGCGAGGGCGACAGACCTTGAGAAGGCCACAATGGCGACCAAGGACACCCGCTCTGCCATGAGAGCGAAGAAGGAGGAAATGCATGAAGCCGGGGATATTGCGGCTGGGAAGCCCTTTATGCTGCGAAGGATGTTTGGAGATCCGCGGTATGCCCCTCTGGATCGGCTGTGGAGTTCGGCAGACACATATATGGACTTGGCGGCGAGCTCTGTCGATGCGGCCGAATACTTCCGAGATCAAATAGATCGTGAAGTGGACAAGCTATTCTGGTCGCAGTTTAATGTTCTAGAGCGTCCGCTTCCATTGACTGATCAGCTAGCCGAATGGGCCGAACTCAATAGGTTGTCCGGACTCGCCATGAGGTCTGTCGTGGATCAGCTGTGGCCGGAAAAGCCGAAGCTGAACAGCTATTTCAGCTTAGTGCAGCAGTTCCTTGGTGTGGTGCCGCGCATCAATGTGATGAAGAGGTCGGCGTGTATAGAAGGCTCGCGGATGGCCCTTGCCCATGTCAAAGCATATTGGGCGGAGATGGATGCTACTACTATCGCGGCGCAGGGTTCGGCCACAGGCCGAGTGGCTGCCGAGCACTATTTTGAAGAAGTTCTTGAGGGTGCTCGCTTGATAGAGGCCAAGTGCTCGAAGAATATTATGTTTGAATGACATGTATTCCCATTGTAAAAACAATGTTTTTATTGAATTTATCAAGGTTGTATTTATACTTGTGCCCGAAAGTATTGTGATGCCTCCTGTGCGGCCGTTTATATATACATGTGTATAACCTGAAAGATTGCAGTCGTTGGCTTCAACCCCCACGCATATAATGCGGAGGTGTTCGCAGAAGACGTGTGTTCACACTTAATCCAACATCTTGGTCCTATTAAGGAGGTGATAGCGCAGCGAACGAGGCAACCGAAATATAATGCTTTAACACTTTCACTTAGCCATAGGAGTTTGACGGTGGGGCTACTATACAGCCCCTGGTAGCTCTGTACTCTCCCGAATTCGGGGTGCGTACATGCCTGGCCGGGAAACGACCCTTCGTTAAGGCGGAGGAATTCTAACATTCCGATAGGTCATCGAGTGGTTGACCAGTCTCACGCTATATCATGACAGTCAGTTTTCGGCTTCTCTACTGAGGTGCTCGTCCGGATGAACCGGGGCACAATCACAGTAATTCTCCTGGTGTCGCCTTAGCCGATAGAGTGGAATGTAAGGCAGCAAAACACAGGAGCCGGGAAAACCCAACATTTGACCGAAGACATGATTCGGAGCTGATGCATATAAGGCCAAACTCGCGACACCGAACACTCCCTAAGGTATTCGGTCTTTATGGTATAAACCGGGCCTAAAAAGTGCCCTTTGTATGAAGCCCCTGGTGTCCAGGTACATGCATTATTCTGACGTGGCCACATGCCAAGACGTCAGCATCCTTCTCAATAGTACTGAGAATCCTAGGGATGTGTATCAACAAGAGACAGTAAGAAAGGTTTACGCAGGGTCTTAATCTAAAAAGAATCCTTGGAACGGGTCCCTGCTGCACGTCTGCGCCTGTGTCTCCATTGTGTCGTATCCTGGACGGGTGTAGCACGATGGTCATCTATAAAATAGAGGAACTTAGGTGAAAACTTGTCATGCAAAAAGGTAGGTTATATTAAAGAAACCATCTACAATTCAAGATGAGCGAAAATTGCCACTTCTTCTCGCGCGTGGAGCCCCTTGTTTTTATAACAGGGGTGTGGCCGTTGAACCTGTATGGATTACATATAGCTGCGCCGGACTTGTCTGACCGTGTTCATGGTCTTGACGACCTATCAAATGCTTTAGTTGGTGAGGCCGTTTTAGTGTGCGGCTGCCAAGGCAGGCGCACTCTCTTCAGTGCGCAAGGATTGCTCAATATTTCCACTTACAGTAATGATGCCACGTGGACCGGGCATCTTAAGCGTGAGGGAAGCGTAATGCGGTATTGCGTTGAAGCGGGTGAAAGCTTCGCGTCCAAGTAGTGCTTGATAGCCACTTTGGATTGGCGCAATGTGGAAGGTTAAATTTTCGCTACGGAAGTTATCGGGGAAGCCGAATATAACCTCTAGTAGCAGGGAGCCCGTGCAATGAGCCCCTGGCCCTGGCGTTACTCCTTTAAAGGTAGTATTGCTATGGCAAATTTTCGTTGCGTCTATCCCCATTTTGCGGACTGTGTCCTCATATATAAGGTTTAGACTGCTGCCATCTTCCATCAGGACTCGTGTGAAGAGGTATCCGTCAATTATTGGGTCTAATACAAAGGCAGCCCATCCTGCATGTCGGATACTTGCAGAGTAATCCCGATGGTCGAAAGTGATCAGTTGAGACGACCAGTGGCAGGACTCCGCGGTGCTAGTCCCTTGGGCATATTTCTCTGGGAGTGCCGCTTTGTTTCTCCCCTTGATCACGTGTAACACGTTTACTGTTTTGACTTCTGGTGGAAATTTCTTTTGTTCCCCAGTGTCTTGCTTGAGAGGCTCATCCTCGTCTTCGCTTGCTGTATCCTCCCCCTTGTGTACGACGTTGAGCTCGCCGGACTGCTTGAAGACCCAACATTCTTTGTGGGTATGATTAGCGGGTTTACCAGGGGTGCTATGGATCTGACATATTTGGTCTAGAATTTTGTTTAGGCTGGACAGTTCGTCTCTGCTGCCTTTAGAGGGCGGCTTTTGCTAACCTGGCCGAGAGCTTCTGAATCCGGCGTTTACCACCGTGCTCTTCGGGATGTCTTCTTTATTCTGGCGCTAGTTATTTTTGCTGCGTCATGATTTCCCGTTTCCATCTCTAACTTCGGATGTACTTGGGTCGCTGGTGCTGCATCGGGCTAGCTAGCTGTCCTTGCCCACGCAAAAGTGGGTCATGAGGCTTGTTAATGCTGCCATTGTTCTTGGCTTTTCTTGGCCGAGGTGTCTGGCAAGCCATTCGTCTCGGACGCTGTGCTTAAAAGCTGCCAAGGCTTCGGTGTCCGGACAGTCGACTATTTGGTTTTTTTAGTAAGAAACATTTTCCAAAGCTTTCGGGCTGACTCTCTGGGCGGTTGAGTTATATGACTCAAATCGTCCGCATCCGGAGGTCGGACATAAGTCCCTTGAAAATTTGCCTGAAAAGCGTCTTCGAGCTCTTCCCAGCTTCCAATGGAGCTTTTGGGGAGGCTTTTAAGCCAGTGCCGAACTGTCCCTTTGAGCTTGAGGGGTAAGTACTTGATGGCATGGAGATCATCTCCTCGAGCCATATGGATATATGGAGGATATAGTCCTCAATCCAGACCCCAGGGTCTGTTTGTTCCGTCGTATGCCTCTATGTTTACGGGTTTGAATCCCTCTGGAAATTCGTGGTCCAGCACTTCATCGGTGAAACATAGAGGGTGTGCGGCACCCCTGTATCTGGGTGTACCGTGATGTTCGGATGTTTGTGGAGTTGCATTGCATGCTGGAGCGCATTTGCGTGGTCCGTAGATGGATCTTGTTGCGCCGTCCTTTTGATGTGAGCCCTTTCGCGGGTCGCATACTGGTTCATGTGCGGCGTCATTTGCCGCTCTATGTTGGCCGTGAGGTCGTTTTTCCGGCCGGATTGCTGTTTTAATTTTTGGTTGTAGGGGATCTAAGGCCTCCTCATCGAATTCGGGTAGCAACTTCCGCTTCGGGTAGCTCTTCGTATGGCGATTACCGCCGTACTTCGATGCTATGTTTAGTACTTTACTCCATCTGATTCGGAGCGTGTCTTGTGCAGCTTTGAGCCTTTGCTTCTGCTTTTTTAGACTCCTCGTGGTGGCAACAAGCCTTTGGTGGGCATTCTATTGCTTCGGGTGTCTGTCCGGTGTGATGTCGTCCGGACTATTATTTTTGACAGAGTCGGGTTGTTCGGTTTGATTATCTGAATTGCCATGGACAGGCGATGGTTTGCCCCGCTCTAATGCTGGGTCTATATGATTGTTGTTTCTGCTGAGGTGGGATTTGGGGTGGCGCTTACGCCGCCACTTTGACTGCTTCTCGAGGGGAGAGCCCTCCGTTGCGTCCTTCCGTTCCTCGTTGTCGTTTTCTTTTGGTGTGTCCACCATGTAGACGTCATGTGATGAAGTGGGCATCCAATGCCCTATGGGCAGTGGTTCCTGTTCTTCTCCTGCATCATCGTCCATACCGTCGATGTCTTCGGAGTCGTAATCGAGCATGTCGGTTAAATCGTCGACAATGGCTACTAAGTGGGTGGTGGGCGGGCGACGAATTTCTTCGTCATCCGTACCCCGGTCTTGCCGGACATGGTTCGGCTAGGATTCTCCTGAACAGGAGAGATACCTTAGTGAATTCAGTAAGTCACCGAAGGGTGGGTGTTGAAACACGTCCGTGGAGGTAAACTCCATGATCGGCACCCAATCGGATTCGATAGGCATGGGCGCAAGCGGTTCGGAGTCCGTGGCCGGAGAAGGATCCGGCAATTTGACAACACGACTCTCGTGAAGGGTAAGGTCGATATTCGGCTCGATCGCCGCTGAGGGTACGGCCTCCGTGGCGGGGTCTATCCACCCGTCCATGGATGGCGCAACTGGCTCCGAATTGAGGGTCGGAGCGGCTGCCGGTGTGATCTCCTGAACACTGTCTGATGGTAGAGCTAAATCATACTCATCGCGACCGCGTGACGCATAAGGCAGAGGCTCGAATCCGTCGAAGATCAAGTCTCCGCGGATATCGGTCGTGCAGTTTAAGCTTCCAAACTTGACCTGGTGGCCAGGGGCGTAACTTTCGATCTGCTCCAGATGGCCAAGCGAGTTGTCCCGCAGTGTGAAGCCGCCGAACACAAAGATCTATCCGGTGAGAAAAGTCTCACCTTGGACTGCATCGCTATTGATGATAGAAGGAGCCATCAAGCCTAACGGTGACGACACAGAGGAACTCTCAATGAAAGCACCAATGTCGGTGTCAAAACCGGCGGATCAAGGGTAGGGGGTCTCGAACCGTGCGTCTGAGGCGGATGGTAACAGCAGGCAGTGAACACGATGTTTTACCTAGGTTCGGGCCCTCTTGATGGAGGTAAAACCCTACGTCCTGCTTGATTAATATTGATGATATGGGTAGTACAAGAGTAGATCTACCACAAGATCAAAGAGGCTAAACCCTAGAAGCTAGCCTATGGTATGATTGTATGTTGTCCTACGGACTAAAACTCTCCGGTTTATATAGACACCGGAGAGGGTTAGGGTTACTCAAGGTCGGTTACAAAGGAGGAGATATCCATATCCGTACTGCCTAGCTTGCCTTCCACGCCAAGTAGAGTCCTATCCGGACCCGGGATGAAGTCTTCAATCTTGTATCTTCATAGTCCAACAATCCAGCCAAAGGATATAGTCCGGCTGTCCAGAGACCCCCTAATCCAGGACTCCCTCACCATGGCTCGGTGATTATTCGAACCGTTTTTCTTTAACCAGCCTGCACATAACGTGAGGCAGTTTCTTGACACGTCTTGTCAAAGTAGAGATTGTGTCCCCCTTATTACGGGATTCTCATCAATACGGGTGTGGGTAACCCAACCGTGCTTAGGACTCCTAGATTTTAGGCAAGTCCCAAACAGCCACGAGGAGGATGCTTGATATTCACCCTCTTTATAAAGGGACAAGGCTTTTACTTTTTTTCCCGTGCTTAATCGAATCCTTCCCCCGCCTCGAGTTCTAACACCCAAAGCCTAGGTCAGGTGCTTCGGACCTTCAATCATGTCCGGATCCAGCCTCCAGGGCCGGTGGATGCCCTCCTCCGTCACGGAAGGGGATATCAAGAAGTTGAGGGAGGCAAGATACCTGACCGCCGAAGTTTCGCATCGGCTGCTTGCCCGAGGGCAGGTCATCCCCACTCCTGAACCCAATGAAGGCGTCGTTTTCATCTCCCACTTCCTCCGAGGACTAGGCCTCACTCTGGATCCCTTCATTAGGGGTTTGATGTTCTATTACGGGCTTGATTTCCACGACCTAGCCCCAGATTCCTTTCTCCACATCTTGGCATTTATTGTCGTATGTGAGGCCTTCCTCCGCATTACCCCTCACTTTGGCATGTGTCTCAAGACCTTTGATGTGAAGCCGAAGACGGTCGAGGGGCAGCATGCAGCGTGCAGGGGTGCATTAATAAGCAAGATTGCCGGAGCTCCGTGGCCAAAAGGTTCCTTTCCAGAGGTGTCCGGATTATGCTAACGGGAGTGGTTCTACATCACCGCTCCCAGAAGTGCCAAGTGGGTAGCTTCTCCCGCCTTTCGCTCGGGCCCTCCACCACAACTGATGTCATGGATCAGCAGGGGGCTGAGCTGGGGTCCAGCCAAGGACGTGCCCATACTGCAGAGCCGCATCCGAGATCTCTTCGAGGGAGATTTTAGTTTGGTTATGGTACTGCAAGTCATGCTGGTTCGTCAAGTCCAGCCTTGCAAACGCCGGCCCCTCCGCTTGTGGGAATTCAACACAGAAGGACCACGCGCTATTCAGAATTTCCTCGGCCTGACGCATGAGGAGATGTACAAGTCGTTCTTCGGACCCCAAATAGAGTGTTCGGACACCTCCGAGGACGTGAGCCTGAGCAGCAACCGCACCGCGGCCCAAGTAAGTAATCCTCTAGCCGAACATAGTGTCTTTCATTTATCATGACGTCATTCTGAGAATCACTTTTTGACCAGGACTGGATAACAAAGGCGAAGATGATCCGGTGTTCGGCCCCCCTTCCCGAAGGCTTGGACAATCCGGTGCTGGAAAAGATGCTCGAGCCTGCACCTTGTCTGGTGCCCTCAAAGGAAGATGAAGGGGGGAATAAACAGGGCGAAAGCAGGCACCCACCGCAACCTACTCCAACCGAGGGAACGAGCGCCTCCGTGAGGGAGGATAACCAAGGGAAGGAATCTGATATTCCCTCGCCCCGGGGGAGGAAGAGGACTACCTCTGATGACCCGGAAACCAAGGTTTCCAAATGGGAGAAGAAAACTCCACCAGAGGATCCCGCCTCGGAGGGTGCTCTTGCCGCACAGAGTCCATGCGGGGATCAGCCCTCTAACGAGCTGTAAGTAATCAAAAAGTACTTGATAGTGAAGATATTCTACCTTACTTCTGAGGAAGATAACCGAAGCATCTATGTTGCAGTTCGGAACTGAGCCCTTCTCAGCAGAGCTCGTCTTCAGGGGATCTTCTTCCGGAGATGATGGAGAGTGAAATGCCTCCCCTGGACTCCCTGGCTCAAGAAGCGGGCGACCTTGAAGTGTCACCACGGAGAGTTTCTCCGGATCCGGCAAGGCCAGAAGGTAATCCCATGGTCACCCGAAGCCCTCAGTATCCGGCTCTTGAAGAGAGCAACCAAAAGAATCCGGCACCGTCTGGTATGCGGTCGGACGCACTGAGGGATCTGCTAGGGCGAGCCACTATCTCAGAAGAGCACCGTACATTGATGGGTTGCATGAAGCCTTTATGAGTCTACTGACGGGCTTTGAGGTACGTGAAATGATATGCATCCGCACTTTTTTAGGTGTGCCCTGTGTAGATAGTAGCCCCTAAGACTCTGGTTGTCGTCGAAAACGGCGGCGAACAGAGGATCGTAGTCCCTGGTAATAACCAGACCGCCTTTATGTGCAGGTGTCTGGAGCTCCGGTGGCTAGCTGGACGGATGGGGTTGCCGAACTAAAGCGGCAACTGGATGCGGCAGATGCCGGCATCGAGTTTGTTAACAAGTGGCTTGACGAGGCCCAGGGTAGGTGATATTTATAGTGGATGTCACATAGTAAGAGCAGCGTCATGCCAGTATCTTTAATATGTTGTGACTTCAGATGGAGCTGCCACCATGGAGGCCTTGCGGGCGAAGCATGCCCGAGCCAAGGAGCAAGCAAGGAGTAGTAATGCGGCCGCTTTGAAGGCGGCCGAAGAGTTGAAAGCCGAGAAGGCCGCTCATAGCGAGAGCAAAGAGAAAATGGCCAAAATGGCTGTGAAGTTAAAAGACACTGCCTACCGCTGCCAGTTTCTTGAAGAAGAAAACCGGGCGAAGGCTACGGACCTTAAAAAGGCCACAATGGCGACCAAAGACACCCGCTCTGCAATGACAGCAAAGAAGGAGGAACTGCGTGAAGCCGGGGACATTGTGGCTGGGAAGCCCTTTATGCTGCGGAGGAAGTTCGGCAATCCGCGGTATGCCCCTCTGGATCGGCTATGGAGTTCGGCCGACACATATCTAGACTTAGCGGCGAGCGCTGTCGATGCGGCCGAATACTTTCGAGATCAGACAGATCGTGAAGTGGACAAGCTATTCTGGTCGCAATTTAACGTTCTTGAGCATCCGCTTCCATTGACTGATCAGCTTACCGAATGGGCCGAACTCAATAAATTGTCTGGACTCGCCATGAGGTCTGTCGTGGATCATCTGTGGCCGGAAAGGCCAAAGCCGAATAGCTATTTTAGCTTGGTGCAGCAGTTCCTTGGTGCGGTGCCGCGCATTAATGCGATGAAGAGGTCGGCGTGCATAGAAGGATCACGGATGGCCCTTGCCTGTGTCAAAACATACTAGGCAGAGATAGATGCCACCACTATTGCGGCGCAGGGTTCGGCCATAGGCCGAGTGGCTGCCGAGCACTATTTTGAAGAAGTTCTTGAGGGCGCTCGTATGATAGAGGCCCAGTGCTCGAAGAATGTTATGTTTGAGTGACACGTATTCCTATTGTAAAAACAATGTTTAATTGAATTTATCAAGGCTGTATTTATACTTTTGCCCGAAAGTATTGTGATACCTCATGTGCGGCCGTTTATGTATACATGTATATAACCTGAAAGATTGCAGTCGTCGGCTTCAGCCCCCACGCATATAATGCGGGGGTGTTCACAGAAGACGCGTATTCACACTTAATCAAATGTCTTGGTCCTAATAAGGAGGTGATAGCGCAGCGAACTAGGCAACCGGACTATAATGCTTTAACACTTTCACTTAGCCATAGGAGTTTGACAGTGGGGCTACTATATAGCCCCTGGTGGCTCCGCACTCGTCCGGATTCGGGGTGCGTACATGCCTCGCCGGGAAACGGCCCTTCGTTAATGTGGAGGAATCCCGAAGATTCCAATAGGTCATCGAGTGGTTGACCAGTCTCACGCTATACCATGACAGTCAGTTTTCGGCTTTCTCTACTGAGGTGCTCGTCCGGATGAACCAGGGCACATTCGCAGTAGTTCTCCTGGTGCCGCCTTAGCCGATAGAGCGGAATGTAACGCAACAAAACACAAGAGCCAGGGCAAACCCAACATTTTACCAAAGACATGATTCGGAGCTGATGCATATAAGGCCAAACTCGCGACGCCGAACACTCCCTAAGGTATTCGGTCTTTATGGTGTAAACCGGGTCTAAACAATACCCTTTGTAATAAGCCCCTGGTGTCCAGGTACGTGCATTATTCTGGCATGGCCACATGCCAAGACGTCAGCATCCTTCTCGGTTGTACTGAGAATCCAAGGGATGTAAATCAACAAGAGACAGTAAAAAAAAGGTTTACGCAGGGTGTTAATCTACAAAGAATCCTTGGAACGGGTACCTGCTACACGTCTGCGCCTGTGTCTCCGTTGTGCCGTATCCTGGACGGGTGTAGCACGATGGTCATCTGAAAAAGAGACGAACTTAATTGAAAAGTTGCCATGCAAAAGTTAAGTTATACTAAATAAACAACATATAGTTGACATTGAGTAAAGGTGAGCCCTATTGCCACTTTTGTGCGCGCGTTGAGCCCCTTGTATTTGTAATAGGGGTGTGGACATCAAACCTGTATGAATTACGTAGAGTTGTGTCAGACCCGTCTAACCATGTCCGTGGTCTTGACGACCTATCAAATGCTTTAGTTGCTGAGGCCGTTCTAGTGTGCGGCTGCCAAGGCAGCCGCACTCTCTTCAGCGCGCAGGGATCGCTCGATATTTCCATTTACTGTAATGATGCCATGTGTACTGGGCATCTTAAGCGTGAGGGAAGCGTAATGCGGTATTGCATTAAAGCGAGCGAAAGCTTCGCGTCCAAGTAGTGCTTGATGGCCACTTTGGAACGGAGCAATGTGGAAGGTTAAATTTTTGCTATGGAAGTTATCGGGGAAGCCGAATATGATCTCTAGTAGCAAGGAGCCCGTGCAATGAGCCTCTGGGCCTGGCGTTACTCCTTTAAAGGTAGTATTGCTGTGGCAAATTTTCGTTGGGTCTATCCCCATTTTGCGGATTGTGTCCTGGTAGATCAGGTTTAGACTGCGCTGCCACCGTCCATCAGGACTCGTGTGAAGTGGTATCCGTCAATTATTGGATCTAATACCAAGGCAGCCCATCCTGCACGCCGGATACTTGCCGAGTAATCCTGATGGTCGAAGGTGATCAGTTGAGACGACCAGTGGTAGAACTCCGCGGTGATAGGCCCTTGGGCATATTTATCTAGGAGTGCCGCTTTGTTTCTCCCCTTTATCACGTGTAACACATTTACTGTTTTGACTTCTGGTGGAAATTTCTTCTGTTCCCCGGTGCTTTGCTTGTGAGGCTCATCCTCGTCTTTGCTTGGTGTATCCTGCCCCTTATGTTCGGCGTTGAGCTTGCTGGACTGCTTGAAGACCCAACATTCTCTGTGGGTATGATTTGCAGGTTTATCGGGGGTGCTATGGATCTGACATATTTGGTCCAGAATTTTGTTTAGGCTAGACAGTTCATCTCTGGCGCCTTTAGAGGGCGGCTTTTGCTGACCTGGCCGAGAGATTCTGAATCCGGCGTTTACCGCCGTGCTCTTCGGGTTGTCTTCTTTATTTCGGCGCTTATTATTTTTGCTGCGTTGTGATTTCCCATTTCCATCTCTAACTTTGGATGTACTTGGTTCATTGGTGTTGCATCGGGCTAGCCAGTTGTCCTCGCCCGTGCAAAAGCGGGTCATGAGGCTTGTTAATGCTGCCATTGTTCTCGGCTTTTCTTCGCCGAGGTGTCTGGCAAGCCATTCGTCTCGGACGCTGTGCTTAAAATCTGCCAAGGCTTCGGCGTCCGGACAGTCGACTATTTGGTTCTTTTTAGTAAGAAACCTGTTCCAAAGCTTTCAGGCTGACTCTTCGGGCTGTTGAGTTATATGACTCAAATCGTTCGCATCCGGAGGTCAGACATAAGTCCCTTGAAAATTTGCCCGAAAACTGTCTTCGAGTTCTTCCCAGCTTCCAATGGAGCTTTTGGGGAGGCTTTTATGCCAGTACCGAGCTGGCCCTTTGAGCTTGAGGGGTAAGTACTTGATGGCGTGGAGATCATCTCCTTGATGGCATGGAGGTCTGTTGTTCCGGCGTATGCTTCTATGTTTACGGGTTTGAATCCCTCTGGAAATTCATGGTCCAGCACCTCGTTGGTGAAACATAGGGGGTGTGCGGCACCCCTGTATCTGGGTGTACCGTGGTGTTCGGATTTTTGTTGTGTTGCATCGTATGCTGTAGCGCGCTTGCGTGGTCCATAGATGGATCTGCTTGCGTCGTCCTTTTTATGCGAGCCCTCGCGTGGATCGCGTATTGGCTTATGTGCGGCGTTGTTTGCCGCTCTATGTTGGCCGTGAGGTCGTTTATCCGGCCGGATGGCCATTTTAATTTTTGGTTGTGGAGGATCTAAGGCCTCCTCATCAAATTCAGGTAGCAACTTTCTCTTCGGATAGTTCTTAGTGTGGCAATTACTGCCATACTTCGCTGCAGTGTTGAGTACTTCACTCCATTTGATTTTGAGTGTGTCTTGTGCAGCCCTGAGCCTTTGCTTCTGTTTTTTCAGACTCCTCGTCGTGGCAAGAAGCCTTTGGTGGGCATTATGTTGCTCCTGGCGCCTGTCCGGTGTGATGTCGTTCGGACTGTTATCTTTGACGGAGTCGGGTTATTCGGTTTGATTCCCCATGTTGCCCTGGTCTGGCGATGGTGCACCCTACTCTAACGCTGGGTCTATATGATCGTTATTTCTGCCGAGGCGGGATTTGGAGCGGCGTTTACGCCGCCGCTTTGACTGCTTCTCGAGGGAACCACCCTTCGCTGCGTCCTTCCGTTCCTCGTCATTATTTTCTTTAGGTGTGTCCACCATGTATACGTCATGTGATGAAGTGGGTGTCTAGTGCCCTGTGGGCAGTGGTTCCTCTTCGCCTCCCGCATCGTCGTCCATTGCGTCGATGTCTTCGGGGTCGAAGTCGAGCATGTCGGTTAAGTCATCAATAGTGGCTACTAAGTGGGTGGTGGGTGGGCGGCGAATTTCTTCGTCGTCCGCGCCCCAATCCTGCCGGACATAGTTCGGCCAGGACTCTCCTGACAAGGAGAGAGACCTTAATGAGTTCAGTATGTCGCCAAAGGGCGAGTGCTGAAAAATATCCGCGGAGGTAAACTCCATGATCGGCGCCCAATCAGATTCGACAGGAATGGGCGCAGGCGGTTCAAAGTCCGTGGCTGGAGAAGGATCCGGTAGTTTAGCAACACGGCTCTCGTGAAGAGTAAGGTCGATATTCGGCTCGATCACCACAGAGGATATGGCCTCCGTGGCAGGGTCTATCCACCCGTCCATGGATGGCGCAACTGGCTCCGAATTGAGGCTCAGAGCGGCTGCCGGTGCGATCTACTGAATACGGTCCGAAGGTAGAGCTAAATCATACTCATCGTGACCGCATGGCACACAAGGCAGGGGCTCGAATCCATCGAGGATCAAGTCTCCACGGATATCGGCCGTGTAGTTTAAGCTTCCAAACCTAACCTGGTGGCCAGGGGCGTAACTTTCGATCTGCTCCAGATGGCCAAGCGAGTTGGCCCGCAATGCGAAGCTGCCGAACACAAAGATCTGTCTGGGGAGAAAAGTCTCACCCTGGATTGCATCGCTATCGATAATCGTAGGAGCCATCAAGCCTAATGGCGACGACACAGAGGAACTCTCAATGAAAGCACCAATGTCGGTGTCAAAACCGGTGGATCTCGGGTAGGGGGTTCCAAACTTTGCATCTAAGGCGGATGGTAACAGGAGGCAGGGGACACGATGTTTTACCCAGGTTCGGGCCCTCTTGATGGAGGTAAAACCCTACGTCCTGCTTGATTTATTCTTGATGATATGAGTATTACAAGAGTTGATCTACCACGAGATCGGAGAGGCTAAACCCTAGAAGCTAGCCTATGGTATGATTGTATGTTATCCTACGGACTAAAATCCTCTGGTTTATATAGACACCAGAGGGGACTAGGGTTACACAAGGTCGGTTACAAAGGAGGAGATATACATATCCGTATTCCCTAGCTTGCCTTCCACGCCAAGTAGAGTCCCATCCGGACACGAGACGAAGTCTTGAATCTTGTATCTTCATAGTCTAACAGTCCGGCCAAAGGATATAGTTCGGCTGTCTGGAGACCCCCTAATCCAGGACTCCCTCACTCATCGTCTCGAAAACCTTTGGCCTTTCCTTTTCTCATTCTCTCTTTTATCTCGGCAATCTCTTTGTCATCCTTCCGAGCTTCTCAAATCTTTCCTAACAATGTAGACTGAACCTCCATTGTTGCAACAAAACCTCTAGGAACAATCTCCAATCAAAGTTCCCTGAGATCCTCTGCTAACTCCTTTGGCAATCTCATGCTTACTAGGGTGTTAGCATAACTCTTCCGACTCAAAGCGTCTGCTACAACATTGGCCTTGCCTAGATGATAGTGAAGCTTCATGTCATAATCCTTTATAAACTCCAACCATCTCCTCTGCCTAAGGTTCAGCTCGTTCTGTGTGAAAATGTACTTCAAACTCTTAGGGTCAGTGTATACATCGCAATGGTTTCCAATAAGATAATGTCTCCAAGTCTTCAACGCATGCACTACAGTAGCCAACTCAAAGTCATGCGTGGCATAATTTAACTCATGCGGTCTTAGTTGTCGTGAGGCATACGAAACAACTATTCCGTCCTGCATAAGCACACTTCCAAGTCCTAGGCGAGAAGCGTCGCAATATACATGGAAATCCTTGCGTATATCCGACAGAATCAGCACCGGGGCTGTAGTTTAAACTTTTCTTTAACTCCTGAAAACTCGCCTCACATTCTTCCGTCCATTTAAACATGGTATCCTTCTTCAATAACTCCATCATTGGCTTCGCAATCTTGGAAAAATTCTCAATGAATCTCCGGTAGTATCTTGTGAGTCCAAGAAAACTGTGGATCTCGCCAACTGAAGTGGGTGCCAACCATTCAGTGACTGACTGAACCTTTGTGGGGTCTACTGCTATACCTTCTCCTGATATAACATGTCCAAGGAATCCAACCTCTTTCAACCAAAACTCACATTTGCTGAACTTGGCATACAACTGATGTTCCCTGAGTTTCTCGAGAACTAAACGCAAATGCTCCTTGTGCTCCTCTTCATTCTTCGAGTATACCATTATATCATCAATGAATACCGCAACAAACTTATCCAAATATTCCATGAACACCTTTGTTCATCATGCTCATGAAATAGGTAGGGGCGTTAGTCAGTCCAAATGACATGACCGTATACTCATATAACCCGTACCATGTGGTGAATGCTGTCTTTGGTATATCCTTCTCTCGAATCTTCAACTGGTGATATCCTGATCGCAGATCGATCTTTGAAAACACCTTAGCTCCTTGCAGTTGGTCAAACAAATCATTGATCATCGGCAATGGGTATTTGTTCTTGATCGTCACCTCATTTAATGCACGATAATCAACAACCATTCTTAGAGACTTATCCTTCTTCTCAACCAAAAGCACTGGGGTTCCCCATGGTGATGAACTCCGTCGAATGTAACCTTTCTCCAATAACTCCTTGATCTGCTTATTAATCTCCTCCAGATCATTTGCGGGCATCCGATAGGGTCTCTTGATATTGGCCCTGTACCTGGCAATAGCTCTATCAAAAACTCGATGTCTCGATCCGGTGGCATGCCTGGTAATTCCTCTGGAGAAACATCTGGGTAATCCTTCACTACAGGCACTTCCTCCTGAACAACTCCCGTGAGGGTATTTACTTGGCCACTCCTAGGCGCATGTCTAGATACATAGTTGATCCTTTTTCCCTCCGGGGTGGTGAGACAAATTGATTTACTAACACAGTCAATGCTTCCTCCATACTTTGACATCTAGTCCATGCCTAATATCACATCCAATCCTTGTGACTCCAAGATTATTAGGTCAGACAGAAAAACATGGCTACCAATGGTTAAACGTATCTGGTCGCACCATCGACTAGCCATATACTCTGCTCTAGGTGAACTCACTAACAGAGGGGTCCTAAGGGTTTGGGTTGGTAGTTTAAACTTATCCACGAATCCCCTTGATATGTATGAATGTGATGCACTAGTATCAAAAAGAACAAGGGTGGTAAAAGACTTAACCAAAAACTTACCTATAAGAGCGTCTGGCTGCTCTTCGACCTCCTCCACGTTAATGTGGTTCACTTTTCCTTTGTTGAATGGATTGGGCTTCTTCCCAGCTCTCCCATTGCCGTTTCCATTCTTTGCTTCAGGGCACTCCATGGCATAGTGCCAGTCTTCCCGCACTTAAAGAAAGTAATGTGACTTATATCTCTCTTGGTGGGTGTGGCTGGATTGGGGTGGTTCTGATTTTTGTTTGTTTTGTTCCCAGTCCCATTCTTAGAACCATTGTGGTTATGCGAACTTCCTCCAGTGTGGTTATGACCTCCATGGTTATGAACAAGTCCTCCCGAGTTCGGGGTTAGGCGAGGCTTCTGTTGAGCTCCTGAGTTATACCTCCCTTGCCCATATTTCCTCTTACGGCTCTCAATTTGCTGCTGCTTCCCTTCAATCATAAGAGCCTTACCTACCAACTCCTAGTAGTTGTTGAATGTTGCCAGCATCAACTTCATGCTCAACTCATCATTCAACCCTTCCATAAATTTCTCCTGCTTCGCGGCATCTGTGGCCACATCATCAGGGGCATAGTGAGATAACTTGCTAAACTCATCCACGTACTGAGCTATAGTACAGTTCCCCTGGCATAAGTTGTGAAACTCACGCTTCTTCATGCTCATAGATCCAGTTGAGACGTGGGTTGTGCGGAAAGCTTTCTGAAACTGATCCCAAGTGACGTTGGCTATGGGGAAAGTGGTCGTGTAATTCTCCCACCATGAGGCTGCTGGTCCATCCAATTAATGTGCGGCAAAGCACACCTTATCAGCATCTGTGCAACCTGCGGTGGTCAACTCACTTCCAGTATGGTGTAGCGAATGATCTGCAACTATAGGCTCGATGCTACTGGAAAACACCGGCGGCTGCAACCTCAGAAAGCGAGCTAAGTTGTCAACTGGAGGCGGGTTGTTGTTATTGTTGTTGTTGTTGTTGCCTTGGTTCTGGACTAACAATTGCATCAAGGCATTCTGCTGCTGGATCAACTGAGTGAGCTCCGGCGGGAAGGTAAATCCGGTGTCATGTCTCGGAGGAATCTGATGGGTTTAGAGGGGAGAGATTAGAATAGAAAGGGGTCTAATGAGAAAGCACTACCCATATGCACATGAGACAAACACAATCATTTCACTCAATCAATCAAGCAAGGGCATACAAATGGTCTAGAACTATCATTAAAGTGCTCAACTACTACTATATACATGGGGGGAATACTACTAATTATTTGGTGGTCATCTAGATTTTTTGATCGGTAGAGGACTCCATGATGTCTGCTCCAGCTTCGTCTTCAAAGTCATCTTCACTGGGTCGGAGTCGGTGTCGTCCATGATGATGTAGTTCTCCGGGCAAGTGGAATCGTCGTTGTCGGTGTCAAAACCGGCGGATCTCGGGTGGGGGGTCCCGAACTGTGCGTCTAGGCCGGATGGTAACAGGAGGCAGGGAACACTTTGTTTTACCCAGGTTCGGGCCCTCTTGATGGAGGTAATACCCTACTCCTGCTTGATTAATATTGATGATATGGGTAGTACAAGAGTAGATCTACCACGAGATCAAGGAGGCTAAACCCTAGAAGCTAGCCTATGGTATGATTGTTGTGTATGGAGTTGATTCTGTCCTACGGACTACAACCCTCCGGTTTATATAGGCACCGGATAGGGTTAGGGTTACACAGAGTCGGTTACAATGGTAGGAGATCTTGAATATTGCATCGCCAAGCTTGCCTTCCACGCCAAGGAAAGTCCCATCCGGACACGGGACGAAGACTTCAATCTTGTATCTTCATAGTCCAGGAGTCCGGCCGAAGGTATAGTCCGGCTACCCGAACACCCCCTAATCCAGGACTCCCTCAGTAGCCCCTGAACCAGGTTTCAATGACGACGAGTCCGGCGCGCAAATTGTCTTTGGCATTGCAAGGCGGGTTCCTCCTCCAAGTCCTTCATAGAAGATTGTAATCACCAAGAGTAGTGTCTGGCTCTGCAAAATAAGTTTCCACATATTGCCATAGAGAGAAAAATATTAACAAAAATCAAATCTGCCGATGTATTCCATAGTGTGTCATCACACTACAGCCAAGTCCTTTACTCGAATCGTTTTTACTTTTCCACCTCAGCATGTTTTGCGAGGCGGTTTCCTTGGCACGTCTTGTCAAAGCAGAGATCGTGTACCCTTTTTATGGGATTCTCATCAATACGGACGTGGGTAACCCAACCGCGCCATTTATCACGGCGCTCGGGAGGCAAGCGGGTTTTACTAGGCAGGCGGGGACGCACAACCGCATCCGCCCATATAAGGGGACAAGGATCCACCCTTTTTACCTACGCCTTCTTCCTCCTTTGCCTACCCATCTCCTGCGCACTCGAGCTCCAATGCCCAAGCCCGCACTTCCTACCTTAACCTTCTCCAGCGATGTCCGGAGCGGGAGGCAAGTGGAAGGTCTCCTCCGTCACGGAGGGCGACGTCAAAAAGCTTAGGAAGGCCGGATACTTGTCCAAAGACATCGCGCACCGGCTTCCCGAGAAGGGGCAACTCGTCCCCACCCCAGGGCCCCATGAGAGGGTAGTATTCCTTCCCCACTTCCTCCGCAGACTGGGTTTTCCACTTCACCCATTCGTCCGGGGGCTCATGTTCTACTACGGCCTGGATTTCCACGATCGGGCCCCGAACTTCATCCTCAACATCTCGGCGTTTATCGTCGTGTGCAAGGCCTTCCTCCGTGTCCGCCCCCATTTCGGCCTCTAGCTCAAGACCTTCAACGTCAATCCCAAGGTGGTGAGCGGCAGCCAGGCAGAGTGCGGAGGCGCCATGGCGGGCAAGATTGCCAACATCCTGTGGTTCGAGGGCTCCTTCTTAGAGACCCTAAAGGGGTGGCAAGCCGGGTGGTTTTACATCACCGAGCCACGCGATCCGAAATGGATTGCAGCCCCCGAGTTCTGATCCGGACCCCCCACGCGGCTCATGTCCTGGAAAGAGACGGGCCTATCGTGGGGTAATGAGGAAGAGGTGACCGGACTGAAGACATGCATCCAGTCCATGGTAAACAAGCCAATCAGGCTTGTAAATGTAGTCCAGGTCCTGCTCGTTCGCCGAATCCTCCCGTGTCAACAAAGGGACTTTACTCTGTGGGAGTTCGACCCAGCACAGCACCGAACCCTTAACAGGCTCTTCGACACGACGTATGAAGACGTCTGGAAGGTGCTAATCAAAGGTGCCAAGGCTCCCGCATCCGCTTCCGAGGACCGCGGATACAGCTCGCAGCGTCACGCTAGCGAGGTAAGCTATCTTCACCTTTTACAGGATGTTCAGCTTTTTTCATAGTTTGACTCTATGCAGGATCTAAACTCCCTTACCTTTGACAGGCTTGGCGGGCGATAGCCGAACCGATTAACTGTCTGGCTCTACTGCCCGAAGACCCAGCCCCATCTCTACTAGTGAAGCTGCTGGCTCCGGCGCCTTATGTGGTGCCGGAAAAGAAGGCCAAGAAGAAGAAGACCACGGGGACTCAAAAGAGTGCCCATAATGTGGTGTTGTCGGACACGTCATCCGATGAGTCCGAGACGCCATCCTCTTGTGAAAGCGAGGAGGAGGAAGAAGAAACCTCTCCCCCTCTAGCGGGCGGAGGAAAGAAAAGGAAGGCCGCCCCAGTGGGGGGGGGCGAAGGTTCCAAGAAGAGGAAAACCCCTCCGCCGGACTATGCCCCCGACGCCGACGAGGACGAAGAGGAGTGGCCGGACAGGGCCAGGCGTCCGGCGAAATCGTAAGTGTTCAGATACCAGAGTAACTCATGATATTCCTTTTGTTGCACAGCTTTCCCTAATGTCGAATATAATCATGCAGCCCGCCCCGGGCCGAACTCAACGAGTCGTCGAGCGGCTCCCTGGATTCATCGGACGTGAACTCAGTTCCACCCGATGTCTCCCCCCGCATTGCGGATGACACCGAAGTGGCGTCGCAACGAGCTCCGGGGGAGGAGGAGGTGGTCCTGGAGGAGCCGCAAGGCAACCTCCCGGACTCCAGGAGTAAAGGGGACAAGACCCCCCAGGTCTCCAAGTCCGGCTTTAAGCCGCACACCGTGCCGGAATCTTCAACAATTCCGGACCGCGGCAGGAAAACTCCTTCCAAGAGGAGCAAGCCTTCTGAGCCGGCAGCCTCCGTCCAACCGGAGGCGCCGGAAAATCTGCTGGAGGTGCTTGAAGGCGCCTCCATCGACGAGGAGCACCATACTATTATGAGTACGATGACCCAGAAGGTTCAGTCCGCCAAGAGCGGGCTGAGTGAAGCTTGCGCTAGCCTCCTAACAGGCTTCGAGGTAAGTAAAAATATGTAAAAATATTACCGCATAGACAGTAGCCCCTGATGCTTTGTTTGGCGTTCAGAACGAAAAGCCGAATAGAGGATCTATTAAATTTCGCAGGAGTCTAACAACAAAGGGTCAATATGTGTATGCAGGCTTCGCTGCTAGCCACCGCCGCACTGACTGCGGAGGTGGGTGCCCTGAAACAGGGACTCGAGCGGACCGAGCAAGAGCTCGGCCTTGCCAAGCGACAGCTCGAGGAGAAAGAAGGTAAGAAATACCTTACAGAAAAAGTGCCTATAGAGAGGCGTGATTGCAAAAAATAACAGGATTGTACTGCTTATTGTAGGGGACACGACTGAGGTGGCGACCCTCAAGCAGGCGCTGTCCGAGGCCGAAAATAAAACGGCCGCGGAGCCCACCGAGCGACAGAAACTTGGGGCTCAGGTCGGCGACGTGCAGCAAGAGCTTCAGGCTCTTATGAAAAAACATGAGAATTTGGAGCTTGAGTTAAAGACCCAAGCGTCCGAGCTCGCGGCGGCCCTTGAGACTGCCAAGTCTGCCATGGCCGAAGCCCAAAAGGCCCTCCGAGAATTGGAGGATATGAAGAAGATAGCAGCGGGTAAGGCATTCTTTATGCAAAGCAGAAATATAAAAGTAAACTACTTGTTACTTACCCGAATCCGGAGTTCTCCAGGGGCATTCGCAGATCTTCCCCGCAACGTATCTGATGCCGCCGCATTCTACCGAGCTGAAGAGGGCAGCTCGACGGAGAAGGTGTTCTGGTCTCAGTATGCTGAGGCCGGACACCCTGTGCCCTTGAGCGACCAGCTGAAAAAGCTGGTCGAACTCCACAAGGTGGCCGAACAGGCCATGAAGGGCTTCATAGTTCGGCTGTGGCCCAGAGAGGCCTTGCCTAGGAGCTACTTCGGGCTGGTGCGGCGGCTGGTGGAGGCCTGTCCAAGGCTCGAGGTCATCAAGCGCTCCGTCTGCATCAAAGGTGCCCGTAGGGCCCTTGCCCGTGCAAAGGTGCACTGGGGTAAGCTAGACGGTGAAAAGCTTGTGAGGGATGGGCCGCCGCCGGGGAAGGAGCATCGCAAGCCTGAGAACTATAAGGATGTTCTTGCGGGTGCCCGCCTTGTGGCGGATGAATGCACCAAGGATGTAATTTTTGAATGAACTCGCTCATGTTTTATCCTGTGCGCTGAAAACTTGTTCATATGCGCTAAGCAATGCTTATTGAATTTAAAATATTATTTTCTGTGTGGCCGTTTATCAAAAATTGAGAGATGGCCAGTCGTCGGCTTCTGCCCCCATGCCACTAGTGCTGGGGTGTTCGGTGATAAACCTAGGCACTCTTTTTCCCATGGTTGGGTCCTTCGAGGGAGGCGCTCAGCACGACGAACCAGGCAATCGGACTATAATGCTTGAAGACTCTCACTTAGCCATAGAACTTTATAATTTTAAATTTCGGTGAAGCCCCTAGTTCGGAAGACCGAGTTCGGGGCGCTATCCACGCCTTGGCCGGGGTTATCTAGCTCCTCGCTCGAAGCGGCATAAGCCTTTAGGGACTCGAAAAAACCTCTCGAACAGCGACCGGTCTCTTGCCTCATCATGACAGTCAGTTTTAGCTTTCTCCACTGAGGTGCTTAACCCAGCTCAACCGGGGCACAATCGCAGTGGTTCTCCTAGTGCTACCTTAGCCGATATAGCGGAACGTAAGGTACCAAAACATAGGAGCCGGGCAAACCCAACTATTGACCCAAATCATGATTCAGAGTCGATGCATATAGTGCTATAAGTTCGGGGTGCCGCACTTGTGAAAGTGTACGGACTTCTCACACCATATTAAAGGGTACTGAAGCCCCTGGCGTACTTGTCGTACCATAGTGTACGGGTGCAACATGTCATTAATGAACATATATAAAAGAGAGTAATGCAAAAAATAGACAAAAATCTAAGCATTGTTTATAGAGAGGCTATTTATCAAAGCCGAACGATACAAATAGTGCGGTAAGCAAAAGATATTGGACTATTCAGTATGTCCTGACCAGGGGCAGGCCGCGGAATTGTATTTAAAACAGGTATACCGCTCGTAACAGAGACCACCTGGGAGTTCCATAATGCGGCATGGCTTGGCTACCTCCCTGGATCTTGCATCGTTTGTGCGGCAGTCGAGTTGCCGAACAGGTCGTCCAAAGTATGGAGTCCTGAAAGTAAGAGAAAATTAGGAAAAGAATCTGGCAGCCCCTAGTACGTTTTACGCCGTGTTTTGGGCATGCCGTTATTGTGCCCCTTCCCCTGTGCCCATGGTATTTCAAGGGAGTAGTTATATATGCGAGGTACTGGTTTTGCTATGTCGCGAAAGCTGGGGTTGGGGCCGCATTGCTACGCTTGCTCAGAGTGTGCCAGGCGGTCCTGCTGTCGGTTACTCCGGGCGCGCTTGGCAGTGTCTGGCTTTTTAATGGCCGGACTGGAGAATTGCTTGGGAAGGCTACTTTGTACCTCCGCTACGAGAGCCGCCGTGTGCTCCTCCGTACGGAGGGAGCATTCGGTGTTTCCGTTGACCGTAATTACTCCTCGAGGGCTTGGCATCTTGAGTTTGAGATATGCGTAGTGCGGCACCGCGTTGAACTTTTCGAATGCAGTTCGTCCGAGCAGGGCGTGATAGCCACTGCGAAACGGGACTATATCGAAGATTAACTCTTCGCTTCGGAAATTGTCCGGGGATCCGAAGACCACGTCAAGTGTTACTGAGCCTGTACAGTTGGCTTCTACACCTGGTATAACGCCTTTAAAGGTCGTTCTTGTGGGCTTAATCCTTGAGGGATCAATGCCCATTTTCCGCACTTTATCCTGATAAAGCAGGTTCAGGCTACTGCCGCCGTCCATGAGGACTCTTGTGAGGTGAAATCCGTCGATGATTGGGTCGAGAACCAATGCGGCGAAGCCGCCATGACGGATGCTAGTGGGATGGTCCCTTCGATCAAAAGTGATCGGGCAAGAGGACCATGGGTTGAACTTTGGGGCGACTGGCTCCATCGCGTATACGTCCCGTAGCGCACGCTTCCGCTCCCCCTTGGGAATGTGGGTTGCGTATATCATGTTCACCGTCCGCACTTGTGGGGAAAAGCCCTTCTGTCCATTGTTGTTCGGCGGCTTGGGCTCCTCGTCGTCGCTGTGCAGCCCCTTGTCTCTGTTTTCGTCCCTTAACTTGCCTGCCTGCTTGAACACCCAACAATCCCTGTTAGTGTGATTGGCTGGCCTTTCGGGGGTGCCATGTATCTGGCACAAGCGATCGAGTATTCGGTCCAAACTGGACGGGCCCTGAGTATTCTTTTTGAATGGCTTTTTCCGCTGACTGGATTTATAGCCTTTGAATCCGGCATTGACTGTCGTGTATTCATTGTTGTCGCTGTTAATGCGGCGTTTTTGCTTATTCCGACGTGTCCTGCCACTTTTGTCCTTGGTATCCGAATTACCAGGGTTCTTTGATAAGTTGTTACTGCGAGCTAGCCAGCTGTCTTCGCCCACGCAAAAGCGGGTCATGAGTGTCGTGAGGGCTGCCATGGATTTCGGCTTTTCCTGTCCCAGGTGCCGGGCAAGCCACTCATCGCGGATGTTATGCTTCAAGGCTGCTAAGGCCTCTGCGTTCGGACAGTCGACTATCTGGTTTTTCTTTGTTAGGAACCGTGTCCAGAATTGTCTGGCCGATTCTTCTGGCTGCTGAATTATGTGGCTTAAGTCGTCGGCGTCCGGCGGTCGTACGTAAGTGCCCTGGAAGTTGTCGAGGAATGCGGCTTCCAGGTCCTCCCAAGAACCGATTGAGTCTGCTGGCAAGCTGTTAAGCCAATGCCGGGCCGGTCCTTTAAGTTTGAGCGGGAGGTATTTTATGGCGTGTAGATCATCGCCGCGTGCCATGTGGATGTGAAGGAGATAATCCTCGATCCATACCGCCGGGTCTGTTGTGCCGTCGTATGACTCGATGTTTACGGGTTTGAAATCCTCTGGGATTTTATGATCCATTACTTCATTCGTGAAGCATAGCGGGTGTGCGGCGCCTCTGTACTGGGCTATATCACGACGCAGCTCGGAAGAGCTATGTCTGTTGTGTTCGGCCCGGCCGGATTTGTTGTATCTAGAGTGAAGATCATTGTCACATGTCGTAGGGCGCTTGCGCGATCCGTAGATCGATCTTGTTTGTCTTGCCTTATCTTCCAGTATGTCTCGCAGGTCGGGCACATTTTCCCATGCCTTAGTTGAGTGGCGTCGGGGGATGGCTTGGGTGGAGGGCCGAGAGGCCTCTCTGTCGCGGCCGTGAGGTGGCCGGTCTGCCATGTCATGCGCTGGTGATGTAGGTGCTTCCTCCTCTGATCCGGGTAGCGGCCTGCGCTTCGGGTAACTCTTGGAGGAGCATTCGAGTTCATACTCTTCGGCCGCAAGGACTTCAGTCCATCTATCAGCTAGCAAATCTTGGGCAGCTCTAAGCTGTTGCTGCTTTTTCTTGAGGCTGCTTGCCGTGGCTAAAAGCCTGCGTTTAAAACGCTCTTGTTCAGCGGGGTCTGATGGTATGATGAATTCGTCGTCATCGAGGCTTGCCTCGTCTTCGGAGGGAGGCGTATAGTTATCATCCTCGACCTCTCCGTCTGCCGCTCTCTCATGAGGGCTAGCTTCTCCATTTTCCTGTGCGAATCTTGCTGAGGTGGGTGTTCTTCGGCGCTATCTGGGGTAGTATTATCTCCCGTGCCGGAATCACCGTTTTTGCTTTGGCGGGATTTAGAGCGGCGCCGCTGACGCCGGCGCTTTGGCTGTTTCTTGGGGGCGTCATCCCCCACTGTTCCATCGCCATCTCCATATTTTGGAGTATCCACCATATATATGTCATATGACGAGGTGGCCTTCCAGCGCCCTACAGGTGCTGGTTCCTGTTCGTCTCCTATATCGTCGTCCATGTCGTCGATGTCTTCGGAGCCGAAGTCAAGCATGTCGGTTAAATCGTCAACAGTGGCTACAAAGTGGGTGGTGGGTGGGCTTTGAATTTCCTCACCGTCCGTATCCCCACCTCGCTGACCGTAGTCCGGCCAGGGCTCTCCTGATAAAGATAGAGACTTAAGAGAATTCAGGATGTCGCCAAAAGGCGAGTGCTGAAAGATTTCTACGGTGGTGAACTCCATTATTGGTGCCCAGTCGGATTCGATTGGCAGGGGCGCGGGGGGTTCGGAGTCCGGGGTGGAGTCCGGACCCTTAGAGTCACGGGTTGTGCAGAGTGCGGGGCTAGCATTCGGCTCGATCACTTTTGGGATCGCAGCCCCTGAGGTGATGTCCAACCGCTCATCCTCGATCGGCGCAGTAGGCTCCAAATCAATAGTCAGAACCGGTGCGTGTGCGGCCTCCAAAGCGTTGTTCGGCGGCAGAGCTATATCATGCCCATCGAGACAGTGCGGCGCGCTTGGCTATGGCTCGAATCCGTCGAAGATCAAGTCCCCGTGGATGTCGGCCGTGTAGTTTAGGCTTCCAAACCTGACCTGATGGCCAGGGGCGTAGCTTTCGAACTGCTCAAGGTGGCCAAGCGAATTGGCCCGCAGTGCGAAGCCGCCGAAGACAAAGATCTGTCCGGGGAGAAAAGTCTCAACCTGGACTGCATCGTTGTTGATGATCGAAGGAGCCATCGGGCCTAAAGGCGACGACACAGAGGAACTCTCAATGAAAGCACCAATGTCGGTGTCAAAACCGGCGGATCTCGGGTAGGGGGTCCCGAACTGTGCGTCTAGGCCGGATGGTAACAGGAGGCAGGGAACACTTTGTTTTACCCAGGTTCAGGCCCTCTCGATGGAGGTAATACCCTACTCCTGCTTGATTAATATTGATGATATGGGTAGTACAAGAGTAGATCTACCACGAGATCAAGGAGGCTAAACCCTAGAAGCTAGCCTATGGTATGATTGTTGTGTATGGAGTTGATTCTGTCCTATGGACTACAACCCTCCAGTTTATATAGGCACCGAATAGGGTTAGGGTTACATAGAGTCGGTTACAATGGTAGGAGATTTTGAATATCGCATCGCCAAGCTTGCCTTCCACGCCAAGGAAAGTCCCATCCGGACACGGGACGAAGTCTTCAATCTTGTATCTTCATAGTCCAAGAGTCCAGCCGAAGGTATAGTCCGGCTACCCGAACACCCCCTAATCCAGGACTCCCTCAGTCGTCCTCTCCTCCCGGCGCGGGGTCTCCCATGAATATTCCGATCTTCTTTATCAGGTCGTCATTCTTCTCCAATAGTGTTGCAATTTCCTCCTCATATCCATCACGTGTAGACTTGAGTTCTTCTTCCAGCTCGGTGATCCTTGTCTTCGCCTTCTTCAATTCTAACATGTATGTGCACATCTGATTCTCCTGGCATCGAATGTGCTGGTTTAACTCCTGGATAAAAGCTGCAATGGATCTGTCCTTCCGGGTGCTAACTATCTCCCATTGCTCATCTCGGCGTCCACATATCTGATAGATAGTATCCTTAAGATCCTTGTTGTAGACCTCTCCAATACATCCCATGGTAATGTGGGCTGCCATGCTCTTGCCTAGACTCCAGGTTGGTGCATCAAAAGAAAATTCTATGGGCTTAGTGGTTGGTGAGAACGTCCTTCCTGGAACTTGAACTTGAATCATCCAGCGCTCCTCTTCTGGTAAGGTGGCGTTGTAGGTCCCGGTGAAGCTTCGTATTCCGATGTTCAAGTACCTAGTAACTTCCTTCAATTGGTGTCCAAAGGGTGTGTCTTCATCCGGTTGTGTGAACTTGATCCTTGCATCCACCATCCTAAAGAGTAGAAAATAGGAGAGGAGTCAAAAATGAGTAGAGAAGAGTGACCTATGGCTTATCTTAGTGGTCGTGTCCTACACCCAGCGTGTGCTCTGATACCATCTTGTAGCAACCCGACCTCAAACGGTCAAGTCTCTGTGCTTCAGTGTCATCCCTGGATCGGTAATGCTGACACACACAGTACTCGAAGGATTTATAACAGAATAGCAATCACACACTTATTACATCGAATGTCTCAAAAGAGAACTTATTACAATAAATATGGCTTAAGGCCATCTATTATGATGACAACGGAAGGATTGGAAGATAAAGTGAGTCCATCAACTCCAACGGCATAGCAGAGCTGCACGACAACGACCTAACGAACCTTACTCCTCGTCTGAAAAGTCTGCAACATAATATGTTGCAACCCAAAAACGGGTCAGCACATGGAATATGCTGGCAATATAACACAGTAGAGCAAGAACAGAATAATGCTATCACTACATGCATACTTGGCTGGTGGAAAGCTCTATGGTTATAGTTTTTGCGAAAAGCCAATTTTTTCCTACAACAAAGGAATATATTTTATTTTAACTATCATGGTGGTTGAAACATCATTGAGAAGGTTCCTCCAACTCAATCCCAATTAAAGTAATTATCAACCCAACAATATTAATTTAGAGTGATGAGATACTTAGGATACTCCAAGTACTAGATACTCAAGATTTGTCCATAATCGGGGACACGGCTAACCATGATTAGTTTGTACACTCTGCAAAGGTTTGCACACTTTTCCCCACAAGACTCAATCGCTCCGTTGGATTTCTCGCACTACATGGTGTTTGAGAAACGGATGACCGAGACACAGTCTTTCAGAAACATTAACTCTTTACTCCGGGAAGACCATACCAAACCTACATCCCTCTACCTGCTGATCCACCTCTTCAAGAGCTCATGTAACTTACTCAACTATGCTAGAGCCTATAATAGCTTGTGGCTGCACACGGAAGTTTCTAGCATGAAAATATCTCAGTTCCCTTTGAGCCTGGGTGGCGGACCTTAGGATGATCACACGGGTACTCCGGGATATCCTAGGGCAACACTGGATTCTCTAGGTGCCCGACAAGCAATCTACCCAGATGTGTATTTAAGTTGCCACCTTAAGTTGAACCATTAATTAACAATCTCACATCCATTGTTAAGGAAATCGGTAACTGGTAGTTTCTCGGTCGGCTTGGGAGTAGCGATTAATCAGTGAATCGGCCTATTATCTGGATTAATCGGCTGACCATTAATCGGTAGATTAAATAGGAACCTACCAACATATATCTAGTTTTCCAGGTATTATATCATACTCTCATGCTCTCCATTATGTAATATACCAAATATGTAATAATTTGGTCAAACCCTAGCTATTGAGGAATGAGAGGGGGATTGGAGGGGTTACGGGCCAAAATTTTGGGTTGTGTTTGTCCCTAAATTAATGGGCCAACAACGATTAATCGGTCTCACAACCTATTAATTGGTTTCACAGGCAAGTTAATCGGCTTGACAAGTTAACGTGACGAATATGTGCTATTCGATTCGGCCATCCTATGAGTAGCAATTAACTGGCCCATTAACCGATTAATCGGACGAATTCTTGAACAATGCTCACATCTGTCATGGATACACTCAAACCCAATCCACGTCTAGGAGCATAGCATAGAAATATAAGCAATACATAGAAGTAACTCCCAAGGTTTGAATATAACAGGGCAATAGGTTCTGCCTCATCAACTACTTCCCAACCCACATGTTAATCACATCCTAATCATGCAATGTTTGAGGATTGAACTAATGCATAAAACTGGGTATGACACGAGTATGATCAATGTGTTACTTGCCTTGCTGGCGATCCGCAAAACCTAGGGACTCGTAGTAGCAGGCTTCGCACTGCGGGAATTCTATCACAAACAAACTATAGCATACATAAGCAATCAAGCAAAGAAACATGGGTAAATCACAAATACGAAGATCTAACCAGAAAGTTCAACTTAAGAACGCAGGTTTGCAAAAAGAATCAAATCAAACGGAGCAACGAAACTCAAACTGTGAAAGAAACAAGATCTGTTTACTAATCTGGACTAAAGTCAAATTTTACAGTACCAAAATCATGTTCAAGTTGGTTACACATAAAGAAGGTTTCGAGACAAAGATCTAGGCGCTTGAATCGCCTGATTCCGATAAACGAGCGAAAAGATAAACTAAAACGAAAATTGGATCAGAAATCGTGATCGAAAATAATCGCGGAAAATCCGAGAAAAAGAAAACTGATGAACAGGCTAACGAACGAACGTTTGTTTTCTGTAACTAACGAGCAAAAAACGTTCATTAAAACGAACGTACGGACAAACGTCCGCTAAATAAACTAAACCGAGAAAACCGGCGAACCGATCCAAAAAATGAACTAGGGTTTCTAAAGAACCGGATCGGTTTTAAAAAACGAATGGTGGCGAGGCATATACCTCCGGCGAGGCTCCAGTGAGGTGGGGCGGCTCCGGCGGGGTGGGGATGCGGCGGCGGGGTGTGTGGGGCGGCGACGGGCGGCGGCGGCGGCGCTGCGGTCGGGGCGGGGCAGGCGGCGGGGTTTGTGGCGGTGGGGGTCCGGTGGCAGGGTATTTAAGGAGGAGGGCTGCTTGGGGAGGGGGCAAGCGGCGCGGGGAGGCGGAGTCCCGGCCGGACTCCGGGTCGGGGCGGCAGCGTCCTCCCGGTCTCATGCAGGGAGACGGCGGCGCGGGGCTAGCGGGCCGGCTCGGCTAGGCTTCGGCCCAGTCGGGCGCTGAGATATTTTTTTAAATAATTTCACCGGAACTTAAATTAATCCTAGAAAATAAAATAAAAAACTAAAAATGCCAAAACAAATTTTCACCGTCTAAATAAAATACTTAGAACGAGATGAACATTTTCTTGGCCCTAAAATGCAATTTTGAAAAACGTGCAATTTTTCTAATGCAAATAAAATAGCAATAAAATCCGAATAAAATCAAATATTTGATTTTAATATTTTTCCTCCAATATTTCAATTATTTTGGAGAAGTCATATTATCTCCTCTCATATATTTTAATATGAAATATTTTCGGAGAGAAAAATAAATAAAATCAATAATCCTTGTTTCAATATTTGATAAAATTCAAATATGAAAACAATGAAATCCCCAACTCTCTCCGAGGGTCCTTGAGTTGCTTAGGATTTCGAGGATCATGCAACGAAATGCAATAAAATATGATATGCATGAATGATCTATGTATAACATTCCAAATTGAAAATTTGGGATGTTACAAACCTACCCCCTTAAGATGAATCTCGCCCTCGAGATCCGGGTTGTCTAGAAAATAGGTGTGGGTGGTCTTTGCGAAGATCACCCTCTCGTTCCCAGGTGGCTTCATCCTCGGTATGCTGGCTCCACTGAACTTTGCAAAACTTGATAACCTTGCTGCGGGTGACTCGGCTGGCAAATTCAACAATCCTGACTGGCTTCTCCTCATAGGTCAAATCACTGTCCATCTGAATCGCTTCCAAGGGTATTGTATCTCTTAACGGTATATCGGCCATCTCAGCATGACACTTCTTCAGCTGTGAAACATGAAATACATCATGAACTCCGGACAGTCATTCGGGTAACTCCAACTTGTAGGCAACTTCTCCCATACGTTCCAAAACTCGGTATGGTCCTACAAATCTTGGGGCTAACTTTCCCTTGACTCCAAAACGTTTCACTCCTCGCAAGGGTGATACTCACAGATATGCTCTATCTCCAATTTCATAGGTTACCTCCTTGCGTTTCGAATCTGCATAACTCTTCTGCCTGGACTGAGCTACCTTCAGTCTATCTCAGATCAGCTTAACTTTCTCTTCAGACTCCTTGATCAAGTCTGGTCCAAACAACTGTCGGTCTCCAACTTCATCCCACATCAATGATCTATGTATAACATTCCAAATTGAAAATTTGGGATCTTACAAATCAATATAAGTGATATGATATGGCCATCATGATCTTGTGCTTTTGATCTCCATCTCCAAAGTACCGTCATGATCACCATCGTCACCAGCTTGACACCTTGATCTCCGTCATAGCATCATTGTCGTCTCACCAACTATTTCTGCTATGACTATCGCTAACGCTTAATGATAAAGTAAAGCAATTACATGGCGATTGCATTTCATACAATAAAGCAACAACCATATGGCTCCTGCCAGTTGCCGATAACTGTGTTACAAAACATGATCATCTCATACAATAATTTATATAATCACTTCTTGACCATATCACATCACAACATGCCCTGCAGAAACATGTTAGACGTCCTCTACTTTGTAGTTGCAAGTTTTACGTGGCTGCTACAGGCTTAGCAAGAACCGTTTTGACCTACGCATCAAAAATCACAACGCGGTATAGTGATTGCTTTTTGATATTCAGAAAGAACCCTGTTCATTGAATCTAATTCAACTAAAGTTGGAGAAACTGACACTACAAAAAAAGACGCATCCGTGACATTTTGGGCCGAACGAATTTTTTCTGTCATACTTATGACACTTCTATGACGATAATTGTGACAAAACCCGGTGTCATCATAGATGTGGTGGGCTCCTACTCTATGACAAAAAATCATGACAGAAAATGGGATTTTTGTCCTGGGCGGGCCGGAGACGCAGCTGCATGACATTCTTTGGGCTGTCCATGATGAAAAAACCGTGGTTGAATAGAGGGCGAGAAAAATATCGGGGTGTTCCCAGTTACGGTTGGTGGTCGGGGCCGAGTGATGTGTGTTTCTCTCATACACGAACGCGCTTTGGGTGCAAGGCGTTGGGCTCTAACTAAATCCGAGCGAGGCGTTCGCCTACTGAACTCGAGTGATTGCACTGCAGGCTATGTGTTACTGAACCCGAACTGAACCCGATCGAGCGATTCCTTCGCTACTGCTGCTAACTGAAGCCGATCGATGCTGCCTCTGGATGAACAGTGAGCGTTGTTGGGGGGGGGTTGGATGAACAGTTCCCGGTGGGGGGTGGATGAACAGGTCCCCGTGGGGTTGCCTCTGGATGAATAGGACCCCGATCGATCGAGCCGGTTGGGGCTGGATAAATAGGACCCCGTGGAGGGCTGGATGAACAGGACGACCCCGTGGAGGGCTGGATGAACAGTAGACGATGGATGGATGGATGAACAGTAGCCCATGGAGGGGTGGTTGAACAGGAGCCCGTGTGGAGAGGGCTGGTTGAACAATAGCCGGTGGAGTAGCGCGCGGTGGAGGCTGGATGAACAGGAGCCCGTGGATGAACAGTCGTAGGTGGAGGCTGGAGGAGGTCGACGGTGGATGAACAGTAGCCCGTGGAGGCTAGAGGGGGTCGATGGTGGAGATGAACAGTATCCCGTGGAGTCCCGTTTTGCGGTACGCCACACCCCTCCCGATGAACGGGACCCCCGTTTCGACCGTAGAGCTCACAAGTCCATTTCCTCTGTTTTGCGGTACGCCACACCCCTCCCGATGAACAGGACCCTGTTTTGACCATAGGAGGTTTGTTTTCTCTGTTTTGCGGTATGCCAGACCCCTCCCGATGAATAGGATCCCGTTTTGAACATGGCCGGTCGAACACAAGGCGGTTTCCTCCGTTGTGCGGTACGCTAGGCCTCGTTTCCATCGACTATTCCGTCCAAGCCGGTTGGCTCCCACGCGTTCCGTTGCCTCCCGATGAACACGACGCATTCCGTTGCCTCCCCATGAACACGACGACGACGCAGTTTCTCTGTTCCGACCCAGCCATGTACACGAGCCCTAGCCGTACGTATGCGCGAGTAGGCGTTTGAGACCCCGCCTGCATGTACGTACGTGGCCGTATTTTCTTTCTTGCACACTGGTCATTGTACGTACGTGTACATGCTACGTGCGCGCCTCTACTACGACATGTGTGCATCTCTACATCGACCAGTATGTACGTACACATTCACGACCAGAATGACAACGCTACGTACGCTTCGACCAGGTGGGTCCCGACTGTCAGACACTTCCTTGCGTGCGAAGATATAGCTGGTGGGTCCCAGCAGTCAGCGGGGCGAATGGTTTTTTTTGCCCGAACGCACTTCCTTGCGTGCGAAGATGTAGCTGGTAGCTCCCAGCAGTCAGGGGGGAAACATTTTTTTTCGCGAAATACGGTTGCCCGTCCGGTGGATTCCTGCTGTCAGGTGGAGGAATCATTATTTTCCGTGTAATAAGGAGGCACTTCCTTGCTGCGGCCGTGGACTCAGCTGTCAGCCTCTCCACGTACAGTCCACGTCCGATGGAATCCACTCCTTGACCAAGTTAACCACGCCACACCGAGAGCACCAGGGCGGTGGACGACAACGAGGCCTAGGAAGGGGACGACGCGGAGCCGGGGAGGATGTGGCAGTGGATGCCCACGCGTAGAGGATTATGAGGGTTCATTGGTTCGCTGCGGTGTGAGGCTGTCGTCGCCGCAGAATAACATGGGGTGTGGGTGAGTAGAGGGATGGCCGGGCCAGCAGTGGGAGTAGTAGGGGCGGTGAGGCCTCCGCGGCATCACAGCCGGCCACGGGAGGGCAGGAGCATGCGGCATGACCGGCGCTCGTTTGGGCGGCTGGAGCAAGAAGACCAGAGGTTGAAGAAGCACTACGGCCATTGGATGGACATCGTACGGTCACTGGAGCTAGAATCGTTCATATTGACTAAGTTGATAAAGCCCTCCGTCCCCGTCAACTTAGTAGGCCCACAAGTCAGCCTCCCACCAAGGTGGGTCCCAGCTAGCAGGGGGAGTATTCATTTTTTCTGCATAATAAGGAGGCACTTTTGATGGGTCTGAGCTGACAATGGGGGGGGGATTCTTCATGAAATACGATGGCCCGTCCGTTGGGTCCAAGTAGTCACGAGGGAAACATTTTTTCGCAAAATATGGTGGCCCATCCGTTGGGTCCCTGCTGTCAGGTGGAGGAATCATTATTTTCCACGTAATAAGGAGGCACTTCCTTGCTGCGGCCGTGGACCCAGCTGTCAGCCTCTCCACGTACAGTCCACGTCCGATGGAAGTCGTTCCTTGACCACGTTGACCATGCCACGCTGAGAGCACCAGGGCGGTGGACGACGGCGAGGCCTAGGAAGGGGACGACGCGGTGCCGGGGAAGACGCGGCAGTGGATGCCCACGCGTAGAGGAGTATGAGGGTTCACTGGTTCGCTGTGGTGTGAGGCTGCCATCGCCGCAGAATAACAGGGGGTGTGGGTGAGTAGAGGGATGGCCTGGCCAGCGGTGGGAGTATTAGGGAGAGGTGAGGCCTCCGCCACATCGCAGCCGGCCATGGGAGGCAGGAGCACGAGGCACGACCGGCGCTGGTTTGGGCGGCTGGAGCAACAAGACCAGAGGTTGAAGAAGCACTACGGCCATTGGATGGACATCGTACGGTCACTGGAGCTAGAATCGTGCATATTGACTAAGTTGACAAAGCCCTCCATCGCCGTCAACTTAGTAGGCCCACAAGTCAGCCTGCCACTATACAGGGTCCCAGCTAGCAGGGGGAGTATTCATTTTTTGTGCGTAATAAGGAGGCACTTCCTTGTGTGCGAAGATATAGCTGGTGGGTCCGAGCTGTCAGCGGCGGTAACTTTTTTTCTCGAAATATAGAGGCCCTTTCGGTGGGTCCCAGATGTCAGGTGGAGGAATCATTATTTTGCGCGTAATAAGGAGGCATTTCCTTGCTTGCGGCCATTGACCCAGCTGTCAGCCTCTCCATGTACAGTCCACTTCAGATGTCTGTCGGTCGTTGACCATGTTGACCAGGCCGCACCAAGACCACCAGGGAGGTGGACGACGGCGAGGCCTAGGAAGGGAACGACACGGAGCCAGGGAAGACTTGGCAGTTGTTTTCCGCAAGGAGGGGAGTACGATTGTACGAGGGTTTACTGGTTCGTCTGCCGTCGCCGGAGAATAACAGCAGGTGTGGGTGTGTAGAGGGATGGCTAGGCCAGCGATGGGAGTACGGTGGAGCAGTGAGGCCTGCGCGGCAGCATAGCCGGTCGCGGGGAGGATGGAGCAGGCAGTCCCACCGGCGCTTGTTTGAGCGGCTGGAGCAGGAAGAGCAGAGATTGAAGAAGCACGACGGCCGTTGGATGGACATCCAACAGTCACTACTTTTGCGTCAACGTTTTTTTAGGAAAGCCTCAAATCTGTGGAAAACAGCATACAAGCCATCTGCCATTATTTCTAATAATTTACAGCCCATTTGCTAATTCTTAAGGTTTTTTGGAGCCCATATTCTTTTTGTTAGCATTACAGCCCATATTGTGGCCACGGTTAAAAAATTATACGAAATTTTGCATATTTCTTTGTGGTCCGAACTGTTTTTAATCCTGAAATTTTGAGTCACATTCAAACTGATTTTAAAAATAAATGTATATCAGTATAAAATCCAACAAATTTTCCACGCATAAAAATCAATACAATTTAAAATCTCAAAATGAAAAAAATAAATTTGAAACTAAATGCCGGTTTGATGTGTTTTAAAAATGTACAGCCCATTTCTCATTACTGATAGGCCATTTTCTCGGCCAGCCGAATGAAGCTCTCCTCGTGTTGAAAGATTTGTAGCCCAACAGGCCTGACAAAGTGACTTACTTGGCAAATCACAAAAAAACTTGGCCGTGGCCATGGACCCACCTGCGGCCGTGGACCCAGCTTCAGCCTCTCCACGTACAGTACTCTTCCGATGGAAGTCGGTCGTTGACCATATTGACCACGCCGCGCCGAGAGCACCAAGGCGGTGGATGACGGCGAGGCCTAGGAAGGGGACGATGCAGAGCCGGGGAAGACACGGCAGTGGATGCCCATGCGGAGAGGAGTACGAGGGTTCACTGGTTCGGCTGCGGTGTGAGGCTGCCGTCTCCGCAGAATAACAGGGGGTGTGGGTGAGTGGAGGGATGGCCTAGCCCGCGGTGGGAGTAGTATGGGGGCGGTGAGGCCTGCGCGGCAGCATAGCCGGCCACGGGAGGCAGGAGCAGGCGGCATGACTAGCGCTGCTTTGGGCGGCTGGAGCAAGAATACCAGAGGTTGAAGTAGCACTATGGCCGTTGGATGGACATCGTACGGTCATTAGAGCTAGAATCGTTCATATTGACTAAGTTGACAAAGCCCTCTGTCCCCGTCATCTTAGTAGGCCCACAAGTCAGCCACCCACTATGGTGGGTCCTAGCTAGCAGGGGGGTCTTCATTTTTTTGTGCGTAATAAGGAGGCACTTCCTTGCATGCGAAGATATAGCTGGTGGGTCTGAGCTGTCAGCGGTGGTAATGTTTTTTCACGAAATACAGAGGACCTTTCGATGGGTCCCAGATGTCAGGTGGAGGAATCATTATTTTGCGCGTAATAAGGAGGCATTTCCTTGCGTGCGGCCATGGACCCAGCTGTCAGCCTCTGCACGTAGAGTCCACTTCAGATGCAAGTCGGTCGTTGACCACGTTGACCAGGCCGCGCCGAGAGCACCAGGGCGGTGGACGACAGCGAGGCCTAGGAAGGGAACAACATAGAGCCAGGGAAGACTTGGCAGTTGTTTCCCACACAGAGGAGTACGAGGGTTTACTGGTTTGTCTGCCGTCCCCGGAGAATAACAGCAGGTGTGGGTGAGTAGAGGGATGGCTAGGCCAGTGATGGGAGTATGGTGGGGCGGTGAGGCCTGCACGGAAGCATAGCCGGCCACGGGAGGAGGGAGCATGCAGTCCTGCCGGCGCTTGTTCGAGCGGCTAGAGCCGGAAGACCAGAGATTGAAGAAGCACGATAGCCGTTGGATGGACATCCAACAGTCACTGCTCTCGTGTGCATTATTTCTAATAATGTACAACCCATTTGCTAATTCTTAAGAATTTTTTTGGAGCCCATCTTCTTTTTGTTAGCATTACACCCCATATTGTGGCCATGGTTAAAAAGTATACGAAATTTTGCATATTTCGGTGCGGTCAACTGTTTTTAATCCCGAAATATCGATTCACATTGAAAATATTTTGAAAAATAATTTATATAAATATAAAATCCAAATAATTGTCCACGCATAAAAATTAATGGAATTTAAAATCTTGTAATGGAAAAAAATTGAAACTAATTCCCGGTTTGATGTGTTTTAAAAATGTACAGCCCATTTCTGGGCAAACCGAATGAAACTCTCCTCGTCTTGAAAGATTTGCAACCCAGTAGGGCTGATAAAGCAAGTAGGCCTCGTTTGGGTATTTCTTTTAAAAATAGAACTGGGCTAGCCATTTTCAGCAAGAAAAAAACAAAAATGGGCTCATGATGTGGTAAACATAAATAAAACCCTGGCTAGACGGGCCACAGCCCCCGCACAGCCCCGTTGTTACCCTGATCCGTCGCTAAAACTAGTATAAATAACAACTGCTTGTTCCTCAAAAAAAACTATGCGACCTGCTGGGTCCCTGGTGTCAGCCGCTCGTATAGTAATTCTCTCGTTTATTGACTACATTGACAATGGCATGAGCCCCAGATGTCCAACCATTAGGAGGAATCATATTTTTGGGCTTGTAATATAGAGGCACTTGCTTGCGTACTGCCATGACGCTGGTGGGTCCCTACTGTCATCCTCTCCATGTACAGTCATCTCCTTGTTCCTCTCGGTTGTTACAATATTTCACTCTAAATTAAACGACTGGCAAGCCATTTGCCTTGCTTCAAAGAAAATATGACACTCACAGCCGAGTTGAAAAGGGCAAGAACATCTAACTCCAGCACTGTTTTCGGCACTCACCGTCAAATGGATCGGTCAGGTCCATAGAATGAACATCATGGGTCATAAAATTTACTAGATTATGACCACAATATGTTGTAAATAGAAGCCCGGCATGTTCAGAAGCTCCTTTGCCCACCTGAAACTCCTTTTTTGCTCTTCCACATACCCATCCGTCAAAACCATACCGCTGATAAACTTAAGCCTGATGGACAATAGTAACCTCGCATTCAGCAGGATGAATGTGACAAATCTAGTGTTTGCACGGTTGGCTACATATCATTCTAGCGTTATTGTCTTCAATCGAATCTCATGAGAAGTGAGGAAATCCCGATGCTTCCGAATCCACCGATTGGTTATAACTTTCTTACCCCGTCCTGTTGCCTAAATAGACATGAAGATTGAAAACAGTTAAGGTCTAAAAAAAGAGTGTCAAAAGAGCAACAGCTGAACGGTTAATTCTAGTACACTATATGCGGGCTTCCAATGTGCGTGAAATTATCACCTTTATATACAACTTCTCCAGACATGAAATTATCACCTTTATATACAACTTCCAATGTGGATCAAAACTATTCATTTGGATATATAAGATCTTGACAGAATCAAGCACCATTGATAGGCCATCCATGGAGAAACTCTTCATTGAGAATAGAACATAATATTAGTACAAAATGTGTACTCCAAGATGGCATATAACTTATGCGCGGAAATTTAAAATGCAGCTTATGGTTACAAGTGTAGATGATAATATAAAGTACCTGAAGAACTGTGGAGCCAAACACCATATTGAAATGAGAACAAAGATCATGTATTACACCCAAGGTCTCTAGTGTAGGCGTAGAGAGGAGGGTTATTTGCAACGGTGAATAACTAGAATCAAGGATCAACCTTTGAAGTGAAGGGGCATCTTGGATGATGAGCTGCCTTCCGTCAAAAGAAATTCCAATTCTTACAAGGTTAGGCGACTTTTTGGAGACAACCGATTCTAACTGTGAAAACAAGCACCAAGCACTGCAGGGCAGGGCAACTGGAGTGGATGATGATGTGCAATGAGGCCTCCGATATATGAACCAGCACAAGTGAAAGTTTCTTGAGAAATGGGAGTCGAAGGTTTAGTACCAGATTGTCTGGTAGGTCGCACAGCGCAAAGGCGGAGGTGTGGAGAGAGGAGGAAAACCGTGAGATGGACATCGGTGCTAAGGGCACATGTAGATGGCGTTCGGTATCTGGTAGGTGATTTCCAGGGGAATAGTAGAACTCAAGCAGTTGTAGTTATGTGAATTCAGGGGATTTCAGCCAGGTGTCCACCGTGTAGGGCATGGTATGCTTGCTCAGGTAGCATGACGGGATGCATAGGCTTTGAACGGAGCCCTGGTGGGAGGAGATGATGGCTCTGGGGATTAAAAAATCATTGAAGAGAGATAGCTGATGACAGTCGAGATTAAGGGGCATGGAGCGCCATAGAGGGCGCCACCGAATTGAGAGGACTTGGGTGCGGCAGCAATCCTTGGTGGGGAGAAGCGAGATGATCTCCCCAAGGACGGTGTCCGGGAGATCGCTGATGCGGTCCACCGAAGATTCTACGGGTTCTTGGGATTCGGTGGGGGCGGGGTCGCCGCTTCTCCCCGCGCTGCCGGGTGAGGGATTTACAACAGGCGTCTCCGCTGGCGGGAGCCTCATCTTCTTGGCGCTGGGGTCAGCTGACTCCATTTTCCTCGAGGGTGTCGCATCGCGCTCATGGATTGGAGCAAAGTAATGAATGACGAGCCTAGTTGTAGTGCGAGTGAAGAAGAAGGGGAGCTGGGGTTTTCCTGTAGTAGTGAGGAAGAAGGGGAGCTGGCGTTTTCTGTAGGAGTGAGGTGAGGAATTTCGGGGTACAAGTGGAGTGAGCTGACATGAGGTGGGTGGAAGTGAGGAGGAAGAAGAACACCCAGGTTTTTTGGGGGGCGGCGTGCTGGGTGTGGGTAGCGCCTCTCATTCAGTAAATATATGGACTTTTGAATTGATTTTACTATTTACTAGGGTGGATGGGCTGTTTTGTCCTGGGCCCAGAGAAACAATTACTACAGTATAGTGGAGACACTCTACAGCTACCCAGAAAAACAATTACTACTAGTACAGTGGATACAATACCGCTTCTGGCTCCTCCTAGGTCATCAAAACGTCTCCCTCTACTGAATGTCGTTGTACTTTTGTTCACTGACATGTGGGCCATGCAGCGCGTGGGCCAAATGCCATCCACCAAATTAGAAGGCAGTATGCAGGCGGAGAGTCACCCCGGTCAAAGCGCGGCAATAACGAGTCGTCGTATCACAAAACCCCACCTCCCCGCAGTCTAAGTTTGACGGACGAAGCAACATCATTTCACTCTTCCTTGAATCCCCTTCTACCTCACCGTCCTCAAGAAATGCAACACTCGCATCTACCACTGTTCTTCTCTCCCAATGAAGGGAAGGTAAGCGGATCCGTGATGTTGGTATATTTTCATTCAGAGAAAAAAGAACTTTTGTGAAGCAGTAACTGATCCTCACTCTCTTTTTTGTTTCATTGTCATTGCGATTGTGTTTTCCTTTCAGTGGTCTCATAGTATTTGTCAGTTTCATGATGGACCAACGAGAACCAGGCAAAGATCTGCTGATATTGGAGCAGATGCGGGAGGCTGATCCCCACGAGACAGAGAGCTCCAAGAAGATGGAGGCAGCCACCGAGTCGACCCCAGATACGCTCACGACCACTACTGAGATGGTCAAAGCCCCGTTTGAGGTTACAGCCCCCGTGGCACTGCAGGAGCAGTTTTCCCCCTTCGAGGATGTGCCCCCCCCCCCCCCCCCCGCTGAGCTACCCAAGGTGATTTTCTTATTTGCTGATCTCGATTGTGATTTTTCATCTAAGTATGTGGTGATGAATAATGCAAAAATTTATTAGCTTCGATGCCATGCTATACATAGTGGTTTAAATAACTTGTGTTTCTTATACTAGAAAGTAATTCAGAATTTGTTTCTGTTTCAATTAGAGCCCTGATGCAGACAAGGATTGTGTGGTTGTACATGTCACTCGCTATGAGGCAGATGACCTGAATATACGGACTGGGAAAACGGAGTTTTTAGGCTGTTGGATCCTGGAAGCCATTTGCGCTTATACCAATGAAGAGTTATATTCCAGCCTCACTGTTGTCAGGCGTGTTGTCTAGGGTATACTGAAGCACAAGAAGTTCAAAGCTACTCCTTCATTTGTGAGGCATACTGTTCTTGTCAAGCTTACGCAGGAAGATGACATGGCATGCATCCACAAACAAGTTTATGAGTGGCAAGGCCACAAGGTTGTCTTCATGAAGGTTCACAGGATTGACCTGCTGCCGGACGTCCTCGATGATGTTCATGGCAAGGTCCGTCTTGTGTCCAGCCCAAATTAGATCGAGGCATGAAATAGTTGCCCCAGCTAGTGTTTAATAGTAGTTTGGATTGTGTCTAATTATCCGAGCCTTGCCTGTTATTGAGCCCTCTGGGGCTAGTACTCTATTTGAATCCGTCTATGGGAACTGCTGCTACTTTTGTGTGCCCGTGAATCATGTGAGAACCATCGTAATTGTTGCCGAAACAGATGTGTCCTCACTAGTTTTTTCATGAATATGGCATGGTAAGACATAAGTTGTCACAGTTTATCATACGAGCAGTGTGTGTTCTGATGACATAGAGTACTCGTTCGAGAATTGTGCACCGACGTATACATAAGTACTTGTAAACACTGTTGGTGCTACCCCACTTGTAAGGAGTTCTGCAAAACACGGCGCATTGGCTCAGCTCGCTTCAACACTAGGCTATTGACCAGCTAACAATCAACAATCTGCTGTCTAACATATAAGAAACTATGTATCTTGTTACAGTGGCTCATGCAGTTAACTGAGGCCACAATGTAAATTCCAAACGTTCACACGCTAGTCCAGCGTTCATGTGGAACACTCACATTAAACTTGGCTTCATAAAAAACTTGAAAATCATAAGTTAAGAAATTTTATACATCTCAATGATTCATAGAACATAACAAACATATACTAGTTCACAGCAAAAGACAAAGTTGTGAGAAGGTTTACAAACCAGGAAAAAACAAGCAAGGCTTCTTTGAGCAAAGGGCCTCCCGGCAGGCATAAATTTCATGGAGTTCACTCTGGTTTTTTCTTGTTGCCACCATCCAGGGTTAGGTTCTCTCATTCCAGAATAACCAATTATAATTGTGTTCTCGGCTGGAATGCTGAACTGAACCGTGTAGTGTACTGACCAAGTGAAATTCTTTTGCATTCCACTAAATTTAAGCACCGCTATTTGCAGAAAAAAGCAGACAACAATGCCTCTTGTCCGCGCACCTGTCCAAAAAACCGCCGTGCAGCCGTACCAGCTAGTCCTTGGTCCATGGATGAATTGGTAGAAAGTGCATTCCGTACTAGGATGCAGTTGTTTTCGCTCGTCCCTACACTCCAATCAGGAAGTAAAACGTACGAATCAACTTCTTTTATATTGCGTTGGTTAGTCTACCTAGTAACTACCAATGTAGGAATACCTGGAAGACGGGTGGTTAGACGAGACAACGAGGGATAGCCATCTCATTTTGTGCAATTCTACTAAAACTGAGGTGTGCGCTTTTGATTGCGCAGATAGAAACGATACGAAGATAGACATCCCAAAACGATATGGAGACAGACATCCCTGTTTGCGCAAATACGAAATACGGTTATTTAAACAGTAACAGGTATTTGTAGTAGCGTAGGATTAACAACAACATCTATTGTGTTATAATTGGTACTAGATTGACAGTATGAAAGTGTCCTTAAGTAAGTAGCATCACGTCACATCAACACTGCCACTGGATTAACATGCAGAACAATAGCATTAATATTACTGTCATGAGAGTAGCACATGGTCAGTAAATGTGCAATCAAATTTGTGCAGTTCCACTAGGATGAAGCAATGTTAGCGGTGTGAGATTTAAGTGTAACTGCGAAAGCACAATTCATGGGCAATAAAGCAAGGAAGCACTTCATAAAATGGTGGTGGCATTGCTTCAATTTATCGACGGCACTAGACCATTACTTATAGTGACATTAGGTGGCATTGCTTAATGCTTCATGTGATTTTACATTAACGGTAGCGATATGGGCGTAGGGACAGCAGGGGCATAAAGTGGTGAGGCAGATGTGGTTGCCGAGAGCGGCAAACACTCAGGCAGCATGTCTGCATTTGTCCCATTTTTTATCTCCTGGGCGACATTTTCCTATGTGAGCACAGGAAATCTAGACCTGCTCATTCTAATTTGCGTTGTCCCCCAACACCCGTCACTTTCTTTCCTTTTTCAACCAAGAGATAGGTCCACTTCCCCCCACCCTTCGCCATCCACCAGGCTTTCTTCGTCTTTTCAACCAAGAGACCGGTTGGGTAGCCAGTTGTCGGTGTCAAAACCGGCGGATCTCGGGTACGGGGTCCCGAACTGTGTGTCTAGGCGGATGGTAACAGGAGACGGGGGACACGATGTTTTTACCCAGGTTCGGGCCCTCTCGATGGAGGTAAAACCCTACTCCTGCTTGATTGATCTTGATGTTATGAGTATTACAAGAGTTGATCTACCACGAGATTGAAGAGGCTAAACCCTAGAAGCTAGCCTATGGTATGATTGTTGTTCTTGGTCCTACGGACTAAACCCTCCGGTTTATATAGACACTGGAGGGGGCTAGGGTTACACAGAGTCGGTTACAAGGAAGGAGATCTACATATCCGTATTGCCAAGCTTGCCATCCATGCCAAGCAGAGTCCCATCCGGAAACGGGACGAAGTCTTCAATCTTGTATCTTCATAGTCCAACAGTACGGCCAAAGGATATAATCCGGCTATCCGATACCCCCTAATCCAGGACTCCCTCAGTAGCCCCTGAACCAGGCTTCAATGATGATGAGTCTGGCGCGCAAATTGTCTTCGACATTGCAAGGCGGGTTCATTCTCCGAATGCTTCATAGAAGATTTTGAACACGAGGATCGTGTCCGGCTCTGCAAAACAAGTTCCACATACAACCGTAGAGAGTATAATATTTTCACAAATCTAATATGCCGACGCATTCCGTAGTGTGACATCACACCACAGCTAGGTCACCATTCGAATCGTTTTTCACAACCAACCTCAGCGTGTTTCACGAGGCAGTTTCCTTGGCACGTCTTGTCAAAGCAGAGATCGTGTCCCCTTTTTATGGGATTCCCATCAATACAGACGTGGGTAAGCCAACCACGCCATCAATTACGATGCTTGGGGGATAAGCGAGTTTTACCAGGCTGGTGGGGGCGCATAGTTTCGTCCGCCCTTATAAAGGGATAAGGGTTCACCTTTTTCTACCCACGCCTTCTTCCTCCTTGCTCATCCATTCTCGCACACTCGAGCTCCAGCGCCCAAGTTCACATCCTTCTCCTCAACCCTCTCCAAACATGTCCAGAGCGGGAGGCAAGTGGATGGTCTCCTCCATTACGGAGGGAGACATCAAAAAGCTGTGCGGGGCCGGATACTTAGCCACAGATATTGCGCACCGGCTGCCAGCTGCCGGGCAGATCGTCCCTACCCTGGAACCTTACAAAAGGGTGGTTTTCCTCACCCACTTCGTCCGCGGACTGGTGTTTCCCCTCCATCCATTCATCTGCGGCCTTATGTTCTATTATGGGCTGGACTTCCATGATCTAGCTCCGAATTTCATCCTCAACATCTCGGCGTTCATTGTCATGTGCAAGGCTTTCCTCCGCGTCCGGCCCCACTTCGGCCTATGGCTGAAGACCTTCAATGTCAAACCGAAGGTAGTAGGCGGCCAACAAGCGGAATGCGGCGGAGCGATGGTGGGAAAAATGCCCAACGTTACATGGCCGAGGGCTCCTACGTGGATACCATAAAGGGGTGGCAATCGGGGTGGTTCTACATCACTGAGCCACGCGACACTTACTGGGTGGCGGCCCCCGAGTTTCGATCCGGAATCCCCACGCGGCTCACTTCCTGGAAGGAGAAGGGCCTGTCCTGGGGCTCATCGGTGGAGCTGGACGGACTCCAGAAGTGTATCCGAAACATGATAGGCAAGAAACTCAAGCTTGTCAACATAGTCCAGGTCATGCTCTTCTGCCGGATCCTCCCGTGTCAACGACGGGCTTTCAACTTATGGGAGTTCGACCCGGCCCAGCACTAGACTCTATGCGAGCTCTTCGACACGACGCATAAGGATGTCTGGAAGGTGCTGTTCAAGTGCGCCAAGGTCCCCCCTCCCCTTACCGAGGACCGCGGGCTAAGCGCGACACACCCTGCGAATCCGGTAAGTTATGTACACCTCGTAGGGCATTTATTTTCCATAGTTTAACCATGTGCGCGGTTTGAGCTCCCATGCCTTTGACAGGACTGGGTGGAGACATCGGAGCAGATTGACTGTCCGGCCCCTCTGCCCGAAGACCCTGCAGACGCTCTCCTGACGGAGATGCGGACTCCGGCTCCTTATGAGGTGCCAGAGAAGAAGATCAAGAAGAAGGCCACGGGAACCCGAAAGAGTTGCCGGCGCCAGGTGGTATCAGACTCATCGTCCGATAACTCCGAGACGCACTCCTCCCGTGAAAACGAGGAGGAAGATGACGGTTCTCCCCCTCCAGCTGGGGGAGACAGGAAAAGGAAGGCTGCCTCAACCGGGGAGGCCGGAGGGTCCAAGAAGGGAAGGACTCTCCTTTCGGACTGTTCCACCACCGCCGCCGACAGCGAAAACGAGTGGTTACTCAGGGCCAAGCCCCTCACGAAGTCGTAAGTATTCGGATACCAGAGTAACTCATAGAATACTTTTATTGCACTGCTTCTCCTAACGTCGAATATGATCATGCAGTCCGCCCCGAGCCCGCATCGACGTATCCTCGTCGGACGGTTCCTTGGACTCGTCGGATATGAATAGCGATTCACTTCCAACCGCCTCCTCTCCTCGCCCTACAGACAATGTCGAGGTATTGTCTCAACGGGCACCGAACCGAGGGGAGGTAGTCTTGGAGGCGCCTCAAGGCGACCTTCCGGACTCCAAGCGCAAAGGGAGCAAGACTCCCAAGGGCTCCAAGTTTGGCCCTCAGCCGAACACCGCGCCGGAACCTCCAGTGGTTCCGGACTCCGGCAGGCGCCCCCTGCCAAGAGGGGCAAGCCGCCCGTGCCAGTGACCTCTGTCTATCCAGAGGCACCGGACAACCTGCTGGGAGTGCTTCGCGGTGCTTCCATCGACGAAGAGCATCGCACTATTATGAGTGCGGTGATCAAGAAGGTTCAGTCCGCCAAGAGCGGACTGACTGAAGCCTGAGCCAGCCTTCTAACAGGCTTTGAGGTAAGTATTTAAAATATAGGAAAATATTACCGCATAGACAGTAGCCCATGATGCTCTGTTTGGTGTTCACAAAGAAAAACCAAATAGAGCATCAAATAATATCTATAGGAGTCTAATACAAGTATGTCTATATGCGTATGCAGGCTTCGCTGCTGACCTCTGCCGCACTGACTGCGGAGGTCGCCGCACTGAAGCAGAACCTCGAGCGGTCCGAGAAAGAACTCGGCCTTGCCAAGAGGCAGCTCGAGGAGAACAAAGGTAAGTAATACATTGTCTATATATATAAAAAAGATGTGGTTGCAAAATGATAGGATCATCATGGATGTGCCAGGGGCCACGACCGAAGTGGCGACCCTGAAGCGAGCGTTGTCTGAGGCCGAAAAAAAAGCGGCCAAGGAGCGCACCGAGCGGGAGAAACAAGAGGCACGGGTGGGCGAGGTGCAGCAAGAGCTCCAGGCTCTCGTGAAGAAGCACGAGACTTTGGAGCTTGACTCGAAGATGCGAGAGTCCGAGCTTGCCGCGGCCCTTGAGAGCACAAAGCATGCCAAGGCTGAAGCCCAAAAGGCCCTCCAGGAAATTGTGGCGATGAGGAAGATAGCGGCGGGTAAGGCATTCATTATGCAAAGCAAGCATGTGAAAGTAAATTACTTGTTACTTACCCGAGTCCGGAGCTCTCCAGGAGCATTTGCAGGTTTGCCCCGCGGCGTGTCGGATGCCGCAAAGTACTACCAGGCCGAGGAGGGAAGCTCGACGGAGAAGTTGTTCTGGTCTCAGTATACTGGGACCGAACACCCGATGCCTGTGAGCGACCAGCTGAAGCAACTGGTCGAGCTGCACAAGGCAGCCGAACAGGCCATGAGGGGCCTTATAGTCCGGATGTCGCCTGGCGACTCTCTTCCCAACAGCTACTTCGGCCTGGTGAGGCGGCTTGTGGATGCCTGCCCACGACTGGAAGTCATAAAGCGGTCCGTCTGCATCAAAGGTGCACGCCGGGCTTTTGCCCGTGCGGAGGTGCACTGGGCCAAGATGGACGCCGAGAAGCTGGTGAAGGAGGGGCCGCCGCAGGGCAAGGAGCATCGCCACCCTAAAATTTATTATGAGGGTGTCCTGAAGGGTGCATGTCTTGTGGCGGACGAGTGTGCGAAGGATGTAATTTTTGAAATAACTTGCTCGTGAGATCATGTATTATGAAAACTTGTTCATGTGCGCTATGCAACACTTGTTTGAATTTAAAATATTACCTTCTGTGCGGCTGTTTATAAAATCTGAGAGATGGCCAGTCGTCGGCTTTTGCCCCCATGCCACGAGTGCTGGGGTGTTCGGGATAAATCTGAGCACTCTTTTTCCCATTGTTGGGTCCTTCGAGGGAGGTGCTCAGCACAACGAACAAGGCAATCGGACTATAATGCTTTATCACTCTCACATAGCCATAGAAGTCTACAATTTTAAATTTTGGCGAAGCCTTCGGAAGGCCGAATTCGGGGCGCTATACATGCCTAAGCTAGACAAAGCCGACTCCTGTCCCTAAGCGGCATAAGTCTTTAGGGACTCGAGACCTCTCGAACAGCGACCAGCTCTCGCCTTATCATGACAGTCAGTTTTAGCTTTCTCTACTAAGGTGCTTGCCCAGATGAACCGGGGCAAAATCACAGTAGTTCTCCCAGTGCTACCTTAGCCGATATAGTAGAATGTAAGGTACCAAAACATGGGAGCCGGGCAAACCCAACTATTGACCCAAGACATGATTCGGAGCTGATGCATATAATGCTATAAGTTCGGGGTGTACTGTCGAAAGTGTTCGGACTTCTCACGCCGTATTATGGGGTACGCTTAAGCCCCTGGCGTATTGGCCGTACCAGAGTGTACGGGTCCTGAATGTCATGAATGAACATATATATATAAAAGAATAGAGGATGCGGTAATAGTCTAGTGCTATGCATTGTTTATTCAAAAAGGTGCGTCGAAGCAGAATGATACAAGTAGTGCGATAAGCAAAAAGTAGGACTATTTGACATGTCCCCTCCAAGGGCAAGCTGAGGAATGGTATTTAAAGCAGGTATTTCACTCGTTATCAGAGACCACCTGGGAGTTCCATGGTGCGACGTAGCTTTCTGCCTCCTTGGTTGTTGTATCGTGTGTCTGGCAATCGTACTGCCGGACGGGGTTTCTAGAGAGTAAAGTCCTGAAAGAGAGAAAAAATAACAAAGCGGGAAGCCCCTGGTGCGGTTGAGCCGCGTTTTGGGGCATGCCGTAGTCGTGCCCCCCCCCCACCTATGCCCATGGTATTTTTAATGCGTACGTAATTATGTACGTGTGGCACGGATTTCGCCGTTTGGCTAGGACTGGGGTGGGGGCCGCATTGCTATGCGAGCTCGGAACGTGCCAGGCGGTCTTGTTGCAGATTACTCCGGGCGCGTTTGACGGTGTCAGGGTGTTTAATCACCGAACTGGTGGATTGCCTGAAGAGGCTGCTTTGTCCTTCTGCTGCGAGGGCCGCAGTGTGCTCCTCCGTGTAGAGAGAGCGCTCTGTGTTTCCATTGACTATGATGACCCCCCGAGGTCCTGGCATCTTGAGCTTGAGGTATGCATAATGCGGTACCGCATTGAATCTCGCAAATGCGGTTCGCCTGAGCAGTGCATGATAGCCACTGCGGAATGGGACTAAATCGAAGATTAACTCCTCGCTTCGGAAGTTATCCGGGGATCCGAAGACCACTTCCAGTGTGACTGAGCCTGTGCAATGGGCCTCTACACCTAGTATGACGCCTTTGAAGGTCGTTTTTGTGGGTTTGATCCTTGAGGGGTCTATACCCATTTTGCGCACTGTGTCCTGATAAAGCAGGTGCAGGCTGCTGCTGCCGTCCATAAGGACTCGAGTGACGTGAAATCCGTCGATGATTGGGTCTAGGACCAGTGCGGCGAATCTGCCATGACGGATACTAGTGGGGTGGTCCCTGCGATCGAAGGTGATCGGACAGGAGGACAATGGGTTGAACTTTGGGGCGACTGGCTCCAACGCATATACGTCCCTTAGCGCACGCTTCTGCTCCCTCTTGGGGATGTGCGTTGCGTATATCATGTTCACCGTCCGCACTTGTGGGGGGAACCTCTTCTGTCCTCCGGTGTTCGGCGGCCGGGGCTCCTCCTCGCCATCGCTATGTAACCCCTTATATTTGTTTTTGGCATTTAACTTGCCGGCCTGCTTGAACACCCAACATTCCCTGTTGGTGTGGTTGGCTGGCTTGTCGGGGGTGCCGTGTATTTGACACGACCGATCGAGTATACGGTCCAAACTGGACGGGCCCGGAGTGCTTCTTTTGAATGGCTTTTTCCGCTGACCGGGTTTAGAACCTCTGAATCCGGCATTGACTGTCGTATCCTCGGTATTGTCGATGTTGATGCGGCGCTTGTGTTTGTTGCGACGTGACCTACCATTGCTATCCTTGGTATCCGAAGTACCGTGGTTCTTTGATATGTTATTTCTTCGAGCCAGCCAGTTGTCCTCTCCCGCGCAAAAGCGGATCATGAGTGTCGTGAGGGCTGCCATAGATTTCGGCTTTTCCTGGCCAAGGTGCCGGGCGAGCCACTCATCGTGGATGTTGTGCTTAAAAGCTGCTAGGGCCTCTGCATCCGGACAGTCGATGATTTGATTTTTCTTTGTCAGGAACCGTGTCCAGAATTGCCTGGCCGATTCCTCTGGCTGCTGAATTATGTGGCTCAAGTCATCGGCATCTGGTGGTCGCACATAAGTGCCCTGGAAGTTGTCGAGGAATGCGGCTTCCAGATCTTCCCAACAGCTAATGGATTCTGCTGGCAGGCTGTTGAGACAATGCCGAGCTGGTCCTTTGAGTTTGAGTGGGAGGTATTTGATGGCGTGTAGATCGTCACCGCGGGCCATGTGGATGTGCAGGAGGAAGTCCTCGATCCATACCGCAGGATCTGTTGTACCGTCGTACGATTCGATATTTACGGGTTTGAAACCCTCTGGGATTTGGTGATCCATTACATCGTCTGTGAAGCATAGGGGGTGTGCGGCGCCTCTGTACTAGGCTATGTCATGACGTAGGTCGAATGAGTCTTGTCCGCTGTGTTCGGCCCGGCCGGATTTACTTTTACTGTATCCGGCGTGATGGTTATCGTCTCGCATAGTGGCGTGCCCTCATGATCCGTAGATCAACCTTGCGTGTTTTGCTTTGTCCTCCAATACGTATCACAGGTCTAGCGTGTTTCCCCATGCCTTGACATTTTTATTTGAGTGGTGTCGTGGTGCGGGCTAAGCTTTTGGCTGAAATGCCTCTTTGTCGCGGCCACGAGGTGGCCGATCAGCCGCGTCATACGCTGGAGATGTAGGTTTTAATGCTTCCTCCTCCAGTCGGGGTAGCAACCCGCGCTTTAGGTAACTCTTGGAGGGGCGTTTGAGTTCATATTCCTCGGCCGCAAGGACTTCAGTCCATCTGTCAGCTAGCAAATCTTGATCAGCTCGAAGCTGCTGTTGGTTTTTCTAAAGGCTATTTGCCATGGCTATAAGTCGGCGCTTGAAGCGCTCTTGCTCGACGGGATCCTCAGGCATGACAAATTCGTCATCGTCGAGGCTTGCCTCATCATCGGAGGGAGGCATGTAATTATCATCCTCCGCCTCTCCATCTGCCGCTCTCTCGGGAGGGCTGGCTTCTCCATCCTCCTGCTCTAAATCTTGCTGGAGGGGATTGTCGTCATCGTCAGCACTATTTGGAGTGCTATTATCTCCTGTGCCGGTATCACCGCTTTTGCCTTGGCGAGACTTAGAGCAGCGCTGCTGATGTCGGCGCTTGGGTTGCTTCTTGGAGGGGTCATCCTCCGTTGTCCCGTCACCATTGCCTTCTTTGGGTGTGTCCACCATATATATATCATATGATGAGGTGGCTGTCCAGTGCCCTGTGGACAGTGGTTCTTGTTCGTCTCCTGCATCTTCATCCATACCGTCGATGTCTTCGGAGTCGAAGTCGAGCATCTCGGTCAAATTGTCGACAGTGGCTACTAAGTGGGTGGTGGGTGGGCGGCGAATTTCTTCGTCATCCGCATCCCAATCCTGCCGAACATAGTTCGGCCAAGACTCTCCTGACAAGGAGAGAGACCTTAATGAGTTCAATATGTCGCTGAAGGGCGAGTGCTGAAAGAAATCCGCGGAGGTGAACTCCATGATCGGTGCCCAGTCGGATTCGATAGGCACGGGCGCAGGCGGTTCAGAGTCCGTGGCCAAGGAAGAATCCGACAGTTTGGCGTCACGGCTCTCGTGAAGGGTAAGGTCGATACTCGGCTCGATCGCCGCTGAGAATGCGGCCTCCGCGGCAGGGTCTATCCACCCGTCCAGGGAAGGCGCAATTGGCTCCGAATTGAGGGTCGGAGCGGTTGCCGGTGCAGTCTCGTGAACACTGTCCGATGGTAGAGCTAAATCATGCTCATCGTGACCGTGCGGCGCACTCGGCAAGGGCTCGAAACCGTCGAAGATCAAGTCTCCGCGGATGTCGGCCATGTAGTTTAAACTTCCAAACCTGACCTAGTGGCCAGGGGCGTAACTCTCGATCTGCTCCAGATGGCCAAGCGAGTTGGCCCACAGTGCGAAGCCGCCGAATACGAAGATCTGTCCGGGGAGAAAAGTCTCACCCTGGACTGCATCGCTATCGATGATTGAAGGAGCCATCAAGCCTAACGAGGACGACACAGAGGAACTCTCAATGAAAGCACCAATGTCGTTGTCAAAACCGGCAGATCTCGGGTAGGGGGTCCCGAACTGTGCGTCTAGGCGGATGGTAACAGGAGACGGGGGACACGATGTTTTTACCCAGGTTCGAGCCCTCTCAATGGATGTAAAACCCTACTCCTGCTTGATTGATCTTGATGATATGAGTATTACAAGAGTTGATCTACCACGAGATAGAAGAGGCTAAACCCTAGAAGCTAGCCTATGGTATGATTGTTGTTCTTGGTCCTATGGACTAAACCCTCCGGTTTATATAGACACCGGAGGGGGCTAGGGTTACACAGAGTCGATTACAAGGAAGGAGATCTACATATCCTTATTGCCAAGCTTTCCTTCCACTCCAAGGAGAGTCCCATCTGGACACGGGACGAAGTCTTCAATCTTGTATCTTCATAGTCCAACAGTCCAGCCAAAGGATATAATCCGGCTATCCGGATACCCCCTAATCCAGGACTCCCTCACCAGTATCTACTACTTTCCCCCGTTTCCTCTTAGAACCAAGTCCTAGATTCATGCTACAGCTTTCTCACTTTATTCCATGTTTGAACCAACTCTTAGAGTCGACTGTATGAACTAGCTTTAACTCTAATAATAGTAAAAGTCTATGTGGCTTTGGAACAACGAAGGGAAGTACAAAAAGATCCACACGAAGCCAAGTGGGGAGCTGGGACAGTAGAGCAAGGCAGGTTTCGAAGCAATATATACCTGAGGGTTGTCGGCATGTGGCAAAGATGGCGTCGGGAGGCCGCATCTTGGCCACAATACCGCGGGGAGGAAGAAGGGGTCGGAGGCCCTCCTGAGCCGGTGCTCTCTCGGAGAGAACGACACGGCCGCCGATCGGGACGCGCAGGAAGCCGTTGGTCTCCTCCCTCGCCGCCTACGACAGCGTGAACAATGCACCTACACCCCTGCCCCGGTCGAGGTTTTCCGGCCGGATTTGTGACCAGCCGTGAGCTGAGAGAGAATGTGGCCACCTATGTCTTGCTTAGATCTGGAGAGCATGAGGGAGTGAACGAGAGGAACCCTAGTAAATCAAGCGCTAAGGCTCATGCTTATATATATAGTGGAGTGATTTTGTTGTACCAACTTCAAAAAAATGTGCTCCTACATGTACCCGCGAGTGGGTGTGAGAGAACTAGTGCGTGTGTGCACCGCTTCTCTTCTAAGAGTACAATATACTATGCCCAAAGAACGTTCGCCCAAGAATAATAGTATAAGTGTGTGACATGTGAGCTAAAATAAAATGTGTGGGACGTCTTTTGTTTTCTAGAAGTTCTGGGGGTAGGGTGTGAAGAGCACATATGTGTGTGACATCTACCTGCAGATAAACGGTGGGTGCGAGAGGCCTCGGGAGAGTCTTGACTCATGAGGGTGCATGTGCGTGAGAGAGAGGGGGCACGTATCTATGCAATGCATGTGTCCATAAATCATTATCTGACAAACGTTCACCACAAGCCTTTTCCTAGCGAATGCCGTAAGAACCGTTAGATCGGCATCCGACAATGTCAGTTTTGCCATGCCATTTAACAGAACAGCCACTCCTCCTACACACAAATCTTCCACATGAGTGTTAGCAACTGCCGTATGCTCTCTCAGTTCCAAAATGAAGTGCATATAGCTTTATTGAAAATTCGAACCTCGCAAACTTTTTACTGAGTTTTCGTGTACCAAATTGCACATGTAGAATACCCTGCATATATCATTTCATTCATCTTTGAGAGGTAACTATAAAGATGGGGGAGGAGTCTACAAAGAAAGACCATCGTATCACCTGCAATAATTTCAACCATCCTTTGGTGTGGAGGAATATCATAGGAACTCTATATGATATGATTTTTATAGGATTTTTTCCTTTAGAGCCAATTGGTTCATAGGAATAGATTCATATACTCCGCATTTCAAAGGAAATAAACATGATATCATTTCTATAGCTTTAGAGCCACTTGGTTCATATGAATGGATTCCTATACTCCCATAATTTCAAAAGAAAATAAACATTAGCGTATATTCAATAGAAAAGTTCCTATGATATGAACCAAATTACATCTCTTTTCTAATCCCTCCTCATAGGAATTGAGATACATGTCATCTCTAGATTCAATAGAAAAGTTCCTATGATGTGAACCAAATGACATCTCTTTTCCAATCCCTACTCATAGGAATTGAGATACTCCATGTCATCTCTTTCCCTACAACTTCCATGTATACATCTTCTATTCCTAAATAGCTAGTACAACCCACTAGTAGCTTTTTTCCAAGACATGCAACTATAGCACAAGAACTATATAGTGTGCGAATAACTTTGAAAGATGGTCGCTGGATGAAGCTAATCCGACAGTGCAGAGATGGCAAATCCGAGCACTACTGGCCGTTGGATATCATCAACATTCCACCAGATCTGCCACATGTACAATTTAGAAGACTCCATGGTTGAACTTAAGCATAATGCACAAACCTCAAAACACAAGCACTTCTCCTTTGTTCTAGAATTTTCCGTATCATAATTGAATTTTTTTCTAAATGAATTTCCATTATTTGTTTTTTACTTTATGCTTTACAATGCACAACCCCATGAATCTTAACATTTTTATAAAACTAATTTATTTTTAATGAGATGAACTATAAGAACTAAACGAACATCTACATCATGCATATATGACTCAAAACTTTACATGCTATAGTGTGTATTTATTCATAATTTGGTTTCAAAATCCCATGTGTTCAATGCATGTGTACCTTACTAGTTTTGAGTAGAGTAGAAAATTTCACGCGGCCCCAGGTATATCAAAATGCAGGGCCCATGCATCATTGCCTTTCGGTCGAACCTACGTCCACAATTTTTTGTACGTACTATATCTCCACTGGTCCCCAAAGCCAAAATGCTGCCTTGTTCCGACAAACCAAGCGGCCCACACATATTTAAGGCGTCGACTCGAACTCAATCCCTCTCCCGTTTACTAAGACGTGGCCCCGCACGCCGTAGTAGTACTCCTACAAACCCTACCGTCGCACGCATCATCGGTTTTCTTCAAGAGGACGAGGGAGAAGCCGATTTGTAGTGGAGGCGCTTTCAAAAAATGATCTGTACTAGAGACCCCTACCCTAGGGTTCCCTAGGTAGCTGCCGCACGCATCATTGGTTTTCTCTTTTCTTTATGCTATTGCGCCCTAGAGTGAAATGATGGTTGCTTCGTCCATCCAGCTTAATGCGGGAAAGGTGGGGCTTTGTGATTTGACCCCTCATCGCTCATTTTCTACTACTGCGGCGCTACGCCCGGGGTGCCTCCAATTTCAACCACTCCTCCGAACTGTAATTTGGTGCATCACACGTGGAACAAGATGGTGGATGAGCCACATGTCGGCCAAAGGGGTCCTGTTAAGTGTGTCGCCATTTCGTGTGCGGACTGACCCTACTTGAGTTGCTACGCCAACACGACAGGTGCAGCCTACCACTTGGTTTTGCTCCTTGGTGAATCCTAACTATATTGATCTAAAAAGATACATACTGAACTACCCTCTCCGTCTCGTTTTTTTAGGCGTCTCAGTTTATAGGGCGTGCACGTAGTTCTAGGTCATCCATTTGACTAACTAAATATGAGTTACTATGTCACAAAAAGTATATCATTGGATTATTAAGCGGATGTAGTTTCTAAACATATACTGTTCATCACATATAAAGCCAGTTAAATTCTCAACCTAGAACGACGTGCATGCCATGTAAACTGATACGGAGGAAGTATAGTAGTAAAAATGAGGTGATTTTACCGAGCGATCGGCGGGGGAGCATGGCCTGTCATGAGGTCCCACGTGTCATGATGTACCAAGGCAATGCGCGTCTCCCTCTTGAGGCAGAAGCAATAATACATGGTTTGAGATGATGGCAAACCGAAGTGTGAAATAATGGTTGCTTCGTCCGTCTGGGAAGGTGCGGCATTGTGATTTGACGTCTCATTGCTCATTACTACTACTACTGGGGGGCGGTACGACTGGGGTGTGTCCCCCCTGCTATTTTGCACTATTATTTGGTGCTTGACACGTCGACCCGGTTGCTATATGTCCCACATGTGTCGGCGACAGGAAGTACAGAATTCATGAAAGCGAGCATCGACGGAGGAGTACAAGACATGGCTTGGGTTTTTGCTGCTTCGCGCGATCCATCGATACAGACCCGGACTAAAAAAGGCGAGGGCGGGTCTTTTCCCACGCGGCAGGCAAGGGAGTTTTGCATAGTCTATTCGAGGCAAGGAGGCAGGAAGGGAAACAAGCAAATAAAGGTTGAGCGACTTAGTTTTGGGAAAAAACTGATTTTACGAAGTACGTACCCAGTAAGGTTTATAGGGCTCATCTAAAAACATTCATTTTTCTGTTTTATAAGTCTCAATTCTACTACTAGTAGTAGTACCATCACATGTTGGATTTCGAGGTGCGTTAGATCACCCGATGCAAGCAGTGTCAAGAGAAAACTCACCAATGCATGTAGAAGTTCATGGAAATTTAGTGGTCATTCATGCATTCGTTCTACTTAATGCCTCAGTAAACATAACTTCTTGAGAAAAACGAGCGTACTAATTACTTGTGCAAACTAGGAGTACGAAATTAATTCGACCACTCACCGTCCACCTTGGTTGGAGAGATTTTGAAATTGAGCCATAAACTGGAAAGGAGGGAGTAGTAACTTTTGTCTCGATTACTATTTGTGGCCTTGTATAGATGCAAAATTTATTTTTTTATAGTGGCCTTGTATAAGTAAATGGAGGGAGTACTAAAGGACATATATATTCCAAACAATATGATAATCTCTCTAACCAAGGTAGTAGGGACGAGGAGTAAACGGAGGGAGTCGTAAAATTTTCTCCTCGTCTTGCGAGCCACCGCGCGCGTGGGCGAGGGAGAGGGCATAAGGCATACGGTACTACTACTACTAGTAAGCAAGCTTCACCTCATCCTGCGAGCCACCCCACCCATGGGCGGGGGAGACGGCGTACTAATGTAACACCCCGGATGTAACCTACCTTATTTGTATTCCAACTCTTGCCGTTTTCGGCACTAAGTTATTCTATTATCTCATTGTCGGGTTTTTGTCTCCGTGTGTTTTGTCTTTGTAATGCATCTCATATCATGTCATCATGTGCATTGCATTTGCATACATGTTCGTCTCATGCATTCGAGCATTTTCCCTGTTGTCCGTTTTGCATTCCGGCGCTCCTATGTCCTCCGGTGTCCCTTTCTACCTCTCTTCATGTGCGGGTGTTAAACGTTTTCAGATTTGACCGAGACTTGTCATGCGGCCTTGGTTTACTACCGGTAGACCGCCTGTCAAGTTTCGTACCATTTGGACTTCGTTTGATACTCCAACGGTTAACCGAGGGACCGAAAAGGCCTCGTGAGTGTTGCAGCCCAACACCCCTCCAAAGTGGACCAAAACCCACCTAAACTTCCTCCATCACCTAGGCCGTTCGATCACGATCACGTGGCCGCAAACCGCACCTCATTTGGAGCTTCCTAGCTCCCTCTACCTCTATAAATAGATCCCCTCCCGAAAATCTCGGGTCTTCTCCCCCCCAAAACCCTAAAAATCCGCTCACGCCGCCGCCGGACGTGTCCGTTTCCGGCCGGGTAACGTCGCGTCGCCGCCCCGCTCCAGTGGCAGACAACCACGTGGCACCGCCGCCCTCCTCCGCCACCAGGCCCGCGAGGCCCAGTGCCGGCCCCCGCGGCCCATGTCGGGCGCCGCCACCTACCGCGCGCCCCGCCGCCATCTTCCTCCGCTCCGCCGCCGACAGGGACCGCACTCGCCTCCTCTCGCCGGATCGCCGCCGCCGCGCCATTGCCAGCCGGAGCAAGCTCCGCCGCGGCAAGTCCCTCACCACCGCCACCTCGCCGACCCTCGCCGCTCGCACCCGACGCCGGCGAGCTCTGGTCCGCGACCTCCCTCTCCGGCAAGTCCCCTACTCCGGCGAGTTCTTCCTCCAAGTCCGGCGACCCGAGCTCCGATTCCGGCGAACCTCGACTTCCGCATCTCAGATCTGAGATCTGGAATTTTTAGGGTTGACTTCGATCCAGTTTTGCATTATATTTTGCATACTTTGACGCATCATAACTTCCTCATCGTGGCTCCGATTCAAGTGTGTAGCATATCAAAATGTTCGTCTCGACGAGTACATAATTACATCTCATTGCATCATTTTAATTTGAGCTCATCTTGATGCCCGAAATGCTGTTGGAAGAGGGCTATGTGATGATAGTTTCAGATCTGTTTCAGCAAATGCTCTTTTGTCATTTTTGCCATGATTAATGTGTGCATGCTATGATCCTGAGCTCTACATGTGTTTTGAAGAATGCCATGCCATCTTTACAGAGGTGTATGCCATGTATTTTTGTGATCTTTGTGGTGACTATCACAAGAATGCAAAGTAGCTTACTCAATGATGCTGATTTCAGGGACTTAGAATTTCACTAAGTCTTTGCCCTGTCATTATTTTTATACCATATGTTCATGTTGTTTCCTAGTGATCTGTGCCTCTTTTGAGCATATCAGTAAGGATGTTTTGTAGATAATGTTGTGCTCTATCCATCCAAGTCTTTGTTTGCAACTACGGAGCACCCTAGATTGAGTCAATCGAGTTCTACTTTTGCTATAAAATGTTCCTGGCAGATTGTTAACATGTTTAGCAATTTTGCCGAGCTTATGGTTGTTGATCCGTACATGCTATGTTGTTGTTCTTGACATGTCTAGGTTCTATGCCATGTCTATTTTGCTGGGTGTATGCTTATTTTGTCATGCAATGCCTCGCAGTGAGTGCATCGAGCTCGTAAACATGCCTACTCGTTATCTGTTTTGTCATGCTCCAGTTTTTCACTAAGTCTGAATCTGTTTATGTTTTTGCTATGTTCACATGCTTGCAATTATATTTTCTGATCCCTTTTGGCTCATGGTCACTAAGGGACTTTTGTTGTATGCTTTGAGTAGCTTCATACCATGCCTTGCTTTGCCATGATATGTTCCTGTAGCATGTAGTTATCGTGCTCTAAACATTGCTTCCTGATGATAAATTCCTGACATGTTGATAATTTCACTAAGTCTGAAACCTGTTATCTTTTGCACTTTTGCCATGCCTGTTTGAGCTTGTTATTGAGTGTATTAGCCGTAGCTCAGTGTTCATATTTTGTCAAGCATCATGAGTGGATCCCTGCCATGTATTTTGTTGTCATGTTTGGGTGCAGTAGCTTATTTATCTTGATGCATTTAGATGGTCTCGTGCTGATTATCGCAGACCGGTGCCATATTTGTTTTGCTTGCCATTTCCAAACCGTGCATCCGATTCCGGTGATCTTTATATCAATTTCGACCGAAATCAACTCACCTTTCCAGTGGCACTCTTGGAATTCCAAGTTGTGGCCAGGTTCAATCATTCCTTTCCAAATCATGCCTATGCATCACATATCGCATCCCGCATATCATACCATGTTTTGCATCATGTTGTTTGTGCATTGCGCGTCGTTGATTGTGTTCCTTTTGCTTTTTGTTCTTGCTTGGGTAGAACCGGCAGACGAGTACGAGAACGAGGAGCCCGTTGAGTATGCTTACGAGGATCAAGTCGACTCTGAGAACTTTGCAGGCAAGATGACCATACCCTCGAAATCACTTCTATCTTTGCCTGCTAGATGCTCGCTCTTTTGCTAAGCCATGCTACGATACCTACCACTTGCTTATCATGCCTCCGACATTGCCATGTCAAACCTCTAACCCGCCTTGTCCTAGCAAACCGTTGTTTGGCTATGTTACCGCTTTGCTCAGCCCCTCTTATAATGTTGCTAGTTGCAGGTGAAGTTTGGAGATCGTTCCTTGTTGGAACATGTTTATTGTTGGGATATCACAATATTATCTTGTTTATCTTAATGCACCTATATACTTGGTAAAGGGTGGAAGGCTCGGCCTTATGCCTGGTGTTTTGTTCCACTCTTGCCGCCCTAGTTTCCGTCATATCGGTGTTATGTTCCCGGATTTTGCGTTCCTTACACGGTTGGGTTATAATGGGAACCCATTGACAGTTCACCTTGAATAAAACTCTTCCAGCAATGCACAACATTGGTTTTACCATTCGCCACCTAGCCTTTTCCCTTGGGTTTCGCGGACTCAAGGGTCATCTTTATTTTACCCCCCCCCCCCCCGGGGCAAGTGCTTCTCTAAGTGTTGGTCCAACTGAGCGATGTCCGGGGCTACCAGGGGCAACTCTGGGCTGGCCTACCCGACGTCTTGCTCATCCGGTGTGCCCTGAGAATGAGATATGTGCAGCTCCTATTGGGATTTGTCGACACATCTGGGTGGTGTTGCTGGACTTGTTTTACCATTGTCGAGATGTCTTGTAACCGGGATGCCGAGACTGATCGGATTGTCTTGGGAGAAGGAATATCTTTTGTTGACCGTGAGAGCTTGTGATGGGCTAAGTTGGGACTCCCCTGCAGGGATTTGAACTTTCAAAAGCCGTGTCCACGGTTATGGGCAGATGGGAATTTGTTAGTGTCCGGTTGTAGATAACCTGAAACTTAACTTAATTAAAATGCACCAACCGCGTGTGTAACCGTGATGGTCTCTTCTCGGCGGAGTCCGGGAAGCGAACACGGTGTTGGAGTAATGCTTGACGTAGGTTGTTCTAGGATCTCTTCTTGATCATAGTTGTTCGACCGTGCCTTTTCCTTCTCTTCTCGCTCTCTTTTGTGAATATGTTAGCCACCAAATATGCTAGTCGCTTGCTGCAGCTCCACATCATACCTTTAGCCTTCCTATAAGCTTAAATAGTCTTGATCGCGAGGGTGTGAGATTGTTGAGTCCCCGTGACTCACAGATTCCTTCCAAAACCAGATGCAGGGACCACTGATACCGCTCCAGGTGATTCAACTGAGCTCAAGTGGTTGTTCGATGAGGACTCAGGACGATACTACATGTCTTTCCCAGACGATTAGTAGTGGTGCCTAGTTGGGGCGATCGGGGACTATGTTGCATTTGGGGTTTATCTTCATTTTGGTTCCGTAGTCGGACCTTGAGTGTATTTGGATGAATGTAATGTTATTTATGCATTGTGTGACGTGGCGAGTGTAAGACAACTATGTATCTTTTCCCTTATTGTATTACATGGGTTGTTTGCGAAGATTACCTCACTTGTGACATTGCTTTCAATGCGGTTATGCCTCTAAGTCGTGCTTCGACACGTGGGAGATATAGCCGCATCGAGGGCGTTACAAGTTGGTAATCAGAGCCTTCCCCGACCTTAGGAGCCCCCTGCTTGATCGAAACATTGGTGTTGTTGAGGCTAGAAAAATGTTTTGAGTCATTTAGGATTATATATATCAGAAAGTTATGAATTCTTTTTACTCCTCAGTCCCTTTGTCGCTCTGGTGAGGCCTCCTGATGTAGAGTTTTGACTCTTCTCTTCGCAAATTTCACTAAAAAAAATTTAGGATCACGCGGGTATCTTGGAATCGTTCCGATGGTTTTGTGACGAGAACATTGTTCTTGGTGCCTCCTGACATTTAGGGGTTGTGGCAGTGTCCCAGGGAGTTGAGCTCCGAGGTGTTGTCGTCACAATTTTATTGTTGCAATTCTGGAATACCTGAGTTTCGCCGACATCGAAAATCTCTTTTATGCAGTTGTTGGTGAGATAACCTAGACGCCACACAGTACTGGGGCGGGAGTTCGGGAGTATTGCCATAACTCGTATAACGGATGCTTTTCGAAGGTTGAGGTAAATGATTTCCAAAGTTTCTTGGTTATGTGTTAAAGGATGGATACAGCTGGATGTAGGATTTGCTAGCTTTGGGTGAGATATTATGCTTCCCCTGTATCCCCAACACCTGATTACATAACCGAAAAGGTTCAGAAGTTTCATAGGTGGGAATTCATGTAGCTCTAGTTCTTCTTCTGCGGATATTTGGTTTGTGATTGGGTAATCCTCACCAAGTATTTGTTCTTGTCCGTACCTTGTTGTTTTATTCTTCTACCTCTTTCTAAGTGGCTTCTCAATTTATGGAAATGTGACCATTTCAATTGGAATGCTTTCGTTCATTTTGTTCGGATGTGAAGACTATATGTTGCAATTTCTATCCATTGGATTCAAGTTCAATATATGTCTTTCAAGATGCTAACGGATGTCACCCTCTTCAGGATGGCTCCTGCTAAGGGTCAGAATCAGAATCAGGATCCGCTACCACCACCTCCACCTCCGGAGGCATGGCAAGCTGCGATGGCCGCTACCAATGCAAACACGCAGCTGATCATGCAAATTCTGCAAGAGCGCAACCAAGGGAATCATGGCCATGGCAACAATCAGAATCAGTTTGCTACACTCAACCAGTTCCTCGCTAATCAGCCAAAGACCTTCAGCAACTGTGTCGAGGCCTCAGATGCTGATGATTGGCTCATGGATATATGCAAGCATTTCGAGTGCAGCAACGTCAGGCCTGAGGACTTTGTCAAGTTTGCCTCCTTCCAACTCAAAGACCAAGCTGCAGAATGGTTTCAGGAATACAAAGATTCCAGAGGAGGCCGTGTGATTACCTGGGATGAATTCCGTCAAGACTTCAAAGCTCATCACATTCCTTAGAGTGTTGTTGAAAGCAAGTGTGAGGAATTCCGCAACCTGAAGCAAGGCAGCTTGTCTGTTTACCAGTATAACATTCTGTTCCAGAGGCTCGCTCGTTTCACCAAGCAAGACATCCCTGACGAGAAGAGCATGATTTATCAGTTCAGGGGTGGCCTCAGAGAAGATCTCTAACTAGCTCTCGTCCTTTTTGAGCCGAAGAAGTATGATGAGTTCTACAATATGGCAATGAAGCAAGAGACTGCTCAACTGAAGTGCGATGCTTCCAAGAAGCGAGTCAGAGATGCAACTCCTTCTTCCTCAACTCAAGTGGCTAAGCAGCAAAAGTATTGGCTGCCTCCTCCTCCGTTCCGTCAGCCTTATCAGTAGAAGAGCAAAGGTGGCAATGGATCTTCCCACCCACCCAACCCAGGCTTTCAGAACAAGACTTCGTCTCAAGCTCCAAGATCAAGTGCTCCGTATCACCGTCCGCTCTCGGAGGTCACGTGCAACAAGTGTCAGCAGAAGGGTCACTATGCCAACAAATGCTTCAATCAGAGGCGTCTTCCTCCTCCTCCTGTGAGATCTGCCAGTACCGCAGTGGTCAAGCATAACCCAAAGTCTGCTAAGATCAACATGATGAACGCAGCTCAGGCAGAGGACTCGTCAAATGTCATCATGGGTAACCTTCTTGTTAATGATATTCCTGCAAGAGTTCTTTTTGATACTGGTGCATCTTTGTCATTTTTATCGAAGCCCTTTGCATCCATGCATGATGTGCATACTGTTGATTTGCCTAAGCCGATAGCGGTTTGTTCTCCGGGTTTGTTCATGAACACCAAAATGATGGCTCCGGATGTTACTATCACGTTGAGCGACTATAAGTTTCTTTCTTAGCCAATGGTCCTTGGTAACTCGGATATCGATCTTATTCTTGGAATGGACTGGCTTTCTAAGCACAAGGCTCAGCATGATTGTGCTGCCAGGCAGATTCAATTGACTCATTGGTCTGAGGATGATATTGTCTTTGCCGCTCGGGATGATACCATTCGACTGTTTTCTCTCAATGAGAAGGGCGAGCTGGATGCCATCTCTTAGATTCCAGTCATTTGCGAATATTAAGACATCTTTCTAGAAGAACTTCCGGGAATGCCTCCGCACCGGCCAGTTAAATTCGTCATCGATCTTGAGCCTAGCACGGAACCTGTTTCCAAACGTCCTTACAAGCTTGGACCTGAAGAGTTGAAGGAGCTGAAGAAGCAACTCGATATCCAAGAGCGTATGGTTCTCATCCGACCAAGTTCTTCTCCATGGGGTTGTGGTGTTCTTTTTGTGAAGAAGAAGGATAGAACGGACCGACTTTGTGTCGACTACCGTCCATTGAACAAGAAGACCATAAAGAACAAGTACCCACTTCCCAACATCAACGAGCTGTTTGAACAACTCAAAGGTGCTCAAGTATTCTCCAAGCTTGATCTTCGTATGGGCTATCATCAGATTCGCATTCGTGAGCAAGATATCCCTAAGACAGCATTCAGAACAAGCTATGGTTCATATGAATACATTGTCATGTCTTTCGGCCTCGTCAACGCTCCGCCAACATTCTCTCGCATGATGAATTTCATCTTCAACGCCTACAAAAGTGACTTCGTCTTGGTCTACCTCGATGACATTTTGGTCTTTTCCAAGAACAAGGAGGATCATGCCAAGCACTTGCGTTTGGTGCTGGATAAGCTCAAAGAACATCAGTTCTATGCCAAGTTTTCAAAGTGCGAGTTTTGGCTCGATGAGGTTCTCTACCTTGGGCATATCATTTCTGCCAAGGGCATAGCGGTGAATCCTGAGAAGGTGTCTGCAATTGTGAATTGGGAACCACCTCAGAACGTGAAGCAACTCCGCAGCTTCCTTGGGCTCGCAAGCTATTGTCGAAGGTTCGTCGAGAACTTCTCAAAGATTGTGAAGCCTCTTTCCAACCTTCTCCAGAAGCACGTCAAGTACGTCTGGTCTCCTGAATGTGACATCGCTTTCAACACCCTGAAAGAGAAGTTAGCCACTGCTCCAGTTCTGACTCCTCCCAATGAATCCAAACCGTATGAGGTCTTCTGTGATGCTTCCCTTCAAGGTCTTGGTGCAGTGTTGATGCAAGAGAAGAAAGTTGTGGCCTATACCTCTCACTAGTTGAATCCCAACAAAAAGAACTACCCCACTCACGACCTCGAGTTGGCGGCAGTTGTGCATGCTCTTTTAACTTGGAGACATCTCTTATTGGGAAGAAAAGTGGACATCTTCACTGACCACAAGAGTCTCAAGTACATTTTCACTCAGCCAAATCTCAACCTCAGTCAGACTCGTTGGGTCGAAATGATTCAAGAGTATAATCCGAGTATCGAATATACTCCAGGCAAGGCCAATGTAATTGTTGATGCATTGAGCAGGAAGGATTACTGCAACAGTCTGATTCTCAAGCCTTACCAACCCGAGCTTTGTGAAGCTTTCCGCAAACTCAATCTGCAAGTTGTTCCTCAAGGATTTCTCGCCAACCTCCAAGTCTCTCCTACTTTGGAAGATCAGATTCGCGAGGCTCAACTTCTTGATGGTATGGTGAAGAAGGTGAAGATTGGGATTGCCAAGAGTCAACCTAAGTACAAGTGCTATCGCCTTGATGACAAGGATACTCTATTCTTCGAGGATCGCATTGTTGTGCCTAAAGGTGACCTTCGTAAAGTCATTATGAACTAGGCTCACAATTCACTCCTCTCTATCCACCCTGGAAGTACAAAGATGTACCAGGACCTCAAGCAGTCGTATTGGTGGACTCGAATGAAGCGCGAGATTGCTCAGTTCGTGAATGAATGTGATGTCTGCAGAAGAGTGAAGGCAGAACACCAATGACCAGCTGGTCTCCTCCAACCTCTTGCCATTCCAGAATGGAAGTTTGACCATATTGAGATGGACTTCGTGACTGGATTTACAAAGTCCAAGAGTGGCAATGATGCTATCTTCGTTGTCATCGACAAACTCACTAAAGTGGCTCATTTTCTTCCTATCAAAGAATCTATCACAGCAGCTCAATTGGCAGAGCTATATAACTCTCGGATTGTCTCTCTGCACGGCATTCCGGAGTTGATTTCTTCAGATCGTGGCAGCATCTTCACCTCCAAGTTTTGGGATTCTTTTCAGAAGGCCATGGGCACCAACATCCGTTTCAGCACAGCTTTTCATCCTCAAACTAGTGGCCAAGTCGAGCGAGTAAATCAGATTCTTGAAGATATGCTCAGGGCTTGTGTGATCTCTTTCGGTATGAAGTGGGAAGATTGCCTTCCATATGCCGAGTTCTCCTACAACAAAAGCTTCCAAGCGAGTTCGGGCAAGGCCCCATTCGAAATTCTCTATGGCAGGAAGTGTCGTACTCCTCTTAACTGGTCAGAGGCTGGTGAACGTCAACTTCTTGGCAATGACTTGATCACAGAGGCAGAAGAGATGTGCAAAGTCATTCGTGATAATCTCAAAGCCGCGCAATCGCGCCAGAAGAGCTACTATGATAGCAAGCATCATGACTTGGCTTTCGAGATCGGAGACCATGTCTACCTCCGCATCTCTCCAATGAAAGGTACTCATCGCTTCGGTATCAAAGGGAAGCTTGCCCCTAGATACATGGGTCCTTTCAAGACTGTCAGCAAGAGAGGCGATCTCGCCTATCAACTTGAGCTTCCCTCCAACTTTGCAAACGTGCACGACGTGTTTCATGTCTCTCAGCTCTGCAAGTGCTTCAAGACTCCTGACCGCACCGTCAACTTTGAAGACATTGATCTCCAAGAAGACATGTCTTATCATGAGCACCCAATTGCTATTCTTGAAGAAACTGAGCGCAAGGCTCGCAACAAGTCTATCAAATTCCTCAAAGTCAAGTGGTCACATCATTCCGACCGTGAAGCCACCTGGGAACGCGAGGATCACCTCCATTTTGAGTACCTGGAGTTTTTCCAGTCCTAGATCTCGGGACGAGATCCTTTCGTAGTGGTGGAGTGTTGTAACACCCCGGATGTAACCTACCTTATTTGTATTCCAACTCTTGCCGTTTTCGGCACTAAGTTATTCTATTTCCTCGTTGTCGGTTTTTTGTCTCCGTGTGTTTTGTCTTTGTCATGCATCTCATATCATGTCATCATGTGCATTGCATTTGCATACGTGTTTGTCTCATGCATTCGAGCATTTTCCCTGTTGTCCATTTTGCATTCCGGCGCTCCTATGTCCTCCGGTGTCCCATTCTACCTCTTTTCGTGTGCGGGTGTTAAACGTTTTCGGATTGGACCGAGACTTTTCATGCGGCCTTGGTTTACTACCGGTAGACCGCCTGTCAAGTTTCGTACCATTTGGACTTCGTTTGATACTCCAACGGTTAACCGAGGGACCGAAAAGGCCTCGTGTGTGTTGCATCCCAACACCCCTCCAAAGTGTCCCAAAACCCACGTAAACCTCCTCCATCACCTAGGCCGTTCGATCACGATCGCGTGTGTTGTGGTTTTGTCATGGCAGATGTCCTAGAGAAAGGACTTAGTCGTGGAGCCATCGCAACGGGTTAGCTTGAAGGGGTTAAAGCAGACACAGGGACGCAAGAGAGTTTATACTAGTTTGGCCCCTTTGATGAAGGTAAAAGCCTACGTCTAGTTGTGATGGAATTGATGGGGTTTCGATGACTAGGGAGCAAACAAGCTTCGCCTAAGTCTCGAGTTGTTGTCTGTTGTCCTTGAACCGCCGCCGGGTCGTCCCCTTATATACACGGGTGACGCCCGTCGGTTCACAGAGTCCCAATACCGGCTCATAGATGTGTCTGGTTTGGTCTCTACTTATTCCTAACTTACAATACAAGTTAAATACCAACGCCGGTTTACGGCTACAGGCCTTGAACCGACTATGGGCCTTGAGCCCTCATCTGCCTTCTTGGGCTTTAACATAATTAACTACTGACGAAGTTAACCCGGCCCAGATAGGCCGGTTTACGCCCAGTAGTGATATCCCCAACATTAGGCCCCAGATTGATTTGAACAGGTTCATGTCAATCCTTAGCAAAAATCTTCATCTTCAACATCTTCTTGTAGTTTGTTGAACCGTCGTGATGTCATCTTCTTTGGTCGTTGTAAACCGGCATGACGTCACCTGTTATAAAGAACCTTATCCATGATACCCCTTTTTTTTGTTTAATAGGTCTGCGGCAATTAAGGCGATAGCTTCGTTTCCAAACTCACGGTCCCTTGATTTTCGCGCCTGACACCTGTCCCTTGTCTTATAAATAGGACCAAAGGGTCATTTCTTTTTCCCCTTCGTGCCCTTCTGCTTCATCTTCCCCGCGTCGTCCAGCTTCGGAGCTCCGCCGCCGTCGATGACCTCTGCTCCAACCTTGGGCACTGCATCACCCTGATTGTACCAGAGCATCGCGGTGACCTTCTGTTTCTTCCTCGGCCCCGGTGAGTTCTTCACCTTTTCCTCCGTAGATCCGTTCTAGGGTTTCCAAGTTCTTCAGTGTTCCTCGTCTGCTTCGTACTCATATGATAGATCTTAGATGAACCTGTGAACCTTTGCTCTGTGTAGCGGTAGTTCTTAGCATCCGCCTTCACTTATATGCCTCAAGACCATAGATCTACCTGTATCTCTGCCCATTGATTCGGTACTGTTCTTTATTGAACCTTGAATATTTTCCTTCTTTTCTGAACTTGCTTCAGATCCGTCGCTGTAGAGAAATCTTGTGAAATCTGTTTCTGTACACTTATCCATCTGCAATCTCAACTGTTTCAATGCTTAGATCCGGCGGTTTAACTTTGTAGAAAAAAATTCCAAACCGGTATATACCATTAGTCCCCTTGTTGAACCGCCAGATGTTGTTGCTTCATAGAACTCCGGTTTAGATAGAGTTGTCTCCGGTTTAACATTGTACATACCAGTGCACTTTAATCAATGCATTCCTGAACTGGAATCACCTATCTTGTAGATTTCATCATGGCCAAGCAAGTATGTGAGTGCAACTGGGTTCCTTCTCGCGTCACAGAAACTTAACTGAACAATTTAGTCCTGATCGGCGCTTTAGGCAGCAAAAACACCATCCATTGGAGAGCCCCTAGCAAAGAATGCCCTCCCACACCTCAAGAAGGAGAGGTCGTCGTTTTCGTAGATCACTTAGCCCAGGGCTTTAAGCCGCCCGGTTCTAAATTTTACCGGGACGTTTTAGCAGATTTTCAACTCCACCCACAAGACACTGGCCCCAACTCTGTTACAAACATGTGTCACTTCCAAGTGCTCTGTGAGGTGTTCTTTCAAGAGGAGCCCACAGTGGAGTTGTTCAGAGACTGTTTCCATCTAAACCGCCGTACAGAGTTTTCTGACGGTTCCCATACGGAATTGGGCGGTGTGGCGATTCAGAAAAGGAAAGAGGTCACATACCCTCACGCCAAGCTGCACAGCCACCCCAAAGAGTGGAACCAAACATGGTTCTATTGCAAAGACACCTCCCCTGCTGGTGAAAATCCTTTGCCTGGCTTTCGTCCGGAGCGGCTTAGCAATACACACCCCTTTCCGGAAAGGTTGACTGCCAAGGAGAGAAGCAAATACACTCCTCAACTATCCAAGCTCAGAGCCTTCATGGCCAATGGTTTAACAGGAGTTCATCTCGCTCGCTGTTGGATATCGTGGAGCATACTGCCCCTTAGTCAGCGCTCCGGTTTGATGTGCGAGTATATTGGCAGTGTTGACGACCCACTGCGACATGCTAACATCCAGCTCACCGACGAAGAAATCACAGAGGCTGTGAATAAAATGCTGAATGAACCGGAACACGTCTGTGCTCGAACCGGCCTGCTTCCCTTCTGTGCCACCAACAAACTGCCAGCTATAAGAATTTGATTTTTTCTTTTTACTGAACCTGTTATTGATATATCTGGTCATTGTTTAATATCAATGTCTGTTTAAACAGGGTAATGATCCGTTTTGGAGCAAAAAACTTCCACAGGAGAAGCCAGAAAAACCAGACAAACCAGAACGACCAACCCAGCCAAAGACTAAAGTCGTGAAACGGCCTGCTCAGAAGAAGAAAACCACTGCATCTTCTGATCCGGCCCCTGATGATGATGTGCATAATCCAGATCTTGAGGTAGAGCTTGACTCACTTGGCTTATTTTTCATGCGTCTTATTGATGATGATATTTGTCAGGATGATGCCGAAGCCAGCCATGCTGATGCTGCAGAGGTAATTATTCTCTCTTCCAATTCAGACCCTTTGCGTTCACTAAAAATCCGTCAGGCAAACCGGAAAGTTAAATTTTCTCATCCTCTTGCTTACTTGGATCCCAAATTTCTTATGAAGACCAAACAGCACGAAACTCGCCGCACAACCCGGCACAGCGGCCAGGTAGTTACCTCTGCCGGTTTACCGAACAGTCCGGTTCGGAAACGCCGTTCAGAGGTCTCTAATTTGCTTGTCAGTGCTTGTCCTAAAGCAGGCTGTTTTCGTCAACCTCTTAATCCATCTGACTCCGATTATCAGGTTACTTCCCACTCATCCTCTGGCGAGTCATCGGCTACTCAGCTGCACTGCTCAAAACGGTGCTTGGGTAAGCTATACTTATCATAATATTTCCGGTACATCACCTTGGAACATACGCTGTATTTGACTTTGTTATTCCTTTCAGGGCCAAGCCTAGGCCGAGCAAGAAGGCTCGCCTGGATAAAGCGGCTGAGGAGGACGCCGTCCCTGAACCGGGCAAAACACCAGGTCTTGAAGCGGCTATTCCTAAAGATATACCCAATGATCCACCGCAGCAAGATGACGATTTTATTGCTGAAGAAAGGCCTATTGATACCTCAAGTCCTGTCAACCAGCCCACAAGCCCCATCCGGATTGAGAAATCTACCAGTCCATCAAAGCCTACTGATAAGCCAACAGCCCCAGTGCAAACCGGCGATGCCAAGGATGATGAGGTTGTCATTACTGGCATTGGTCGCACAGAGCCAAGCAATCCCGTTGCTTTATCCAGACACACTGCCAAGGAAGAATCTACTGCCATTGGCAAGGGAAAATGGAATGCCGATCTGACAACTTATGCTGCTCTGAACGCCCAAGATCTCCATTCTGGTTATCTGAACCGGCTATACACCAGCCGTGACTATGAAGCTGGTCTGGTTAATATGATGAAAGAAAAATATGAGGTAACTTCCATATGCTTATCTGCGTATGTACTTCAATCTATCAACTCTCCTAGCCCCCAAGGGCCGGTTTAGAATCTCTGTTCAAACCGGGACTTGTCAATGCAGACTTCAATGTTTTCTGAATTTGCCGATATAGCCCCCAAGGGTCGGTTTAACTTAGTGTAGTTAAACCGGGACTTTAAGTAATTGAGATTGCAGCATCAGAATTTATTCGAGCAAATAGCCATTAGCCCCCAAGTACCAAGTTGAATACTTGTATTGATCTTGGGACTTTATAATCAAGTGAAATACGAAGATCAAATAGGCATTAGCCCCCAAGTGCCAAGTGCATAACTTGTTATGTGGTTGGTGCTTCAATTCTTGCACTGCTTGCTGAATCATATAACTGTCTGTATGCAGGCTGAGCTGAAGACAAAAGAAACCCAAATCGCCGATCTCCAAGAAAATCTGAAGTCCCAACAGACTGAAACCTCAAAAGCAAAAGAGGAGTTGACCAGCGCCTTAAGCGTCATGGAACAGCTTAAGAAGGATTTCAAGAAGGAGCGGGCGGATTGGGCCACTGAAAAATCCGCTTTAACCAAACAAGCAGAAGATGCCGAGGCTGCACTAAAACCGGTGGTGGACGAACTGACCAGCATAAAGCGGCACGTGCATGCCATGACCGCTGCTATCTTTGGTAAGCCGGTTTGATTTCTGCATTGATTCGGCCGTCTAATATAGCTGCCGGTTTGTTAACCCTTTGTGATATTTCAGGGACACGCATTGGTCACCTGGGGTCAGATGTGCGGAAGAAATTGAAAGCTGCCTACACATTGATCGAACAACTGTACACTGGTGCACAGTGGATCATCTCTACTGCATCCCACAACAATTTGGCGCCCACTTTGATTCAAGACACTCTGAAGAAACTGTCGATGCTTCCTGCCCGGGTTGAAGAGTTGAAGAAATCTGCTGCTTGAACCTGTGCGATCAATGCCTTAATCCGGGCAAAAGCGTGGGTGCCAGATTTTGATCCTGTTGAAGCGGCTCAGGGCTATCCCAGCTTGAAGGAAGACGGGTTAGATTTTAGTGAAGTGGATCTGCGAGCAATAAACCGGGAGGTGCGTTCGCTAGCTTGTCAATTGGTTGAAGAAGTAGACTTGTCTCATTATCAAGCCCGATATGACAACCAAAACAAGCGAGTAGCTGCACCAACTCCTGAAGCAGAAAATCTTATCCCTCCAATCCGTAAGCATACTTACGCTCCCGATATTGAACCGTCGTTGCTGATCCACGATGAAGCTGTCTTTCGAGCATTAATGGGAATCGACTGGACAACTGTTGATTTCTAGCCGCTGGGTAGAGAAGCTGAAGTTGAAGCGGCGCGGGATGACCCACAACCATCAGGCCAGGCTGGTGACCAAGCTTGAACCGGAAGCCGGTTTAAACTGCCTCTCCTTTGAAAAAATAATGATCTTATTTTGGGCACCGTGTTGCCTTGTAATAGGCTAGCCGATACTCTTGATTTTGATATGCCTTCGTGCATAATTACTGCAACTTGTTCTTCCTTTGGGTGATGAACTTTCCAAAGTATTTTTTGCAATATAAAAAATCTTAAAGTGCCACTGCGGTTGTACCGTCAGGCGGAGTATGATGTCTGCATTTATCAAAATATCTGAATTTTAAGCATATGATCAAATATTTGAGATACATAATACCTGCCATCGTTGGGATGAAGTTGGCTTAGCCAATCTTGAAGCGGAGGTTTATAAACCCACACTGTTGGAGGAGATAGCAGCTCCTGCATATATATAATGCCGGTTTACCATGTAAACCATGCCGGGTTATAATAAAACACCGCGTTACTCCGTAATAGGATGTTAATAAAAAATCAAACCGGGCAAATAGTCTCCGGATTAAAAATGGACCGTGTTTCGTCAATTGATAGTTTGAACCGGCTTAAAACTTTGTCGGTTTAAAAAACGCAACAAAAAGAAATAAATATCTATCAAAGAAAATTGGGAAGCAAAGGCAATGATAAAACCGTTTGCAAAAAGAGGCTTTATTTGAGCCGATCAGATGGCGTTACCATGGTCGGACACGACCAAGCGCCCGATAGGTGTAGCTATGGTTCAAGTCAGCCAGGTCCCCAAATGAAACCGTGGCATTTATGCCGATCAAGAGGCGTGGCAATGGTTCGGGTTCGACCAAGCCCCCAAGTGATTCTGTGGCCTTAGGCCGATCAAGAGGCGTGACTGGTTTAGACGTGACCAAGTCCCCAAGTGATCTGGTGGCTCTCGCCTATCAAGAGGTGTTGCATTGGTTCGGACACGACCAAGCCCCCAAGTGATATAACATGATGCTTTGAAAAGCTAACTCAAGGGGTAAACCGGAGGCCGCTTTAGAACAACTCCGTGTAACCACACATGATGTAAAAGAACAGATACCCCGCTTTAGCTGAGGTTCCGGTTTATTATATTTAATCATAATATATACATCATCGTAATATGTACATAAGTAGAGCCAATGGCTCAGGTATAGTAAGGCCGAAGATGAGCTATGTTCCACGGCCTGTTGGTCTCCTCTTCTGATGTACGTGAGTCTTTATGCTCTCGAATATCGATCAAATAGTATGAGCCGTTGTGCAGATTCTTGCTGACCACGAAAGGTCCTTCCCAAGGTGGGGATAGCTTATGCATATCAGTCTGATCTTAGATGAGCCGAAGCACCAAATCTCCTTCCTGAAAGGTTCTGGTTCTGACTCGACAACTGTGATAATGATGAAGATCCTGTTGGTAAATCGCCGAGCGGGCGGCTACTATGTCATGTTCTTCATCCAACAGGTCCAAAGCGTCTTGCCGTGCTATCTCATTGTCTGCTTCAACATAAGCCGCCACACGAGGTGAGTCATGACGGATATCACTGGGGAGAACCGCCTCCGCTCCATAGACCATGAAGAACGGTGTATATCCTGTTGATCTGTTGGGTGTAGTATTAATGCTCCACAACATAGATGGTAACTCTTCTACCCAACAACTCGGTGTTCTCTACAAAGGAACCATAAGCCGGGGCTTGATGCCTCTCAAGATCTCTTGATTAGCCCTTTCTGCTTGACCATTGGACTGTGGGTGTGCCACTGACGAAACGTCAAGCCGGATGTGCTCCCGTTCACAGAACTCCTTCATGGAACCCTTGGACAAATTGGTACCATTATTTGTGATGATACTGTGTGGAAAGCCAAACCGGAAAATCACTTTTTTGATAAACTGAACCGTCGTGGCCGCATCACACTTGCTAACAGGTTCTGCCTCCACCCACTTTGTAAACTTGTCAACCGCCACCAGGAGGTGGGTCTTCTTATCCTTGGACCTTTTGAAAGGCCCAACCATATCCAGTCCCCAAATCGAAAATGGCCAAGTAATTGGAATCATTCTCAATTCTTGAGCCGACACATGAGCATGTCTTGAAAACTTTTGGCAACCGTCACATCGTCTGACCAGATCCTCCGCATCAGCATGAGCAGTTAACCAATAGAAGCCATGGCGAAACGCTTTAGCCACCAAAGATTTTGAACCGGCGTGGTGACCACAATCTCCTTCGTGGATCTCACGCAAAATTTCACAGCCTTCTTCAGGAGAAACGCAGCGTTGAAATGCCCCTGATGCACTGCAATGATGCAACTCGCCATTGACAATAGTCATGGACTTGGACTGTTGGATTATCTGTCAGGCCAGAGTCTCATCCTCTAGTAACTCACCCCGGTTCATGTACGCCAGGTAAGGAAGCGTCCAATCCGGAATGACATGAAGAGCTGCCACCAATTGAGCCTTCGGATCAGGAATAGCCAAATCCGCTTCACCAGGGAGCTTGACCGACGGGTTGTGCAGCACATCCAGAAAAACATTGGGCGGGACCGGTTTGCGCTGAGAGCCCAGCCGGCTTAAAGCGTCCGCCGCTTCATTCTTCCGTCGGTCCACGTGGTCCACCTGATAGCCTTTAAAGTGACCTGCAACAATATCCACCTCATGACGATATGCTGCCATGAGTGGGTCCTTGGAATCCCAAGTGCCAGATACTTGTTGAGCCACAAGGTCCGAGTCACCGAAGCACTTAACTCGACTTAGATTCATCTCCTTAGCCATCCGGAGACCATGGAGCAAGGCTTCATACTCAGCTGCATTGTTAGTACAAGGGAACATTAAGTGGAGAACGTAACAAAACTTATCACCTCGTGGGGAAGTTAATACGACGCCAGCCCCCGAGCCATCCAATTGCCTGGATCCGTCAAAATGGATGGTCCAATATGTGTGATCCGGCTTTTCTTCCGGTGCTTGTAGTTCCGTCCAATCATTGATGAAATCAACAAGTGCTTGAGACTTAACCGCCATCCGAGGCACATACTTCAACCCGTGTGGTCCAAGCTCTATAGCCCACTTGGCAATCCGGCCAGTCGCTTCCCGGTTGTGGATGATATCCCCCAAGGGAGCAGAACTGACCACCGTAATGGGATGCCCTTGGAAGTACTGCTTGAGCTTCCAGCTTGCCATAAAAACTCCATATACCAGCTTCTGCCAATGCGGATACCTTTGCTTGGACTTAATGAGTACCTCGCTGATATAATAGACCAGACGTTGAACCGGATGCTCCTTGCCTGCCTCTTTTCGCTCGACCATAATAGCCACACTGACCGCACGAGCATTAGCAGCAACATATAGCAGCAACGGCTCCTTGTCCATGGGAGTGGCGAGCACAGGCAGATTGGCCAATTGCCGCTTTAAGTCCTCAAATGCTTTGTCAGCAGCAGAACTCCAGACGAATTGATCCGTCTTCTTCAACATCTGATACAAAGGGATTGCCTTCTCACCAAGGCGGCTGATAAACCGGCTTAACGCGGCAATCCGGCCTGCCAGGCGTTGAACATCGTTGATACACTTCGGTTTAGCCAGGGAGGTGATGGCTGTGGTCTTCTCCGGATTAGCCTCGATTCCCCTGTTGGACACCAAAAAACCCAATAACTTGCCTGTCGGTACACCAAAGACACACTTGGCCGGATTAAGCATCATCTTGTACATCCTCAGGTTATCAAAGGTTTCTTTCAAGTCGTCAACCAGAGTCTCCTTCTCTCTTGACTTAACCACGATATCATCCACGTAAGCATGTACATTACGACCAATCTGCTTGTGAAGACAATTTTGTACACACCGTTGATAAGTTGCCTGGGCACTCTTGAGCCCAAAGGGCATAGACACATAGCACAAGGCTCCAAAGGGAGTTATGAATGCCGTCTTCTCCTGGTCCTTAACTGCCATTTTGATCTGATGATAGCCAGAATATGCATCCAAAAAACTCAAACGCTCACAACCCGCTATAGCATCAATAATTTGATCAATACGGGGGCGGGCAAAGGGATCTGCTGGACAAGCCTTATTAAGATCCGTGTAATCCACACACATGCGCCAGGTGCCGTTTTTCTTAAGGACCAGCACCGGATTGGCAAGCCACTCAGGGTGGAAAACTTCAACAATAAAGCCAGCTGCTAAGAGCCTGGCTACCTCTTCTCCAATGGCCTTGCGTCTTTCTTCGTTAAACCGGCGGAGGAACTGTTTCACCGGTTTGTATTTAGGATCCACATTAAGGGTGTGCTCAGCGAGTTGCCTCGGTACACCTGGCATGTCAGAGGGCTTCCATGCAAAAATGTCCCTATTCTCACGGATGAACTCGATGAGCGCGCTTTCCTATTTCGGATCCAAGTTGGCACTGATGCTGAACTGCTTGGACGAATCGCTAGGCACGAAGTCAACAAGCTTAGTTTCAGCTGCCGATTTGAACTTCAGGGCCGGATCATGCTCCGTAGTTGGCTTTTTTAATGGAGTCATGTCCGCCGGATCAACATTGTCCTTATAATACTTCAGCTCCTCGGTGGCACAAACCGACTCTGCGTAGGCCGCATCTCCTTCCTCGCACTCCAAAGCGATTTTACGGCTTTCGTGAACCGTTATTGTTCCCTTGTGACCTGGCATCTTGAGCTGCAAATACACATAACAGGGCCGTGCCATAAACTTGGCGTAGGCCGGTCGCCTAAACAGGGCGTGATATGGACTTTGGATTTTCACCACTTCAAACGTCAATGTCTCTGACCTGGAATCATGATCATCTCCAAAGGCCACTTCCAGAGCTATCTTACCAATAGGATATGCTGACTTGCCAGGTACCACACCGTGGAACACCGTATTGGACGGTTTGAGATTTTTATCTGTTAGTCCCATACGACGGAAGGTCTCATAGTATAAGATATTAATGTTGCTCCCTCCATCCATGAGCACCTTGGTGAACTTATAACCTCCCACCTGAGGCGCCACCACCAGAGCCAACTGACCCGGATTATCAACCTGGGGAGGGTGATCCTCTCCACTCCATATGATTGGCTGTTCAGACCAGCGTAGATAACGGGGCACGGCCGGTTCAACAGAGTTGACTGCCCGCCTCTGAACCTTCTGGTCTTGCTTGTCCAAGCTAGTGGTGAAAACATGGTAGTGCCCACTATTCAACTGCTTTGGGTTGCTCTAGTAACCTGACTGTTGATGTTGCTGGTTGTAACCGCCCTGGTTGTTCTGATTATTTTGATTGTTATGTCCGCCTGGATTACCATTAAATCCTAAACCGGAATTTCCTCCATCGTATCCCGGCCCAGATCCTGAGCCACCGCCGAAGCCGTGATCATACCGGAAAGCATTAGAATTCTTGAACTCCTGCATAATGAAGCAATCCTTCCAAAGGTGGTTTGCTGGCACCTCCTTCGTCCCATGCTTTAGACAGGGCTGGTTCAATAGATAATTTAAGCGGTCCGGGTTAGGGTTAGGCGCTCCACTGCGATTCGGCGGTTTACCCTTGCGTCGCTGACCCTTGTCCTGCGTGTTGGTATTAGCCACGAAGTCCATGTTGCCATCCGCTTTACGCTTGCCTCCGTTACCGTTACCTGCCGAGTGGTGCTGTTGACCTTTGGAGTTGTTGTTCTTCTTTCCCTTCCCTGTCTTGTCATCATCAGACTCGGGATCCTTGGTACTATCAGAATCAGCATACTTTACCAAGGCAGCCATGAGGGTCCCCATGTCAGTGCAATGGCGCTTCATCCGTCCTAATTTCAGTTTTAGGGGCCCAAACCGGCAATTGCCTTCTAGGGTTATAACCGCGGTGTCGGCGTTGATGTGGTCTGATGAATGCAGAACCTGCGAGACCCGGCGCACCCAATGAGTCGTCGATTCTCCTTCCTCCTGGACACAGGCAGCTAAGTCCACTATCGACATAGGCTGCTTACATGTATCCTTGAAATTACTGATAAACCGGGCTCGTAATTGGTCCCATGAACTGATAGAATTGGCCGGTAAGCTTTTTAACCAAGTACGGGCCGCTCCTTCAAGCATCATAGTGAAGTACTTCGCACATGCCGCATCATCCACATCAAGCATTTCCATGGCCATCTCATAGCTCTCCACCCATGTCTCTGGAGGTTGATCCGCCGTGTAATTTGGTACCTTGCGCGGGCCTTTGAAATCCTTGGGCAGGCGCACATTGCGTAAAGCGGGGACAAGACAAGGTACCCCCAAAGAACTAGAAGTAACACCCGGTTCGATCGAGATAGTTGGACGAACCGGCGTAAGCTGCCAAGCATGATACTGTGCAGCTAATCGGCCTCCCTACGCGCTCGGGCCCGGTCCACCACTTCCTGAGCGTTATCAGCACCACCCGCCGGGTTGTTGCCGCGGGGTGCTCCACGTCGTTCATTACTTGATAATACCGGTTCATCCATACGCTTGCTATAGCTCCGGCTTGGACGAGGGGTCGAGTGGATCCGATCGCGGCTGTACGAGTATGCTTCCTGTTGGACCAAAGCTGTCCTAAGAAGCTCCTTGACCCGTCGCGTCTCTACCGCCTGCGGCGAGTCACCTTCAATTGGAATGGCCTCCAGCCGTGCAACAGCGGCAACGAGATTGTCCATCGGGTTGGAGTAATGACCCAGAGGTGTTGAAACAGCCTGAGGTATGACAGTGTTTTGACGAGGCAGATCCATCAGACGGGGCTGAACCGGCGCGCCGGTCGCAGGAGCTTCCGCCCGGTTTCCCTCCAACGGGTTACTAGTTCCTGCTCCTAGGGTGTTGAAAAGGTCTCTGGCCTCGAAGACCGAAGGCAAACGGGACCGATACTTCATCTTCATGACTTCATGCGACGCGTTCTGGTCCAACATGAGCCTGTAGGCTTGTGCGTCTAAAGCGGCCCGCTCTGCGGTCATCCTGGCATTCTCAGCTGCCAGGTCCGCCTTGGCCTGGGTGATCTGTTCCTTCACCTTTGCAATCTCCGCGTTGTGGATGTCCTGATCCGCCGGGTTAGCTTCTGCCATAAGCACGGCCAATGCATCAAATAAATCTGATAGAACTTGAGCCGGCGGGCGTACAGAGCTTCCTGCCCCGGCAGCCGTCGCCGCTACTGAACCGGAGGTCATTGGCATAGCGGTCGAAGAATGAAGCGCTGCTTGTGTGCTGGCCATGAATATTCCAACTCGGTTGGGTAGATCAGAGGGGTCCGGAATACTGTCGCCATCGGAACAGCCCCCAATCCGGCCATCTTGTAACTGATATAGTGATTCGGTTTCTCCGGTTGATGACTCATCACCGGAATAAACGACGGTCTCGCCGCGAGATTCCGATCCATCCTCGTAACTTCCTCCATGGATGACTCCCACGAAGGCACGCTTCACGGCCGGTTTAACCCAGGCGGACCGCGCATGCTGAGCCGTTTCGACGAGGTCGGTGCAGATGTCCAGCTTAGGGCCCGGTTCACCGATCTTGCCGATGAAAATGTGTATGCCACCAAAGGGGACCCGGTACCCGTACTCAACCGAGCCGGCCTCGGGGCCCCAGCCTGCATCATCGATGTAGAGCTTGCCGCGACGACTCTTAGTCATCCGGCCCACAGCGTAGCCCTCGAGTCCTTCAAAGCGGCCCTCCAAGAACTTGAAACCATCGTGCGATAGCCCCACGGTGGACGCCAACTGTCGTGGTTTTGTCACGGCAGATGTCCTAGAGAAAGGACTTAGTCGTGGAGCCACCGCAACGGGTTAGCTTCAAGGGGTTAAAGCGGACACAGGGACGCAAGAGAGTTTATAATAGTTCGGCCCCTTCGATGAAGGTAAAAGCCTACGTCTAGTTGTGATGGAATTGATGGGGTTTCGATGACTAGGGAGCAAACAAGCTTCGCCTAAGTCTCGAGTTGTTGTCTGTTGTCCTTGAACCGCCGCCGAGTCGTCCCCTTATATACACGGGTGACGCCCGTCGGTTCACAGAGTCCCAATACCGGCTCATAGATGTGTCCAGTTTGGTCTCTACTTATTCCTAACTTACAATACAAGTTAAATACCAACGCCGGTTTACGGCTACAGGCCTTGAACCGACTATGGGCCTTGAGCCCTCGTCTGCCTTCTTGGGCTTTAACATAATTAACTACTGATGAAGTTAACCCGGCCCAGATAGGCCGGTTTACGCCCAGTAGTGATATCCCCAACAGCGTGGCTGCAAACCGCACCTCATTTGGAGCTTCCTAACTCCATCTACCTCTATAAATAGATCCCCTCCCGAAAATCCCGGGTCTTCTCCCCCCAAAACCCTAAATATCCGCTCGCGCCGCCGCCCCGCTCTAGTGGCAGACCGCCATGTGGCACCGCCGCCCTCCTCCGCCGCCAGGCCTGCGAGGCCCAGCGCCGGCCCCCGCGGCCCACGTCGGGCGCCGCCACCTACCGCGCGCCCCGCCACCATCTTCCTCCGCTCCGCCGCCGACAGCGACCGCGCTCGCCTCCTCTCGCCGGATCGCCACTGCCGCGCCATTGCCGGCCGGAGCAAGCTCCGCTGCGGCAAGTCCCTCACCACCGCCACCTTGCCGACCCTCGCCGCTCGCACCCGACACAGGCGAGCTCCGGTCCGCGACCTCCCTCTCCGGCAAGTCCCCTACTCCGGCGAGTTCTTCCTCCAAGTCCGTCAACCCGAGCTCCGATTCCGGTGAACCTCGACTTCCGTGTCTCAGATTTGAGATCTGGAATTTTTAGGGTTGACTTCGATCCAGTTTTGCATTATATTTTGCATACTTTGACTGTCGGGACCCCGATTCCAAGTCACATCGATCTAGCCGGTAACACCTCATATCACTTTGCGGCCTAACACACGGTATTCCCATGGGTGTTGCCTTACCTTGGCTCGGGACCGTTTGCGCCTTTTGGCTCACGTATATGATTGTGTCGCCAGCATCCATATGACAGATAACCCGGGCCGACATGGCTAGTCGTGAACCCCAAGCGGCACTAACCCATGGGGACAGGCATACATGATTCACATCGAGCATGTCGGTCAGCAGCATGTGAATCCGGGCTGTAGCACTGGGCTAACAGGACTCCGGGAACCCGGGCTGTAGCAGGCTAGGCAGGACTCCGGATGTCACCGCGTGACATTTCCCCGAAGGGACAGACACCGGAACAAAGTGAAGCACATGCCGGCCAGTCAAGTGTCCTGAGCAGTAGTGCTGGGCTAGCAGGACTCCGGTGAACCGGGCTGTAGCAGACTACTATGGCTCAAGGAAGCACTAGACTACATTTCCCCATAAGAGAGACTACCAAGGATAAACAACTAGATTGTCGGATCCCACACATAGCAATACACGTCACACGTACGCATAACATGCAAGTATGTGTTGTACAACATGGCATCACAACATAACGCAACTCATATAGATAAAGGCTCAGAAGAGCCACATAGCATAAAATACAAACAGGGGTCACATGACCCATCATTCAGAGCATACAAGCAACGGAAGCATTACATGTCTGGGTACAGACAACTACAAAAGAAGAGGCTAAGAGGCTTGACTATCTACAAGTCCCTTCCAAGGGCACAAGATCGTAGCTGAGGTGCAAGCTACTCGTCAAAGTCCAAGCGGTACTACTAGTGAGACAGATGTCTCACCTGCAAAACATAAATAAAGCAAACATGAGTACAAAGGTACTCAGCAAGACTTACATCAGATCCTATCATACATGCATTTGTATCAAGAAGATAATGCGGGGTTTAGTTGCAGCAAGCCAGCTTTGACTCAGTGGCTATCCTGTTCTACGACAACGAGAAACTTCTTTGAGATGAGGCAGCGCACACGAGTCCACTAAGCACCACATCAATACACTGCTATGGATTCATCCTCGTCTCCTGACGAGAAGGCCATCCATAGCACTCACACTTGTCTTGAGCATTTTAGAGTATCCACTTTAAGTTGTCTATCTACCACGTAAGCATCCAAGAAGTCCGTAACCGAGGACACGGCTATTCGAATAGATCATGATAACCCTGCAGGGGTGTACTTCTTCACACACGCTCTCACCACTTATCACCATGTACACGTCATGTATCTCGGCAACCTTCAAGCGGAAGCCTGGCAAGGGTGTTGGCCACGACCTGACTAACCACACAAGACTCTAGTCTAGGTTTATCGCCTATTCGGGTTCCATCCGCAAGGAGATCCGGCCGGGGTGTCGCTCAGGCCCCAAACGATGTGTGCAGGGTTCCCAAGCCCACCTCGCCGGATGGATCTATGCTTGGTACACCGTGCCACTTGTGCCTAGTCTGTCCCAAGCCCACCTGGCCGGGTGCCACTTGGTAGACTACTAACACTACCTACAAACACTAGAAACTAATTGCAACTCCTGGACAAAGATCAAGTTGGTTAATAAGTCGAGAGAGCTTGGAGTGCTCGGAGCCCAATGTGTGGTAGTAGCTAGTCATTGGACAACATACACAGAACTCGGTGCTTAAGGACGATTCCAATGAGACAACCCACCATGTACTCCTACCTGGCCTCTCACCGCTACCTTTACCAAATCGTGTTCACACGCTTAACTCTCAGCACCAGAACATATCGTACCACTCCAATTCATTCCCGATGAATCAGACCTGACACAACTCTAAGCAATAGCAGGCATGGCATGGCAAGAACACAACATGGCTCAATCAACTCCTACACATGCTAGTGGGTTTTAACTATTTACTGTGGCAATGATAGGTCATGCAGAGGAATGGGTTCAACTACCGCAGCATAAAGTAGCAGTTGAATCGTTGTTGTCCTAATGCAATAATGAGAGTAGGAGCGAGAGAGTAGGATCGTATCGGAATGAACAAGGGGGTTTGCTTGCCTGGTAGATCAACAGGGGGGCACTGCTCCACTGATAGGTACTCTCGAACACTTTCCGGAGCAGGACCTATCGAGAAGGAACGGTGTCGGAAATCAAACACAAGCATATGCAACATTATGATGCATGAACATGGCATGAGTATGTGATGTTGTTTGAGCTAATGCAACTAGCATTCATTTGGTTAAAGTCCATTTGAACTAAAGATTCAAATGCAACTCCAAAATAAGCTCTTAAATATGCCATAAGTGTGTTTTCATATATACAGCATGTATAGATGGTTTGTCATGCATGAAAATGGTACAGATGGATAGATTGAATTTTTCTGATAATTTTTCATATATAAATTATTTCAATCTGAGCTACGGTTGAATTTCTATGAATTTTTGAAGTTTTGAATATATTCTGGAATTTCCTGATTTATTTTAAATCCAGGAAATAGCTTATTGCGTCAGCACTGCATCGTGCTGATGTCAGCGGTCAACGAAGCGGCGCGGGTCAAACTAGACCTATGGGGCCCACTGGTCAGTGACACAGTGCTGCCTAGGTCACAGACAGGTGGGGTCGGGTCAACGCCACATCAGCATAGTCAAAGCTGACACGTGGGTCCACTGTAATTAGATTAATCTTAATCTTGCTTAGTTAGCGGGTTAGTTAGGTAGTGGGGCCCGGCTGTCTGTGTCCCAGGGTGTTACTAACTGCATCATTAACCTTAATTAATCGTGTCACGTCAACATCGCCGGATTAAGGGCCGGCGACCTTACAGTGCGGCGGCGACTCACCGGCCGGCCGTTTTCGGCGATGGATGGCCGCGCGGATGGGTTCTATGGAACGCCCGCAGTGCGGCGCATCCAGGGGTGGTCGTGGGGATGCCGGGGATGGGCTGCGGTAGTGAGGGCGGCGAGCTTTGCGGCGGCAGAGCTCGGTGGTGTGCGGGTGCTGCGCCAGGGCTCGCTGCCGAGCTGCCTGTGCTGCACGACAGCGCCAGGGGTGCTCTAGGGCGCGCCCGTTGCACGACGTCAGTGAACGGAGCATGGGGAGCACGTGTGCTGTGGCAATGGCGGAGCCGAGCTTCGGCTTATGCGGCAAGGGAGCTAGAGGGCACGGGAGGACAGGGGAGAAGGGGGAGATGACGGCGGGGCTCAAGGAGATTTGAACGGCGCCGTCGTTGAGCTCGGGGAGGCACTGGGCGACGCAGATCGACAGGCGAAGTCCGACGGCAGATGCGGCGGTGACGAGCTCGGAGGCGTCGTCACAGGAAGTCCGGTGATGTGACCTTCGTCTTGGTGAGGCAGTGCTCGACGGCGGACCAGTGGGACATGACAACGGGGCTCGGCGTGGGCAGTGGCTACGGCGACGGTGAGCGGCGGCGACGAGCTTCGCTCGGTGGTGCTCGGGGGAAGGGGAACAGACAAGGGATAGGCATGGGAAAGAGGGGGAGAGTGACCAGGGGGTTGTAGGCGTCTCCGTGGCGCTCGGGTGAGGACGGGGGAGGCAGCAGGAGGTGGAAGCAGGAGGTGGCTTCGCCTCCTGTGCGTGCGCCACGCCGTCGTCCTCCTGGCAAGGGAAGGAGACGACTGGCGCCTGGCTCTGGTGAGCTGGGTCGTGCTAGGCCAGCTGGGTTGCCAGGTAAGGCCAGGTAAGGTTTTATTCCTTTTTCTGTTTCCTATTTTCTGACCTTTGTTTTGATTTAATAAAAATACTAAATCAAGTTATTTTCTTCTGAAAATTTTTGCAGGGGCCTAAAGGATTATTCCAAAGCCCCTCATCAAAATTCGGAATTATTGAACAATATTTTATATATATAAAAATATTTATCCAACACAAATAATTACTGGATTAATTCCAAATGGCCAAAATAAATATTTATGAGCCCCTAAAAATATTGGTTTGAATTTTACCTCTGCCCAATATTTTCAGAGAGAGACATGAACATTTTCATGGACCTTTTTGGAGAAATTTTTAACTGGGTCATTTCCAGAAATGATTCTGAGGGTTTTACAAATCCCCATTTCAAATTTAAATGGAATTTAAACATGATGCACACATGACTAGCTAGCCTAGGTCATACCAGAACTAGGGATGTGACAACTCGCCCCCACTTGGAAGAATCTCGTCCCGAGATTCAGGAGTCGGCGGGAAGGAAGCGGGGTACTCAAGTCGAAGACGATCTTCACGCTCCCAAGTAGCTTCTCTCTCGGAATGATGAGACCACTGAACCTTGAGAAACTTGATGTTATGACGTCGGGTGACACGCTCTGCTTGATCAAGGATGCAAACAAGGTACTCTCGATAAGTGAGGTTATCTTGGAGATCAAGCGTTTCGTGGTCCACTCCGCGGATGGGATCCGAGAAGCAACGCCTGAGTTGAGAGACGTGGAAGACATCATGTACTCGAGAAAGATGTGGGGGTAGTTCCAACTGGTAGGCAACCTCTCCTTGTTTAGCGAGAATGCGAAAAGGACCAATGTAACGAGGAGCCAACTTGCCTTTGATACCGAAACGATGGGTACCCTTCAAGGGAGTAAACCGAAGATAAACCTTGTCGCCAACTTCATAAGACACTTCCTTATGACGACGGTCATACTGGCTCTTTTGACGAGATTGGGCTGTTTTCAAATTCTCACGAATGACGCGAACTTGCTCTTCTGCCTCCTGGATCATATCCGGTCCAAAGAATTGTCTTTCACCGATTTTTGACCAGTTCAAAGGTGTTCGACATCTTCGTCCATACAGAATCTCAAAAGGAGCTTTCTTGAGGCTGGTTTGGTAGCTGTTGTTATAAGCAAACTCGGTGAAGGGAAGACACTTCTCCCAATCCATACCGAATGAGATAACACAAGCTCTAATCATGTCTTCAAGAATCTGGTTGACCCTTTCCACCTGACCACTTGATTGAGGGTGGAAAGCAGTACTGAAGGAAAGATGGGTGCCCATGGCAGTTTGGAAACTCTCCCAGAAATGAGAAGTGAAAAGACTACCACGGTCTGAATTGATCTCTAGTGGAACACCATGAAGTGATACTATTCGAGAAATATATAAGTCAGCGAGCTGACTAGCAGTGATACTCTCTCGAACGGGTAGGAAGTGAGCCACTTTGGAAAGACGATCAATGACTACGAAGATAGCATTATTCCCTCTCTTGGTCCTGGGAAAGCCGGTGATGAAGTCCATACCAACTTTATCCCATTTCCACTCAGGAATAGCTAAAGGTTGAAGAGTGCCAGCAGGTCTCTGATGCTCTGCCTTCACGCGACGACAAACATAACAGTTAGCAATAAATTGAGCAATTTCTCTCTTCATCCTAGTCCACCAGAACCTCTGGCATAGGTCCTGATACATCTTAGTACTACCGGGATGAATCTTGAGAGGAGATTCATGCACCTCCTTAAGGATTAATTGTCGAAGATGTTGATTCCTGGGAACCACCAAGCGACTCTCAAAGAAAACAACACCACGATCATCTATAGAGAAACTACCACCAACTCCCTTGTTAATGTTTCTCTTGATCCGGGAAATTCCCGTATCCTGCTACTGAGCAGAGATGATTTGATCCACAAGAGTAGGTTTCGCCACCAAGGTAGAAAGGAATCCGTGAGGAGCAAGGTGGAGGTTAAGCTTACATAATTCCTCATGGAGAAGTGGTTGGCCCTGCTGCAACATGAGATTGTTGCAATAGGACTTACAACTTAGCGCATCAGCCATGACATTCCCCTTACCTGGGGTGTAGGTAATCCCTAAATCATAATCTGAGATCAACTCCAACCAACGTCTTTTCCTAGGGTTCAAATCTGGTTGGGTGAAGATATACTTGAGACTCTGGTGATCGGTGTAAATCTCGCAACGTTTACCGAGAAGGTAATGTCGCCATGTCTTAAGTGCATAGACTACAGCTGCAAGCTCTAGATCATGTGTAGGATAATTCACCTCATGTGGATGCAACTGTCGAGATGCATAGGCAATCACATGGCGATCTTGCATAAGAATGCAACCTAGTCCCTGTCGTGAGGCATCACAATAGATAACAAAGTCCTTAGTGAAGTCCGGTGGCACAAGTATGGGAGCAGAAGTCAGGCGTCTTTTCAGTTCCTGAAAACTGTGCTCACACTGTGGGGACCACTCAAACTTTTTATCTTTCTTAAGAAGTTCCGTGAGAGGTTTGGCCACTTTGGAGAAGTTCTCAATGAATCGGCGACAATAACTGGGTAGACCAAGGAAACTCCTAACTTGCTTAACTGTTTCAGGCGGAGTCCAATCAAGAATGGCCTGAACTCTTTCAGGATTGACAGCAATGCCCTTACCAGAGATTACGTGGCTGAGATAGGTCACTTCTGGCAACCAAAATTCGCACTTGGAGAACTTGGCATAAAGGCGGTGCTCTCTGAGTTTTTCTAACACAAGTCTAAGATGTTCGGCATGCTCTTCCTCGTTCTTCGAGTAAATAAGGATATCATCGAGGTAAACCATGACGAACTTATCTAAGTACTCCATGAAGATTGAGTTCATCAAGCGAGAGAAAGTAGCTGGAGCGTTGGTTAGACCAAAGGACATGACGGTGTACTCGTACTGACCATAATGAGTGACAAAAGCTGTCTTAGGAATATGCCCATTTCTGATCTTGATTTGGTGGTAGCCTAACCTCAAATCCATCTTGGAGAAGACTGAGGATCCAACGAGCTGATCATACAGATCATTGATCCTGGGGAGCGGATACTTGTTCTTTATCGTGACCAAATTAACGGGACGATAATCTACAACCATTCGGTCCGTACCATCCTTCTTCTTGACGAAGAGGACGGGGCAAGCCCAGGGAGAAGAACTAGGACGGATGAAACCCTTTTGCAAGGATTCATCGAGTTATTTCTTAAGCTCGGCTAGTTCTAAGGGTGCCATCTTGTAAGGTCTCCTAGAAATTGGGGCGGTTCCGGGGATAAGATCTATAACAAACTCTACATCTCTATCAGGTGGAATACCTGGCAGTTCTTCTGGAAAGACATCCGGAAAGTCGTGGACTACCAAAATATCTTCAAGGTCAGGAAGAGGGCTGGCATTTAGAGAATATAGTTGAAGCCTTGCAATTTTGGTGGAGACAGTGACTACCTTGCCAGAGGGGTGTGTGAGCTGAACAGACCTGGTGTAACAGTCAATCTTGGCATAATGAGCTTTCATCCAGTCCATACCCAAAATGATGTTAATATCTGAAGACTTGAGGGATATCAAGGAAGCTAGAAATACAAGTCTGTCAACATGTATTTCATTGCCATAACTTATCCTAGAAGTTTGCCACTTGAATCCAGGAGTTTGAATGAGTAGTGGGGAGGGCATATCACAAAATGACATGTCGTGCAAATGGGCATAACTTTCGGAAATGAAGGAGTGAGATGCCCTGGTATCGAATAGAACCGAAGCTGGGTGACAGTTGACAAGGAGTGTACCAAGAACGACATCTGGATCATCATGAGCGTCTTTAGCTGAGACGTGATGCACATGTCCAAGTTCAGTGGGAGCTGACTTGGCACTGATCATCTGGTGTGAAGGCTTACTACCACGGCCAACAGACTTCTCGGGCTGAGGTGGAGCAACAACGGTTTGAGTGCAAATATGGGCAATGTGGCCTGGCTCTCCGCACTTGTAACAAATCTTAGAGGTAGGACAAGGACCTGCATTGACAAGTGGTCTACCAATAGGCATGGGTGTAGCATATGGTTGAACTGGGTGAGGTGCCACACAAGAAGGCCTTGGTGTATAACCAGGTGGAAGAGCGGAGTTCGGAACCCAAATCCGGCGCTTCTGAGAACTAGAACCGGAGGAAGAACCCAAATCACGGGTGTGCTTACGAGATTCCTCGTAGGTGAGTTGAGTTGTCTCTGCATTAATGGCCTTGTTCACAAGAGCGTAGAATGTATTGCAACGATGCAAGTGGAGATCACGACGCAACTTGGGGTTGAGACCCTTCCGGAACCTAGCCTGCTTCTTGGCATCTGTGGACACTTCTTCTGTAGCATAGCGGGCGAGGTTCTCAAACTCTCTACTATAAGCATCAACAGCCATCTTACCCTGGGTGAAACTACAGAACTCTTCTCTCTTGCGATCGATGAGGGCTTCAGGAATGTGATGCTCGCGAAAAGCCTCAGTGAAATCTCTCCAGGTAGGAATTTGACCAGCTGGAAGCATAGGCTCATAGTTCTGCCACCAGAGACTAGCTGGACCTTCCAGGTGATATGCAGCATAAGTGACCTTGTCACTTTCAGCTACGTTCGCAGAACGCAGCTTGTGTGTGATACTATGGAGCCAGTCATCTGCATCGAGTGGCTCAATGGAATGATGGAAGGTGGGTGGTTTCAGATCAATGAAATCTTGGATGGTCGCTGACTCTTTGCACCGATGTGCGGTGTTCTCCTCGATACGTGCCAACAAGCGGTTAGACTCACGCTTGTTCCTCTCCATCTCTATCATGAACTCTGCCAATGAAGGTTGGTCGGGAGGATCCTCATCCCTACCATCTCCGTGGTTCCGGCTACGAGCAATAGAACTTCGGTTAACCAGCAACATTCTGAAGAATGAAACCAAGGAAGACAAGGATGGATTCAGCATCAACTATAGGTTGCAGAGGGTAGCACAAGAATTTAGTATCTCTCAAACTCTCAGAACAATTCCGGCAGCATAACAGCAGTAGAATGCTCAAAATGAAACATTCTGCAAAGACGGGTAGCACCAACCTCAACATCATCACTCAAGGTTCAAAAATATTACTAAACAGGCTACACAGGAGATACTCGAACTGGGATATGACTCTGATCAACCAATCCTAAGAGACTATGGAGTAGTAACACGTGATCCTGATAGACAGAAAAGAAAGCCTAGTTCCTTAACCCCGTAGGAAAGATAGGATGACTCAGATCAGAAGGGCATGAGATATAAGGAGTAAAAAGAGCCTTTGTTCCCTTCCACAATCAATTCCCTTACATAACTAAAGAATTTCTAGACTCAACTTCGACCAGGTTGGCTTGGAAATCCTACAGGCAGTCAGGCTCTGATACCAAAGCTGTCGGGACCCCGATTCCAAGTCACATCGATCTAGCCGGTAACACCTCATATCACTTTGCGGCCTCACGCACGGTATTCCCACGGGTGTCGCCTTACCTTGGCTCGGGACCGTTTGCGCCTTTTGGCTCACGTATATGATTGTGTCGCTAGCATCCATATGACAGAGAACCCGGGCCGACATGGCTAGTCGTGAACCCCAAGCGGCACTAACCCATGGGGACAGGCATACATGATTCACATCGAGCATGTCGGTCAGTAGCATGTGAATCCGGGCTGTAGCACTGGGCTAACAGGACTCCGGGAACCCGGGCTGTAGCAGGCTAGGCAGGACTCCGGATGTCACCGCGTGACATTTCCCCGAAGGGACAGACACCGGAACAAAGTGAAGCACATGCCGGCCAGTCAAGTGTCCTGAGCAGTAGTGCTGGGCTAGCAGGACTCCGGTGAACCGGGCTGTAGCAGACTACTATGGCTCAAGGAAGCACTAGACTACATTTCCCCATAAGAGAGACTACCAAGGATAAACAACTAGATTGTCGGATCCCACACATAGCAATACACGTCACACGTACGCATAACATGCAAGTAGTGTTGTACAACATGGCATCACAACATAACGCAACTCATATAGATAAAGGCTCAGAAGAGCCACATAGCATAAAATACAAACAGGGGTCACATGACCCATCATTCAGAGCATACAAGCAACGGAAGCATTACATGTCTGGGTACAGACAACTACAAAAGAAGAGGCTAAGAGGCCTGACTATCTACAAGTCCCTTCCAAGGGCACAAGATCGTAGCTGAGGTGCAAGCTACTCGTCAAAGTCCAAGCGGTACTACTAGTGAGACAGATGTCTCACCTGCAAAACATAAATAAAGCAAACATGAGTACAAAGGTACTCAGCAAGACTTACATCAGATCCTATCATACATGCATTTGTATCAAGAAGATAATGCGGGGTTTAGTTGCAGCAAGCCAGCTTTGACTCAGTGGCTATCCTGTTCTACGACAACGAGAAACTTCTTTGAGATGAGGCAGCGCACACGAGTCCACTAAGCACCACATCAATACACTGCTATGGATTCATCCTCGTCTCCTGACGAGAAGGCCATCCATAGCACTCACACTTGTCTTGAGCATTTTAGAGTATCCACTTTAAGTTGTCTATGTACCACGTAAGCATCCAAGAAGTCCGTAACCGAGGACACGGCTATTCGAATAGATCATGATAACCCTGCAGGGGTGTACTTCTTCACACACGCTCTCACCACTTATCACCATGTACACGTCATGTATCTCGGCAACCTTCAAGCGGAAGCCTGGCAAGGGTGTTGGCCACGACCTGACTAACCACACAAGACTCTAGTCTAGGTTTATCGCCTATTCGGGTTCCATCCGCAAGGAGATCCGGCCGGGGTGTCGCTCACGGCCCCAAACGATGTGTGCAGGGTTCCCAAGCCCACCTCGCCGGATGGATCTATGCTTGGTACACCGTACCACTTGTGCCTAGTCTGTCCCAAGCCCACCTGGCCGGGTGCCACTTGGTAGACTACTAACACTACCTACAAACACTAGAAACTAATTGCAACTCCTGGACAAAGATCAAGTTGGTTAATAAGTCGAGAGAGCTTGGAGTGCCCGGAGCCCAATGTGTGGTAGTAGCTAGTCATTGGACAACATACACAGAACTCGGTGCTTAAGGACGATTCCAATGAGACAACCCACCATGTACTCCTACCTGGCCTCTCACCGCTACCTTTACCAAATCGTGTTCACACGCTTAACTCTCAGCACCAGAACATATCGTACCACTCCAATTCATTCCCAATGAATCAGACCTGACACAACTCTAAGCAATAGCAGGCATGGCATGGCAAGAACACAACATGGCTCAATCAACTCCTACACATGCTAGTGGGTTTTAACTATTTACTGTGGCAATGATAGGTCATGCAGAGGAATGGGTTCAACTACCGCAGCATAAAGTAGCAGTTGAATCGTTGTTGTCCTAATGCAATAATGAGAGTAGGAGCGAGAGAGTAGGATCGTATCGGAATGAACAAGGGGGTTTGCTTGCCTGGTAGATCAACAGGGGGGCACTGCTCCACTGATAGGTACTCTCGAACACTTTCCGGAGCAGGACCTATCGAGAAGGAACGGTGTCGGAAATCAAACACAAGCATATGCAACATTATGATGCATGAACATGGCATGAGTATGTGATGTTGTTTGAGCTAATGCAACTAGCATTCATTTGGTTAAAGTCCATTTGAACTAAAGATTCAAATGCAACTCCAAAATAAGCTCTTAAATATGCCATAAGTGTGTTTTCATATATACAGCATGTATAGATGGTTTGTCATGCATGAAAATGGTACAGATGGATAGATTGAATTTTTCTGATAATTTTTCATATATAAATTATTTCAATCTGAGCTACGGTTGAATTTCTATGAATTTTTGAAGTTTTGAATATATTCTGGAATTTCCTGATTTATTTTAAATCCAGGAAATAGCTTATTGCGTCAGCACTGCATCGTGCTGATGTCAGCGGTCAACGAAGCGGCGCGGGTCAAACTAGACCTATGGGGCCCACTGGTCAGTGACACAGTGCTGCCTAGGTCACAGACAGGTGGGGTCGGGTCAACGCCACATCAGCATAGTCAAAGCTGACACGTGGGTCCACTGTAATTAGATTAATCTTAATCTTGCTTAGTTAGCGGGTTAGTTAGGTAGTGGGGCCCGGCTGTCTGTGTCCCAGGGTGTTACTAACTGCATCATTAACCTTAATTAATCGTGCCATGTCAACATCGCCGGATTAAGGGCCGGCGACCTTACAGTGCGGCGGCGACTCACCGGCCGGCCGTTTTCGGCGATGGATGGCCGCGCGGATGGGTTCTATGGAACGCCCGCAGTGCGGCGCATCCAGGGGTGGTCGTGGGGATGCCGGGGATGGGCTGCGGTAGTGAGGGCGGCGAGCTTTGCGGCGGCAGAGCTCGGTGGTGTGCGGGTGCTGCGCCAGGGCTCGCTGCCGAGCTGCCTGTGCTGCACGACAGCGCCAGGGGTGCTCTAGGGCGCGCCCATTGCACGACGTCGGTGAACGGAGCACGGGGAGCACGTGTGCTGCGGCAATGGCGGAGCCGAGCTTCGGCTTGTGCGGCAAGGGAGCTAGAGGGCATGGGAGGACAGGGGAGAAGGGGGAGATGACGGTGGGGCTCACGGAGATTTGAACAGCGCCGTCGTTGAGCTCGGGGAGGCACTGGGCGACGCAGATCGACGGGCGAAGTCCGACGGCAGATGCGGCGGTGACGAGCTCGGAGGCGTCGTCACAGGAAGTCCGGTGATGTGACCTTCGTCTTGGTGAGGCGGTGCTCGACGGCGGACCAGTGGGACACGACAACGGGGCTCGGCGTGGGCAGTGGCTACGGCGACGGTGAGCGGCGGCGACGAGCTTCGCTCGGTGGTGCTCGGGGGAAGGGGAACAGACAAGGGATAGGCACGGGAAAGAGGGGGAGAGTGACCAGGGGGTTGCAGGCGTCTCCGTGGCGCTCGGGTGAGGACGGGGGAGGCAGCAGGAGGTGGAAGCAGGAGGTGGCTTTGCCTCCTGTGCGTGCGCCACGCCATCGTCCTCCTGGCAAGGGAAGGAGACGACTGGCGCCTGGCTCTGGTGGGCTGGGCCGTGCTAGGCCAGCTGGGTTGCCAGGTAAGGCCAGGTAAGGTTTTATTCCTTTTTTTGTTTCCTATTTTCTGACCTTTGTTTTGATTTAATAAAAATACTAAATCAAGTTATTTTCTTCTGAAAATTTTTGCAGGGGCCTAAAGGATTATTCCAAAGCCCCTCATCAAAATTCGGAATTATTGGACAATATTTTATATATATATATATAAATATTTATCCAACGCAAATAATTACTGGATTAATTCCAAATGGCCAAAATAAATATTTATGAGCCCCTAAAAATATTGGTTTGAATTTTACCTCTGCCCAATATTTTCAGAGAGAGACATGAACATTTTCTTGGACCTTTTTGGAGAAATTTTTATCTGGGTCATTTTCAGAAATGATTCTGAGGGTTTTACAAATCCCCATTTCAAATTTAAATGGAATTTAAACATGATGCACACATGACTAGCTAGCCTAGGTCATACCAGAACTAGGGATGTGACATTGACGCATCATAACTTCCTCATCGTGGCTCCGATTCGTGTGTGTAGCATATCAAAATGTTCGTCTCGACGAGTACATCATTTCATCTCATTGCATCATTTTCATTTGAGCTCATCTTGATTCCCAAAATGCTATTGGAATAGGGCTATGTGATGATAGTTTCAGATCTGTTTCAGCAAATGCTCTTTTGTCATTTTTGCCATGATTAATGTGTGCATGCTATGATCCTGAGCTCTACATGTGTTTTGAAGAATGCCATGCCATCTTTACAGAGGTGTATGCCATGTATTTTTGTGATCTTTGTGGTGACTAGCACAAGCATGCAAAGTAGCTTACTCAATGATACTGATTTCAGGGACTTAGAATTTCACTAAGTCCTTGTCCTGTCATTATTTTTATACCATATGCTCATGTTGTTTCCTAGTGATCCGTACCTCTTTTGAGCATGATCAGTAAGGATGTTTTGTAGATAATGTTGTGCTCTATCCATCCATGTCTTTGTTTGCAACTATGGAGCACCCTAGTTTGAGTCAATCGAGCTCTACTTTTGCTATAAAATGTTCCTGGCAGATTGTTAACATGTTTAGCAATTTTGCCGAGCTTATGGTTGTTGATCCGTGCATGCTATGTTGTTGTTCTTGCCATATCTAGGTTCTATGCCATGTCTATTTGCTGGGTGTATGCTTAGTTTGTCATGTAATGCCTCGTAGTGAGTGCATCGAGCTCGTAAACATGCCTACTCGTTATCTGTTTTGCCATGCTCCAGTTTTTCACTAAGTCTGAATCTGTTTATGTTTTTGCTATGTTCACATGCTTGCAATTGTATTTTCTGATCCCTTTTGGCTCATGGTCACTAAGGGACTTTTGTTGTATGCTTTGAGTAGCTTCATACCATGCCTTGCTTTTCCATGATATGTTCCTGTAGCATGTAGTTATCGTGCTCTAAACATTGCTTCCTGATGATAAATTCCTGACATGTTCATAATTTCACTAAGTCTGAAACATGTTATCTTTTGCACTTTTGCCATGCTTGTTTGAGCTTGTTGTTGAGTGAATTAGCCGTAGCTCAGTGTTCTTCTTTTGTCAAGCATCATGAGTGGATCTCTGACATGTATTTTGTTGTCATGTTTGGGTGTAGTAGCTTATTTATCTTGATGCATGTAGATGGTCTCGTGCTGATTATCGCAGACCGGTGCCATATTTGTTTTGCTTGCCATTTCCAAACCGTGCATCCGATTCCGGTGATCTTTATATAGATTTCGACCGAAATCAACTCAACTTTCCAGTGGAACTCTTGGAATTCCAAGTTGAGGCCAGGTTCAATTATTCCTTTCCAAATCATGCCTATGCATCACATATTGCATCCCGCATATCATACCATGTTTTGCATCATGTTGTTTGTGCATTGCATGTAGTTGATTGTGTTACTTTTGCTTGTTGTTCTTGCTTGGGTAGAGCCGGGAGACGAGTACGTGAAAGAGGAGCCCGTTGAGTATGCTTACGAGGATCAAGTCGAGTCTGAGAACTTTGCGGGCAAGATGACCATACCCTCGAAATCACTTCTATCTTTGCTTGCTAGATGCTCGCTCTTTTGCTATGCCATGCTACGATACCTACCACTTTATTATCATGCCTCCCACATTTCCATGTCAAACCTCTAACCCACCTTGTCCTAGCAAACCGTTGTTTGGCTATGTTATTGTCGAGGCATGACTTAGAGACATAACGGCATTGGAAGCAATGTCGCAAGTCAGGCAATCATTACAACATCCCATGTAATATATAATAAAAAAAGGGAGATAAATAGTTGGCTTACACTCGCCACGTCACATCAAAGTACATAAATAACATCCATCATACAAACACTCATGGCCCGACTACGGCGCCAAAATAGAAGAAAAACCCAACATGCGACAAGGCCCTGAATCGAACCCCAACTAGGCACCACTACTGATCATCAGGAAAAGACATGTAGTATCGCTGGGAGTCCTCAACGAACTCCCACTTGAGCTCGTACTCGTCACCTGGAGCGGAATCACCTGGACCTGCATCTGGTATAGTAGGCATCTGTGAGCCACAGGGACTCAGCAATCTCGCACCCTCGCGATCAAGACTATTTAATCTTATAGGAATGGGTAAGGCAAATATATGTGGAGCTGCAGCAAGCGACTAGCACATATGGTGGCTAACTTATACGCAAAAGAGAGCGAGAAGAGGAGGCAAAGCGCGAGCGAGAATCTAGAAGAACAACCTGCGCAAGCATTACTCCAACACCGTGTCCACTTCCCGGACTCCGCCGAGAAGAGGCCATCATGGTAACACACTCAGTTGAATCATTTTAATTAATTAAGGTTCAAGTTATCTACAACCGGACATTAACAAATTCCCATCTGCCCATAACCGCGGGCACGGCTTTCGAAAGTTCAATCCCTGCAGGGGAGTCCCAACTTAGCCCATGACAAGCTCTCACGGTCAACGAAGGAATATACCTCCACCCGAGACACACCGATCAGACTCGGTATCCCGGTACAACAAGACAATTCGACAGGTTAAAACAAGACCAGCAACACCGCCCGAATGTGCCGACAAATCCCGATAGGAGCTGCACATATCTCTTTCTCAGGGCACACTCAGATGAGCGCTCCATACAACTAAAACCAAACCTCGAGTTTCCCCGAGGGGGCGCTGCACAGGACTCTAGTTTGGACCAACACTCAGAGGAGCACTGGCCCGGGGGGTTTAAATAAGATGACCCGCGGGCTCCGAAAACCCGAGGGAAAAAAGAGGCTAGGTGGCAAATGGTAAGACCAATGTTGGGCATTGCTGGACAAGCTTTAATCAAGGCGAAATATCAAGGGGTTCCCATTATAACCCAACCGCGTAAGGAACGCAAAAATCCGGGAACATAACACCGATATGACGGAAACTAGGGCGGCAAGAGTGGAACAAAACACTAGGCGAGAGGCCGAGCCTTCCACCCTTTACCAAGTATATAGATGCATTAAGATAACATAGCAATATAATGATATCCCGACAAGTAAATAAAAGATGTTCCAACCAGGAACGGCCTCCAATCTTCACCTGCAGCTAGCAACGCTATAAGAGGGGCTGAGCAAAGCGGTAACATAGCCAATCAACGGTTTGCTAGGACATGGCGGGTTAGAGGTTGACATGGCAATTTGGGAGGCTGACAAGCAAAAGGTAGGCATCGTAGCATTGGCATAGCAAGAGCGAGCAAACTAGCATAGCAAAGATAGTAGTGATTTCGAGGGTATGATCATCTTGCCTGCACAGTTGTCAGAGTTGACTGGATCCTCACAAGCAAACTCAATGGGCTCCTCGGTAGCGAACTCGTCTCCCGGCTCTACCCAACAAGACAAATAATCAACAAGGATACAATCAACCACGTGCAAGACCAAGCAATAAGATGAAATGATGATATGCTATGCGGGATGCGATGCGGGATGCAAAATGCAAGATATGACAGGAAAAGCATGAACCTGGCCTCAACTTGGGATTCCAAGGGTGCCACTGGAAAGATGAGATGAAATCGCTTGAAAACGATATAAAGAACGCCGGAATCGGAGTTACGGTTTGGAAATGGCAAGCGTTCTAAGATATGACACCGGTCTGCGATTTACAGCAAGTAGGCATCTAAATGCAATGAGATGAACATGCTACAGCCACCAAACATGACAACAAAATACATGGCAGGGATGCACACAAGATGCTTAACAAAAGACTAGCACTGAGCTACGGCCAATTCATCCATTAGGAGGTTCAAACAAGCATGGCAAAAACGCAAATGCAAAACAGATTCCAGACTTAGTGAAATTAACACTTGTCTGAAATTTCAGATCACGAAGCCCTCTTCGGAGCAGCAAAACAACATGGTACATGACCTGATTAAGATAAGTAAGAACATGGCATGGAGCTACTCAACAAGCTTAACAAAAGACCCAAAGTGACCTGGGGCCAAAAGGGTTCACAAAATATACTAACGGGCACACGAACATAGCAAAAACATAATCAGTTTTCAGACTTTGTGAAAACTGAGACATGCTGAAATATAACTCACGAAGGCACGTAAATGAGCTCGATGCACTCACCATGGTGCAAGTCATGGCAATACAAGCATACATCCATAAATAAGGCACAAAATTCTAGCTAGACATGGCAAGAACAATGGCATAGCATGCACGGAACAACTACAATAACATCGGCAAAATCGCAAACAAGTTGACGATCTGCCCAGATTCACCACGAAGCAAAAGTAGAGCTCGGCTGACTAAATCTAGGGTGCTCCATAATTGCAAACAAAGACATGGATGGAGATAGCATAACACGATTAACAAAACTCCTTTACTGATAATCCTCAAAAGAGGCACGGATCACTAGGAAACAAGATGAACATAGGGCATCATGAAATAAATAATCCCAGATTTACCGGGTGCCTCACTTTGCAAGCTTGCACAAGTTACCACACACATCCTAAAAATGCATGGGTTGCACCTCTGGAAAGAAGACAAAATCCTTAACAAAACATATGAAGGACTCATAGGCATATCATGTACACAATAATCATGGCAAAAATGACAAAAGTCTAAGATGAACTAGCAGATCTGACAATTAACTCACGAAGCCCTCTTCTAACAGCATTTTGGGCATCAAGATGATCTCAAATGAAAATGATGCAATTGAATGAAATGATGTACTCGTCGAGGCGAACATTTTGATATACTATATGTCCAAATCGGAGCTACGGATGCGAAGTTACGGTGCCTCGAACAGGAGCATATGGAGTAAAAATCCTGGGACTTAGAAGAAAATATCACCATAGGGTTTACTGTTCATCGCGATCCGGATCTGGATCCGACGGGTCACTGTAGCGGCGCGGCCTACGAGGATCGCCGGATGGAGTGAGCCGCGGCGGCCGGAGCTCACGAAGGCGAGGCGGCGGAGCTCACGGAGGCGGGGCGGCGGCCGCGGGGCGCGGGGCGGCCCGGCGACGGCCTTGGCGGCGGGGCGGCGAGTGGCGAGGCGGCGGGCTCGCGGCGGCCGCGCGGAGGGCTTCCGGAGCGGGGCGAGGTGGCGGCCGGCGCGGCGGGCCGAGTCGCCGGCCTCGGGGAAGGAGGCGAGGAGCGGGCGCCTGGCGCGCGGAGGCGGCGATGCGCCGGGGGGGGGCGTTCGCGGGCTCTCCCGGGCCGGCGGCGGCGGCGGCGAGTGCGGCCACGTGGCGGCTAGCGGTTGGAGGCGGCGGGATCCGGACACGTCCGGCTCGTGCGGACGTTGTTCGGCGGTGGCGGAGAGGTTTTTTTTTAGGGTTTCGGAGAGGGAGAGAGATCCGAATTTCGGGGGGTGTATTTATAGGCATAAGTGGAGCTAGGAGAGTCCAAATGAGGTGCGGTTTTCGGCCACGCGATCGTGATCGAACGCTCTAGGACATGGAGCAGAGTTTGGTGGGTTTTGGGCCGAAATGGATGGGTGTTGGGCTGCAACACACATGAAGCCTTTTCGGTCCCTCGGTTAACCGTTGGAGTATCAAACGAAGTCCAAATGATACGAAACTTGACAGGCGGTCTACCGGTAGTAAACCAAGGCCGCTTGGCAAGTCTCGGTTCAATCCGGAAATGTTTAATCCCCACACACAAAAGAAAGCTAGAAATGACCACCGGAGGAGAACGAAGCGCCGGAATGCAAAACGGACAACGGGGAAAATGCTCGAATGCATGAGATGAACACGTATGCAAATGCAATGCACATGGCGACATGATATGTGATGCATGAAAACGAAAACAACACACGGAGACAAAGACCCGAACCCGAGAAATAAATATAACTTAATGCCGGAAACGGCAAGAGTTGGAGTACAAATAGGGAAAGTTATATCCGGGGCGTTACAACACTCCACCACTACGAAAAGATCTCGTCCCGAGATCTAGGACTGAAAGAACGCCGGGTACTCAGAACGGAGGTGATCCTCGCGTTCCCAGCTAGCTTCACGGTCGGAATGGTGTGACCACTTGACTTTGAGAAATTTGATTGACTTGTTGCGAGTCTTGCGTTCAGTCTCTTCAAGAATAGCAACTGGGTGCTCACGATAGGAGAGATCTTCTTGGAGCTCAATGTCCTCGAAGTTGACTGTGCGGTCAGGAGTCTTGAAGCATTTTCGAAGCTGAGAGACATGGAACACGTCATGAACATTTGCAAAGTTTGAAGGAAGCTTGAGTTGATAGGCGAGGTCGCCTCTCTTGCTGACAATCTTGAAAGGTCCCACGTATCTAGGGGCAAGCTTCCCTTTGATACCGAAGCGACGAGTACCTTTCATAGGAGAGACGCGGAGGTAAACCTGATGTCGATCTCGAAAACCAAATCACGGTGCTTACTATCATAGTAGCTCTTCTGGCGGGATTGGGCTGCTTGGAGGTTATCACAAATGACTTTGCACATTTCTTCTGCCTCTGTGATTAAGTCATTACCCAAAAGCTGACGTTCACCGGTTTCAGACCAGTTGGGAGGGGTACGGCACTTCCTGCCATACAGAATTTCAAAAGGGGCCTTGCCCGAACTTGCTTGAAAACTGTTGTTATAGGAGAATTCAGCATAAGGAAGACAATCCTCCCACTTCATGCCGAAGGAGATCACACAAGCCCTGAGCATATCTTCAAGAAGCTGGTTGACACGCTCGACTTGACCGCTTGTTTGAGGATGGAAAGCTGTGCTGAAGCGGATGTTGGTGCCCATGGCCTTCTGAAAAGAATCCCAAAACTTCGAGGTAAAGATGCTGCCACGGTCTGAAGATATCACTTGAGGAATACCGTGCAGAGAGACAATGCGAGAGGTATAGAGTTCCGCCAATTGAGCTGCAGTGATCGACTCTTTGATAGGCAGAAAGTGAGCCACTTTGGTGAGCTTGTCGATGACAACAAATATAGCATCATTGCCACGCTTGGACTTTGGAAACCCAGTCATGAAGTCCATTTCAATGTGGTCAAACTTCCATTCTGGAATGGCAAGAGGTTGGAGGAGACCAGCTAGCCTTTGGTGTTCTGCCTTCACTCTTCTGCAGACATCACATTCATTCACGAATTGAGCGATCTCGCGCTTCATTCGAGTCCACCAATAAGCTTGCTTGAGGTCATGATACATCTTCGTGCTCCCAGGGTGGATGGAGAGGAGAGAATTGTGAGACTCATTCATGATCACTTTACGGAGGTCACCTTTGGGCACAACAATACGATCCTCGAAGAAGAGAGTGTCCTTGTCATCAAGGCGGTAGCACTTGTACTTGGACTGACTCTTGGCAATCCCAATCTTCACCTTTTTCACCATAGCATCAAGAAGCTGGGCTTGGCGAATCTGGTCTTCTAAGGTGGGAGAGACTTGAAGGTTGGCGAGGAAACCTTGAGGAACAACTTGCAGATTAAGTTTACGGAAAGCTTCACAAAGCTCGGGTTGATAAGGCTTAAGAATCAGACTGTTGCAGTAAGCCTTTCTGCTCAAAGCGTCAGCAATCACATTAGCCTTGCCTGGAGTATACTCGATACTCGGATTATACTCTTGAATCATTTCGACCCATCGAGTTTGCCTGAGGTTGAGATTAGGTTGAGTGAAGATGTACTTGAGACTCTTGTGATCAGTGAAAATGTCCACTTTTCTTCCCAATAGAAGATGTCTCCAAGTCAAAGAGCATGCACAACTGCCGCCAACTCAAGATCATGAGTGGGGTAGTTCTTCTCATTAGGCTTCAACTAGCGAGATGTATAAGCAACCACTTTCTTCTCTTGCATCAATACCGCGCCAAGACCTTGGAGAGAGGCATCACAAAAGACCTCGTACGGCTTGGATTCATCAGGTGGAGTCAAAACTGGAGCAGTGATCAACTTCTCTTTCAAAGTGTTGAAAGCAATATCACACTCCGGAGACCAAACGTACTTGACGTGCTTCTGAAGAAGATTTGAGAGAGGCTTCGCGATCTTAGAAAAGTTTTCAACGAATCTTCGGCAATAGCTTGAGAGACCGAGAAAACTGTGGAGTTGCTTCACGTTCTGAGGAGGTTCCCAATTCACAATTGCGGACACCTTCTCAGGATTCACGGAAATGCCCTTGGCAGAGATGATATGACCAAGATAAAGAACCTCATCGAGCCAAAATTCACACTTGGAGAACTTGGCGTAGAACTGATGTTCTCTGAGCTTATCGAGAACCAAACGCAAGTGCTTGGCATGATCTTCCTTGTTCTTGGAGAAAACCAGAATGTCGTCGAGATAGACCAAAACGAAGTCATTGGTGTAGGCGTTGAAGATGAAGTTCATCATGCGAGAGAACGTCGGAGGAGCGTTGGCGAGGCCAAAAGACATGACAGTGTATTCATATGAACCAAAGCTTGTTCTGAATGCTGTCTTGGGAATATCTTCTTCACGAATGCGAATCTGGTGATAACCCATACGGAGATCAAGCTTGGAGAATACTTGAGCACCTTTGAGTTGTTCGAACAGCTCATTGATGTTGGGAAGTGGGTATTTGTTCTTGATGGCCTTCTTGTTCACTGGATGGTAATCAACACAAAGTCGGTCCGTTCCATCCTTCTTCTTCACAAAAAGAACACCACAACCCCACGGAGAAGAACTAGGCCAGATGAGACCCATTTTCTCTTGCATATCGAGTTGCTTCTTCAGCTCCTTCAACTCTTCAGGTCCGAGCTTGTAAGGACGTTTGCACACAGGTTTCGTACCAGGCTCAAGATCAATAACGAATTCAACTGGCCGGTGCGGAGGCATTCCTGGGAGCTCTTCTGGAAAGACGTCTTGATATTCGCAAACGACTGGAATTTGAGAGATGGCATCCAATTCACCCTTCTCATTGAGAGAAAACATACGGATAGTATTATCCCGAGCGGCAAAGACAATTACATCCTCAAACGAATGAGTCAATTGAATCTGCCTGGCAGCACAATCAAGATGTGCCTTGTGCTTAGAAAGCCAATCCATTCCAAGAATAAGATCAATATCCGAGTTACCGAGAACAATTGGGGAAGAAAGGAACTTGTAGTCACCCAAAGTGATAGTAACCTCAGGTACGCAGGTGTTAGCTGTCATCTGCTTGCCCGGTGACACAATTTGCAAGGAACTTTGCAGATACTGATAATCACACTCATACTTTGATGCAAAAGGTTTAGAAATGAAGCAATGCGATGCACCCGTGTCAAAAAGAACTTTTGCAGGAATATCATTAACAGGAAGGTTACCCATGATCCCATCTGACGAGTCCTCTGCCTGAGCTGCATTCATCAAATTGACCTTGGCATGCTTGGGGTTATGCTTGACCATAGCTGTACTTGCCGATTTGACAGGAGGAGGAGGAGGAAGACGCCTCTGGTTGAAACACTTGTTGGCATAGTGACCCTTCTGTTGGCACTTGTTGCACGTGACCTCTGAAAGCGGACGGTGATACGGAGCACTCGATCTTGGAGCTTGAGACGAAGTCTTGTTCTGAAAGCCAGGGTTGGGTGGGTGGGAAGAACCACTGCCACCTTTGCTCTTCTGCTGATACGGCTGACGGAACGGAGGAGGAGGAGGAAGCCAAAACTTCTGCTGCTTGGCCACTTGAGTAGAAGAAGAAGGAGTAACATCTCTGACTCGCTTCCTGGAAGCATCACACCTCAACTGAGCAGCCTCTTGCTTCAGTGCCATGTTGTAGAACTCATCGTATCTCAAGGGCTCGAAGAGAACAAGAGCGAGCTGAATATCTTCTCTGAGACCACCCCTGAACTGATATATCATGCTCTTCTCATCAGGGACGTCCTGCTTGGCAAAGCGGGCAAGCTTCTGGAACAACTTGTTGTAGTCATAGACAGACAAAGAGCCTTGCTTCAGATTGCGGAATTCCTCACGCTTGCTTTCAACCACGCTATGCGGAATATGATGAGCTCGGAAATCTCGACGGAAATCATCCCAAGTGATAACACGTCCACCTCTGGAGTCCTTGTACTGTTGGAACCATTCTGCAGCTTGATCTTTGAGTTGGAAGGAAGCGAACTTGACAAAGTCCTCAGGCCTGACGTTACTGCACTCGAAATGCTTACACAGATCCACAAGCCAATCGTCAGCATCGGTTGCCTCAACACAATTGCTGAAAGTCTTTGGCCCGTTAGCAAGGAACTGGTTGAGTGTAGAAAAGTGACTCTGATTACTGCCTTGATTCCCTTGACTGCCTTGATTGCGCTCTTGAAGAATTTGCATGATCAGCTGTGTGTTTGCATTGGTTGCGGCCATCACAGCTTGCCATGCCTCTGGAGGAGGTGGAGGCGGTGGCGGATCAGGATTCGGAGTCATGCACGTTGGAGGAGCCATCCTGAAGAGGTTGACCACCATTAGCACATTGACAGATAAATATTGAAGCTGAATCCAACGGAATGAAAAATTGCAACATATAGTCTTCACATCCGAACAAAATGAACGAATGCATTCCTCTTCAAATGGTCACATATCCATAAATTGAGAAGCCACGTAGAATTAAGGTAGAGAAATAAATCAACAAGGTACGGATCAAGAACGAATAATCGGTAAGAAATCCCAATCTCAAACCAATATCCGTGGAAGAAGAACTAGAGCTAATAGAATTCCCACCTATGAAACTCCCGAACCTTTCCGGTTATGCAATCAGGTGTTGGGGATACAGGGGAAGCATAATATCTCACCCAAACTAGCAAATCCTACATCCAGCTGTATTCATCCTTTAACACATAACCAAGAAACCTTCCGAAACCATCTACCTCAACCTTCGAAAAGCATCCGTTATACAAGTTATGGCGATACTCCCGAACTCCCGCCCCAGTACTGGGTGGCGTCAAGGTTATCTCACCAACGAACTGCATAAAAGAGATTTTCGATGTCGGCGAACATATCTCAAGTATTCCAGAATTGCAACGATAAAATTATGATGACAACACCTCAGAGCTCAACTCCCCGGGACACTTCCACTAAACCCCTGACAGGAGGCACCAAGACAATGTTCTCATCATAAGCCATCGGAACGATTCCAAGATACTCGCGTGATCCTAAAAAAAATTTAGTGAAATTTGAGAAGAGAAGAGTCAAAACTCTACGTCAGGATGCCTTACCAAAGCGATGAGGAGACTGGGAAGTAAAAAGAATTCCTAAGCTCTCCAATATATAATTCCTAAATGACTCAAAACATTTTTCTAGACACAACTCGGCTGCTAAAAACGATCAAGCAATGGGGCTCCTAAGGTCGGGTGTAACACCCCGGATGTAACTTTCCCTATTTGTATCCAACTCTTGCCCTTTCCGGTGTTAAGTTATATTTATTTCCTCGGATTCGGGTTTTGTCTCCGTGTGTTGTTTTCGTTTTCGTGCATCTCATATCATGTCATCACGTGCATTGCATTTGCATACATGTTCATCTCATGCATTCGAGCATTTTCCCCGTTGTCCGTTTTGCATTCCGGCGCTTCGTTCTCCTCCGGTGGCCATTTCTAGCTTTCTTCGTGTGTGGGGATTAAACATTTCCGGATTGGACCGAGACTTGCCATGCGGCCTTGGTTTACTACCGGTAGACCGCCTGTCAAGTTTCGTATCATTTGGACTTCGTTTGATACTCCAACGGTTAACCGAGGGACCGAAAAGGCCTCGTGTGTGTTGCAGCCCAACACCCCTCAAATTTGGCCCAAAACCCACCAAACTCAGCTCCATGTCCTAGAGCGTTCGATCACGATCGCGTGGGCGAAAACCGCACCTCATTTGGACTCTCCTAGCTCCACTTATGCCTATTTATACCTCCTCCATTCGGATCTCCTCTTCCCCCGTTCAAAACCCTAAAAAAAACATCTCCTCGCCAGATCCGCCGCCGACGGACGTGTCCGGAGCGGACCGGACAACGTCCGCCGCGCAGCCCGTCCGACCGGCCGCCGCTGCTCCGGGCCCCGCCGCCGAGAGCCCCGCCACCGCTCGCCGCCTCTCCGCCTCGCCTCCATCGCCGTCGCGCCGCCCCGGGCCGGATCCGGCCGGGCCGCGCCTCCTCACCGCTCCCTCGCCGCCGTTCCGAGCTCGCCGGAGCCGGCCGCCTCGCCGACGAACCTCGGGAGCCGTGCCCTGCTACAGTGCCGCGAGATCCAGATCTGGGATTCGAAACCCTAGGGTTGACTTTCCCTTCCCCCTCTTGAATTTTTATGCCTACTTTGACTGCTTGTATCTCCGCAACCGTAGCTCCGTTTTGGACATATAATATATCAAAATCTTCGCCTCGACATGTACATCATTTCGTTCCATTGCATCATTTGCATTTGAGGTCATCTTGATGCCCAAAATGCTGCTAGAAGGAGGCTTCGTGAGTTAAATTGCAGATCCGTTAGTTCATCATGCACTTTTGTCATTTTTGCCATGTTTAATTCATGCATGATATGCCTGTGCCCCTTTGGGATGAATTGTTAAGCATTTTGTCTTCTTTCCAGAGGTGCCACCCATGCATTTTTAGGATGTGTTTGTTGTCTTGTGCAAGCTTGTGAAGAGAGGTACCTGAGATTGTTGATTTCAGGGACTTGGTGATTTTCACTAAGTCTGGGATATTTTAGTTCGTGATGCTATATGTCCAGCTTGTTTCCTAATGATCCGTGCCTCTTTTGAGGATGATCAGTAAGGGAGTTTTGATACTTATGTTATGCTCTATCCATCCATGTCTTTGTTTGCATATGTGGAGTGCTCTAGGTTGACTCAATCGAGCTCAATTTTTGCTTCGTTGTTAATCTGGGCAGATCGTCAACTTGTTTGCGATTTTGCCGATGCTACCGTTAGTGTTCCATGCATGATATGCCTTTGTTCTTGCCATGTGTAGCTAGCATATTGTGTCTTCTTTCTGGATATATGCTTGCCTTGATATGACTTGCACCATGGTGAGTGCATCGAGCTCGTTTACATGCCTTCGTGAGTTATAATTTCAGCATGTCTCAGTTTTCACTAAGTCTGAAAACTGATTGTGTTCGAGCTATGTTCGTGAGCTCGGTAGAGTATTTTGTGAACCCTTTTGGCCCCAGGTCACTTTGGGTGTTTTGTTAAGCTTGTTGAGTAGCTCCATGCCATATTCTTACTTGTCATGTTCAGGTTATCTATCATGTTGTTTTGCTGCTCCGAAGAGGGCTTCGTGATCTGAAATTTCAGGCTAGTGTTATTTTCACTAAGTCTGGAATCTGTTTTGCATTTGCGTTTTTGCCATGCTTGTTTGAACCTCTTAATGGATGAATTTGCCTATGGCTCATTGCTAGAGTTTTGTTAACCATCTTGTGTACATCACTGCCATGCATTTTCTTTTCATGTTTGGTGGCTGTAGCATGTTCATTTCGTTGCGTTTAGATGCCTACTTGCTGTAAATCGCAGACCGGTGTCATATCTTAAAACGCTTGCCATTTCCAAACCGTAACTCCGATTCCAATGATCTCTATATCGTTTTCAAGCGATTTCATCCCCTCTATCCAGTGGCACACTTGGTTTTCCAAGTTGAGGCCAGGTTCATGCATTTCCTGTCATATCTTGCATTTTGCATCCCGCATCGCATCCCGCATAGCATATCATCATTTCATCATATTGCTTGGTCTTGCACGTGGTTGATTGTATCCTTGTTGCTCGTTTGTATTGTTGGGTAGAGCCGGGAGACGAGTTCGCTACCGAGGAGCCCATTGAGTTTGCTTGTGAGGATCCAGTCAGCTTTGACAACTGTGCAGGCAAGATGATCATACCCTCGAAATCACTACTATCTTTGCTATGCTAGTTTGCTCGCTCTTTTGCTTTGCCACTGCTACGATGCCTACCACTTGCTTGTCAGCCTCCCAATTGCATGATTGAACCTCTAACCTACCCTTGTCCTAGCAAACCGTTGATTGGCTATGTTACCGCTTTGCTCAGCCCCTCTTATAGCGTTGTTAGTTGCAGGTGAAGATTGGAGCCGTTCCTATTGGGACATCTTTTATTTGCTTGTTGGGATATCACTATATTGCTATGTTATCTTAATGCATCTATATACTTGGTAAAGGGTGGAAGGCTCGGCCTCTCGCCTAGTGTTTTGCTCCACTCTTGCCGCCCTAGTTTCCGTCATATCGGTGTTATGTTCCCGGATTTTTGCGTTCCTTACGCGGTTGGGTTATAATGGGAACCCCTTGATATTTCGCCTTGATTAAAGCTTTTCCAGCAATGCCCAACCTTGGTTTTACCATTTGCCACCTAGTCTTTTCTTTCCCTTGGGTTCTGCAGACTCAAGGGTCATCTTATTTTAACCCCTCCGGGCCAGTGCTCCCTCTGAGTGTTGGTCCGAACTGAGCTGCCTGCGGGGCCACCTCGGGGAAACTTGAGGGTTGGTTTTACTCGTAGCTAGTCTCATCTGAGTGTGCCCTGAGAAAGAGATATGTGCAGCTCCTATCGGGATTTGTCGGCACATTCGGGCGGTGTTGCTGGTCTTGTTTTAACCTGTCGAAGTGTCTTGAGTTACCGACATACCGAGTCTGATCGGAACGTCTTGGGAGGAGGTCTTTTCCTTCGTTGACCGTGAGAGCTTGTCATGGGCTAAGTTGGGACTCCCCTGCAGGGATTGAACTTTCGAAAGCCGTGCCCGCGGTTATGGGCAGATGGGAATTTGTTAATGTCCGGTTGTAGATAACTTGAACCTTAATTAATTAAAATGAATCAACTGAGTGTGTTGCCGTGACGGCCTCTTCTCGGCGGAGTCCGGGAAGTGGACACGGTGTTGGAGTAATGCTTGCGCAGGTTGATCCTTTAGCTTCTCGCTCGTGCTTCGCCTTCTCATCTCGCCCTCATTTGCGTATAAGTTAGCCACCATATATGCTAGTCGCTTGCTGCAGCTCCACCTACACTTGCCTTATCCTTCCTATAAGCTTAAATAGTCTTGATCGCGTGGGTGTGAGATTGCTGAGTCCCCGTGGCTCACAGATACTACAAATTCCAGATGCAGGTCCAGGTGATTCCGCTCCAGGTGACGAGTACGAGCTCAAGTGGGAGTTCGACGAGGACTCTCAGCGTTATTATGTTTCCTTTCCCGACGATCAGTAGTGGTGCCTAGTTGGGGTTATCGATTCAGGGCCTTGTCGCATGTTGGGGGTCTTTTCTATTTTGGCGCCGTAGTCGGGCCATGAGTGATTTGTATGATGAATGTTATTTATGTACTCTGATGTGACGTGGCGAGTGTAAGCCAACTATGTTATCTCCCCCTTTTATTATGTATTACATGGGATGTTGTAATGATTGCCTGGCTTGCGACATTGCTTTCAATGCGGTTATGTCTCTAAGTCGTGCCTCGACACGTGGGAGCTATAGCCGCATCGAGGGCGTTATATCGGGGAAGGCTCTGATTACCAACTTGTCACGCCCTCGATGCGGCTATAGCTCCCACGTGCCGAGGCACGACTTAGAGACATAACCGCATTGGAAGCAATGTCGCAAGTCAGGCAATCATTACAACATCCCATGTAATATATAATAAAAAAAGGGGGAGATACATAGTTGGCTTACACTCGCCACGTCACATCAAAGTACATAAATAACATCCATCATACAAACACTCATGGCCCGACTACGGCGCCAAAATAGAAGAAAAACCCAACATGCGACAAGGCCCTGAATCGAACCCCAACTAGGCACCACTACTGATCATCAGGAAAATACACGTAGTATCGCTGGGAGTCCTCATCGAACTCCCACTTGAGCTCGTACTCGTCACCTGGAGCGGAATCACCTGGACCTGCATCTGGTATAGTAGGCATCTGTGAGCCACAGGGACTCAGCAATCTCGCACCCTCGCGATCAAGACTATTTAAGCTTATAGGAATGGGTAAGGCAAATATATGTGGAGCTGCAGCAAGCGACTAGCACATATGGTGGCTAACTTATACGCAAAAGAGAGCGAGAAGAGGAGGCAAAGCGCGAGCGAGAATCTAGAAGAACAACCTGCGCAAGCATTACTCCAACACCGTGTCCACTTCCCGGACTCCACCGAGAAGAGGCCATCATGGTAACACACTCAGTTGAATCATTTTAATTAATTAAGGTTCAAGTTATCTACAACCGGACATTAACAAATTCCCATCTGCCCATAACCGCGGGCACGGCTTTCGAAAGTTCAATCCCTGCAGGGGAGTCCCAACTTAGCCCATGACAAGCTCTCACGGTCAACGAAGGAATATACCTCCACCCGAGACACACCGATCAGACTCGGTATCCCGGTACAACAAGACAATTCGACAGGTTAAAACAAGACCAGCAACACCGCCCGAATGTGCCGACAAATCCCGATAGGAGCTGCACATATCTCTTTCTCAGGGCACACTCAGATGAGCGCTCCATACAACTAAAACCAAACCTCGAGTTTCCCCGAGGGGGCGCTGCACAGGACTCTAGTTTGGACCAACACTCAGAGGAGCACTGGCCCGGGGGGTTTAAATAAGATGACCCGCGGGCTCCGAAAACCCGAGGGAAAAAAGAGGCTAGGTGGCAAATGGTAAGACCAATGTTGGGCATTGCTGGACAAGCTTTAATCAAGGCGAAATATCAAGGGGTTCCCATTATAACCCAACCGCGTAAGGAACGCAAAAATCCGGGAACATAACACCGATATGACGGAAACTAGGGCGGCAAGAGTGGAACAAAACACTAGGCGAGAGGCCGAGCCTTCCACCCTTTACCAAGTATATAGATGCATTAAGATAACATAGCAATATAATGATATCCCGACAAGTAAATAAAAGATGTTCCAACCAGGAACGGCCTCCAATCTTCACCTGCAGCTAGCAACGCTATAAGAGGGGCTGAGCAAAGCGGTAACATAGCCAATCAACGGTTTGCTAGGACATGGCGGGTTAGAGGTTGACATGGCAATTTGGGAGGCTGACAAGCAAAAGGTAGGCATCGTAGCATTGGCATAGCAAGAGCGAGCAAACTAGCATAGCAAAGATAGTAGTGATTTCGAGGGTATGATCATCTTGCCTGCACAGTTGTCAGAGTTGACTGGATCCTCACAAGCAAACTCAATGGGCTCCTCGGTAGCGAACTCGTCTCCCGGCTCTACCCAACAAGACAAATAATCAACAAGGATACAATCAACCACGTGCAAGACCAAGCAATAAGATGAAATGATGATATGCTATGCGGGATGCGATGCGGGATGCAAAATGCAAGATATGACAGGAAAAGCATGAACCTGGCCTCAACTTGGGATTCCAAGGGTGCCACTGGAAAGATGAGATGAAATCGCTTGAAAACGATATAAAGAACGCCGGAATCGGAGTTACGGTTTGGAAATGGCAAGCGTTCTAAGATATGACACCGGTCTGTGATTTACAGCAAGTAGGCATCTAAATGCAATGAGATGAACATGCTACAGCCACCAAACATGACAACAAAATACATGGCAGGGATGCACACAAGATGCTTAACAAAAGACTAGCACTGAGCTACGGCCAATTCATCCATTAGGAGGTTCAAACAAGCATGGCAAAAACGCAAATGCAAAACAGATTCCAGACTTAGTGAAATTAACACTTGTCTGAAATTTCAGATCACGAAGCCCTCTTCGGAGCAGCAAAACAACATGGTACATGACCTGATTAAGATAAGTAAGAACATGGCATGGAGCTACTCAACAAGCTTAACAAAAGACCCAAAGTGACCTGGGGCCAAAAGGGTTCACAAAATATACTAACGGGCACACGAACATAGCAAAAACATAATCAGTTTTCAGACTTTGTGAAAACTGAGACATGCTGAAATATAACTCACGAAGGCACGTAAATGAGCTCGATGCACTCACCATGGTGCAAGTCATGGCAATACAAGCATACATCCATAAATAAGGCACAAAATTCTAGCTAGACATGGCAAGAACAATGGCATAGCATGCACGGAACAACTACAATAACATCGGCAAAATCGCAAACAAGTTGACGATCTGCCCAGATTCACCACGAAGCAAAAGTAGAGCTCGGCTGACTAAAGCTAGGGTGCTCCATAATTGCAAACAAAGACATGGATGGAGATAGCATAACATGATTAACAAAACTCCTTTACTGATAATCTTCAAAAGAGGCACGGATCACTAGGAAACAAGATGAACATAGGGCATCATGAAATAAATAATCCCAGACTTACCGGGTGCCTCACTTTGCAAGATTGCACAAGTTACCACACACATCCTAAAAATGCATGGGTTGCACCTCTGGAAAGAAGACAAAATCCTTAACAAAACATATGAAGGACTCATAGGCATATCATGCACACAATAATCATGGCAAAAATGACAAAAGTCTAAGATGAACTAGCAGATCAGACAATTAACTCACAAAGCCCTCTTCTAACAGCATTTTGGGCATCAAGATGAACTCAAATGAAAATGATGCAATGGAATGAAATGATGTACTCGTCGAGACGAACATTTTGATATACTATATGTCCAAATCGGAGCTACGGATGCGAAGTTATGGGGCCTCGAACAGGAGCATATGGAGTAAAAATCCTGGGACTTAGAAGAAAATATCACCCTAGGGTTTACTGTTCATCGCGATCCAGATCTGGATCCGACGGGTCACTGTAGCGGTGCGGCCTACGAGGATCGCCGGACGGAGTGAGCCGCGGCGGCCGGAGCTCACGGAGGCGGGGCGGCGGGCTCGCGGCGGCCGCGCGGAGGGCTGCCGGAGCGAGGCGAGGTGGCGGCCGGCGCGGCGGGCCGAGTCGTCGGCCTCGGGGAAGGAGGCGAGGAGCGGGCGCCTGGCGCGCGGAGGCGGCGATGGGCCGGGGGGGGCGTTCGCGGGCTCTCCCGGGCCGGCGGCGGCGGCGGCGAGTGCGGCCACGTGGCGGCTAGCGGCTGGAGGCGGCGGGATCCGGACACGTCCGGCTCGTGCGGATGTTGTCCGGCGGCGGCGGAGAGGTTTTTTTTAGGGTTTCGGAGAGGGAGAGAGATCCGAATTTCGGGGGGGTGTATTTATAGGCATAAGTGGAGCTAGGAGAGTCCAAATGAGGTGCGGTTTTCGGCCACGCGATCGTGATCGAACGCTCTAGGACATGGAGCAGAGTTTGGTGGGTTTTGGGCCGAAATGGAGGGGTGTTGGGCTGCAACACACACGAGGCCTTTTCGGTCCCTCGGTTAACCGTTGGAGTATCAAACGAAGTCCAAATGATACGAAACTTGACAGGCGGTCTACCGGTAGTAAACCAAGGCCGCTTGGCAAGTCTCGGTTCAATCCAGAAATGTTTAATCCCCACACACGAAAGAAAGCTAGAAATGACCACCGGAGGAGAACGAAGCACTGGAATGCAAAACGGACAACGGGGAAAATGCTCGGATGCATGAGATGAACACGTATGCAAATGCAATGCACATGATGACATGATATGATATGCATGAAAACGAAAACAACACACGGAGACAAAGACCCGAACCCGAGAAATAAATATAACTTAACGCCGGAAACGGCAAGAGTTGGAGTACAAATAGGGAAAGTTATATCCGGGGCGTTACAGTTACCGCTTTGCTCAGCCCCTCTTATAGCGTTGCTAGTTGCAGGTGAAGTTTGGAGATCGTTCCTTGTTGGAACATGTTTATTGTTGGGATATCACAATATTATATTGTTTATCTTAATGCACCTATATACTTGGTAAAGGGTGGAAGGCTCGGCCTTATGCCTGGTGTTTTGTTCCACTCTTGCCGCCCTAGTTTCCATCATATCGGTGTTATGTTCCCAGATTTTGCGTTCCTTACACGGTTGGGTTATAATGGGAACCCCTTGACAGTTCTCCTTGAATAAAACTCTTCCAGCAATGCCCAACATTGGTTTTACCATTCGCCACCTAGCCTTTTCCCTTGGGTTTCGTGGACTCAAGGGTCATCTTTATTTTAACCCCCCCGGGCCAGTGCTTCTCTAAGTGTTGGTCCAACTGAGCGATGTCCGGGGCTACCAGGGGCAACTCTGGGCTGGCCTGCCCGATGTCTTGCTCATCCGGTGTGCCCTGAGAACGAGATATGTGCAGCTCCTATCAGGATTTGTCGGCACATCTGGGTGGTTTTGCTGGACTTGTTTTACCATTGTCGAGATGTCTTGTAACCGGGATGCCGAGTCTGATCGGATTGTCTTGGGAGAAGGAATATCCTTCGTTGACCATGAGAGCTTGTGATGGGCTAAGTTGGGACTCCCCTGCAGGGATTTGAACTTTTGAAAGCCGTGCCCGCGGTTATGGGCAGATGGGAATTTGTTAATGTCCGGTTGTAGATAACTTGAAACTTAACTTAATTAAAATGCACCAACCGCGTGTGTAACCGTGATGGTCTATTCTCGGCGGAGTCCGGGAAGCGAACACGGTGTTGGAGTAATGCTAGACGTAGGTTGTTCTAGGATCTCTTCTTGATCATAGTTGTTCGACCGTGCCTTTGCCTTCTCTTCTCGCTCTCTTTTGCAAATATGTTAGCCACCAAATATGCTAGTCGCTTGCTACAGCTCCACGTCATACCTTTACCCTTCCTATAAGCTTAAATAGTCTTGATCGCGAGGGTGTGAGATTGCTGAGTCCCCGTGACTCACAGATTCCTTCCAAAACCAGATGCAGGGACCGATGATACCGCTCCAGGTGATTCAACTGAGCTCAAGTGGCTGTTCGATGAGGACTCAGGACGATACTACGTGTCTTTCCCAGATGATCAGTAGTGGTGCCCAGTTGGGGCGATCAGGGACTATGTTGCATTTGGGGTTTATCTTCATTTTGGTTCCGTAGTCGGACCTTGAGTGTATTTGGATGAATGTAATGTTATTTATGCATTGTGTGACGTGGCGAGTGTAAGCCAACTATGTATCTTTTCCCTTATTGTATTACATGGGTTGTTTGTCAAGATTACCTCACTTGTGACATTGCTTTCAATGCGGTTATGCCTCTAAGTCGTGCTTACACGTGGGAGATATAGCCGCATCAAGGGCGTTACAACATATCACCGGCTCAGGGCCCGGTTCGCCGATCTTGCCGATGAAGATGTGGATTCCACCGAAGGGGACCCAGTCCCCGTACTCGATTGAGCCGGCCTCGGGACCCCAGCCTGCATCCTCGATGTAGAGCTTGCTGTGACCACTCTTGGTCATCCGGCCCTGTAAGAACTCTAAACCACCATGCGCTGGCCCCACGGTGGGCACCAACTGTCGTGAAATTGTCACGGCAGATGTCCTAGCAAAAGGACTTAGTCGTGGAGCCATCGCAACTAGGTTAGCTTAAAGGGGTTAAACGGGACAAAGGACACAGGGAGTTATACTGGTTCGGCCCCTTGTGGTGAAGGTAAAGGCCTAATCCAGTTTGAGGTGGTATTACTTGGGTTTCGATTACCAGGGAGCGAATACGCTTCACCTAGCTTTCGATCTCTCTTGTTTCTTGCCCTAAACCACCGCCGGATCATCCCTTTATATGCACAGGTTGACGCACCGCGGCTCACGGAGTCCCAGCCGGCTCATACACAACGCGTCCGGCTTGATGACTAACTATGTCTGCCTTACAATACAAGTCATACACATATGGCGGTTTATACCTATGGGCCTTAAGCCGCCTTTGGGCTTTGGGTCCTTAATAAGCCTGCTATCTGAACCACCATCTTCACGGGCCTTGTCTTGATGAACCGTCATCGGTATAACCCGGCCCCTCCTGGGCGGGCCATACCCAATAGTGATATCCCCAACAGGGGACGAGGGGAGGAAGAGGATACCCCTTCGGCCCCGACCCCGACCCCTATATATACTCGTAGACCGTGAAGCGGTTGTACCGCTCCCTGGTACATACCAGCGGTTGTGGGTGGTACTTCCATCACTTGGAAGGCAGCGGTAGTACCGCCAAAAACCGAGCAGTTGTACCGGCTAGGAGCACGACCTAGGGGCCAGTGGTGGAACCGCCCAGACCACCCTGGTAGTACCCTTGGGACAACACAAATGAGTGTCCTAGCGGTTGAACCACCAGAGACACCGGTTGTACCGCCCAGTCAACATCACCCACACCATGATCAAGTTGTGTGCAATTGGAATAGATGGTTATTAGGTAGAGAAAGGCTTGGGGTGGAGAAAGTCACTGAAATAGGGTGTGGTGATCTCCATGAGTGCAATAAGCAACCAAATAAAACCACTACTTGGAGATCACAACACCTAGGTCCTAACAAAAACCTAGCAAGAGCGAATAAGATCCAAAGAAACCAACCCTTTTCAAGAAAAAGGAGTGGTGGCCGAGGCCACCTATGTTTGAGTGTAAAGGTATGGCACCGCGAAGATTTTAACCTTGGGCCCATGACCCAAACTCATCTTTGAAGCACAAGTACCATAAAAATGGCTAACATGAAAGACTTGATCGATTTATGCATAACGGGGGGAGGGAGAGTTCATTGAGAGAACAACACTCCCCCTATGTGCATGCCTACATCTAGAACGAGATATGATGATGAGTGCGGTGGGGTGTGCCTAGATTCAAGCCACATTGATCAAATCAATGATATTTAGCTCATGCCTTAACTCGTGGAATCTTGCTTCATCTAGAGGCTTGGTGAAAATATTCGCAAGCTGCTCTTGAGTTTTGATGTAGATGACATCAATATCTCCCCGATTGATGTGATCCTAATGAAATGATGATGAATCTCAATATGCTTCGTCTTGATATGTTGCACTGGGTTGTGAGAGATCTTGATAGAACTTTCATTGTCACATAGAAGAGGCACTTTGTCAAAAGTGACACCGTAATCCTTTAAAGTTTGCCTCATCCATAGCAATTGAGCACAACAACTTGTGGCGGCTACATACTCGGCCTCGGTGGATGAGAGAGAAATACAATTTTGCTTATTTGAGGACCAACTCACCAAAGAGTGACCAAGGAATTGGCATCCTCCGAAAGTTGACTTACTATCCACACAATCTCCCGCCCAATCCGAATCCGAGTAACCAATGAGATCAATGCTTTCTCCATTGGGTACCATAAGCCAAAGTTTGGGGTATGAGCCAAATATATAAAGATTCGCTTGACCGCCACATAGTGGCTTTCCTTAATTAGGTGCGTCTTGAAATCGTGCACAAATTCCCACACTCAACATGATATCCGGTATATATGCACAAAGGTAAAGCAAGGATCCAATCATGGAACGATATACCTTTTGATCCACCGCTTTACCATTGGGATCACTGTCAAGATTGCATTTGGTGGGCATTGGAAACTTGACCGGTTTGACATCATCTAGCTTGAATCTCTTGAGCATGTCTTGGGTGTACTTGGCTTGGTTGTTGAATTTTCCTTCTCTTCTTTGCTTGACTCCGAACCTAAGAAAGAACTTCAACTCTCCCATCATAGACATCTTAAGCTTCTCGGTCATTAGTGCGGCAAACTCATCATTGAAAGATTTGTTAGGAGAACCAAAGATAAAATCATCAACATATAGTTAGCATATGAACAAATCCCCTTTGACCCTCTTAGTAAAAAGAGTGGGATTGATTTTCCCAATTTCAAACCCACGATCTTCCAACAACTCGGTAAGGTGCTCATACCACGCACGTGGGGCTTGCTTAAGGCCATAGAGCGCTTTTTTTAGTTTGTATACATGAGTGGGGAACTTGAGATCCTCGAATCCCGGAGGTTGTTTGACATATACCAACTCATTCAAAGGACCATTAAGAAATGCACTTTTCACATCCATTTGTTGCAATTTAAAGTCATGATGAGAGGCATAAGCAAGCAACATGTGAATATATTCAAGACGAGAAACGGGAGCAAAGATTTCACCATAGTCGATACCCTCGACTTGGGAGTAGCCTTGTGCCACCAATCTTGCCTTGTTTCGAACAACCACACCATTTGCATCTTGCTTGTTCTTAAAGATCCATTTGGTTCCAATGACATTATGTTCCTCCGTTGGCCTTGGCACTAAATCCCAAACTTGATTGCGCTCGAAGTTGTCGAGTTCATTGTGCATTGCTTCAAGCCAATCCTCATCATCAAGTGCCTCATGTACCTTTTGGGGTCCAACACACGAAACAGAAGCGTGATGCTCACAAAATTTTGAAAATTGTTTGCGAGTAGTTACCCCTTTTCTCAAGCTTCCAAGCACATTCTCCATGACATGTTGTTGATGCTTTATCTTGGAAGCCACATTAGCAGCACGATGCTCCAAAAGTTCCTCAATGGGCATTTGAGGATCATCTTGCACATATTGAGCATCGTCTTGAGTTTTCTCTTGATCTTGAGCACCGTCTTGAGCTTGCTCTTAACCTTGAGTTTGCTCTTGATCTTGAGCACCTTCTTGAGCTTTCTCTTGACCTTGAGCGCACTCGGAGGCATGAACTCGATCTTGGGCATCATTTGGCGCGTCACCACCTCCATGGAGTTGATCTTGCCCTTGATCTTGTTCATAGGGTTGAGGGCCTTCATTTTGTTCTTTGGAAGCATGTGGGTCTAGTGTAGGTGATGGATCCACTTGAGTAGAGCATTGTCCTTCTCCTTCGGACAAAAGGGGTTCCTCAATGGGGAGTATTTTACCAATCCCCATTCTTCTTATGGCTTGAGGAGGAATTTCATCACCTACATCACAAAGACCACTTTGCTCCACTTGGGAACCGTTATTCTCATCAAACTCCATGTTACACGTCTCCTCAATGAGTCCGGTGGACTAGTTGAGGACACGGTAAGCATGAGAGTGTGTAGCGTAACCAACAAATATGCCCTCTTGAGCTGTAGGTTCGAATTTAGACAAACGAACACCTTTCTTGAGAATGAAACACTTACAAGCGAACACCCGGAAGTACTTGAGATTGGGCTTGTTGCCGGTAAGTATCTCATATGGAGTCTTGTTCAAGCCTTTGCGGAGGTAGAGACTATTTGATGCATGACATGCAGTGTTGATGGCTTTGACCCAAAAGTTGTACGGAGACTTGAATTCCGCCATCATGGTCCTTGCCGCATCCATCAATGTCTGGTTCTTCCTCTCCGCCACACCATTTTATTGAGGGGTGTAGGGTGCGCCATATTGGTGCTTGATTCCCTCGCCACTAAGAAACTCATCCAAGGTGTAGTTCTTGAACTCGGTGCCGTTGTCACTTCTAATCATTAAGATCTTTGCTTCATGTTGACGTTGAGCTTCATTTGCAGAGTTGATGATGGTTTGTTGAGTCCCACTCTTCCTCTTGAAGAAGTTTACCCATGTGTATCTTGAGTAGTCATCCACAATCACCAAGCAATACTTTCTTCCACCAAGACTATCAAAGGATGGAGGACCAAAGAGATCCATGTGAAGAAGCTCCAAGGGCCTTTTTGAGTAGATGATAGTCGATGGACGGTGAGCCATTTCATGAAGCTTTCTTCGATACAAGCACTGCAAGCACGGTCTTTGGCAAAACTCACATTTGTTAGTCCACGCATGTGTCACCTTTGAGGAGACTTTGCAAAGATCTCATATTGACATGGGCTAGTCGGCGATGCCAAAGCCAAACCCACATCAACTTTAGCCATTAGGCACGTCGCGGTCTTAGTGGGTCATTCCGAAAAGTTCACCACATAGAGACCGTTCTTGACATGCTCAACAAAGGCTACTTTAAGAGTCTTGATTCACAAAAGGGCATCAGTATCAAGATCAAAGAATGTTGCAAATCCCATAAGTGCGAGTTGACAAATGGAAAGTAAATTGTATGCAAGAGACTCAACAAGCATGACCTTCTCAATAGTTAAATCTTGAGAGATAACCACCTTGCCAAGTCCCAATACCTTAGAAGTTGAGGCATCACCAAATTGGACATGGGTGGGCATAGATGGAATTGGATGCACGTCCATCACCAAGTCCTTGCTCCCGGTCATATGATTTGTTGCTACACTGTCGAGCAACCATGACACTCCACCGGAAGCAAACCCCTACAAGAGATCAATGCTTGCATTTAGGTACCCATTTTTGAATGGGTCCTTTGATGTTAGCAACAAGGGTCCTAGGAACCCAAATAGACCATTCAATGTACTCATAAGAAGAACCAACAAATTTGGCATAAACATGCCCATCACTAGCACGACACAAAACATAAGAGGGGTTAAAGTCGTCGGCTTTGTTGCTAGGAGTGGTTTTGCCCTTCTTGGCATTACCACCTACTTCCTTCGTCTTCTTCTTCTCATGAGCACCCTCACTCACCTTGACAAAGGTGTCATTGAGCGGGAGAGGTTGCTTGGTCTTGTTCTTCTTATTCTTCTTCTTTGACTTGGGTACAAACCCAAGTCCTCCTTTCCTACAACTTCCTTTTGATTGCTCAAAAGGTCATTGAGGTTCTTCTCGCCTTGTATGCACATCACAAGGTGATACGTCTCCATCGTATCTACTTTTGCAAACACTTTTGACCTTGTTTTGGACTCTAACTTGCATGATTTGAATGGAACTAACCCGGACTGGCATTGTTTTCAGCAGAATTGCCATGGTGTTATTTTTGTGCAGAAACAAAAGTTCCCGGAATGACCTGAAACTTCACCGAGAATATTTTTGGAATATATAAAAAAATACTGGCGAAAGAATCAATGTCAGGGGGGCCACACCCTGTCCATGAGGGTGGGGGCGTCACCACCCCCTCGGGCGCGCTCCCTGTCTTGTGGGACCCCTGATGCTCCACTGACCTCAACTCCAACTCTATATATTCATATTCGGGGAGAAAAAAATCAGAGAGAAGGATCCATTGTGTTTTACGATACGAAACCGCCGCCAAGCCCTAATCTCTCTCAAGAGGGCTGATCTGGAGTTCGTTTAGGGCTCCGGAGAGGGGAATCCGTCGCCATCGTCATCATCAACCTTCCTCCATCACCAATTTCATGATGCTCACCGCCGTGCATGAGTAATTCCATCGTAGGCTTGCTGGACGGTGATGGGTTGGATGAGATTTATCATGTAATCGAGTTAGTTTTGTTAGGGTTTGATCCCTAGTATCCATTATGTTCTGAGATTGATGTTGCTATGACTTTCCTATGCTTAATGCTTGTCACTAGGGCCCGAGTGCAATGATTTCAGATCTGAACCTATTATGTTTCCATGAATATATGTGAGTTCTTGATCCTATTTTGCAAGTCAATAGTCACCTACTATGTGTTATGATCCGGTAATCCCGAAGTGACAATAATCGGGACCAATCCCGGTGATGACCGTAGTTTGAGGAGTTCATGTATTCACTAAGTGTTAAAGCTTTGTTCCGGTACTGTATTAAAAGGAGGACTTAATATCCCTTAGTTTCCAATAGGACCCCGCTGCCACGGGAGGGTAGGACAAAAGATGTCATGCAAGTTCTTTTCCATAAGCATGTATGACTATATTCGGAATACATGCCTACATTACATTGATGAACTGGAGCTAGTTTTGTGTCACCCTATGTTATAACTGTTACATGAGGAATCACATCCGATATAATTATCCATCGCTGATCCATTTCCTACGAGCTTTTCACATATTGTTCTTTGCTTAGTTACTTTTCCGTTGCCACTGTTACAATCACTATAAAACCAATACTGTCACTTTTGCCATCGTTACTGTTACTTCCATATTACTTTGCTACTAAATACTTTTCTGCAGATATTAAGTATTTCATGTGCGGTTGAATTGACAACTCAACTGTTAATACTTGAGAATATTCTTTGGCTCCCCTTGTGTAAAATCAATAAATTTGGCTTGAATACTCTACCCTCAAAAACTGTTGTGATCCCCTATACTTTTGGGTTATCAAGACTATTTTCTAGTGCCGTTGCCGGGGAGCATAACTCTATTCTTTGAGTCACTTGGGATTTATATCTATTGATCACTATGAAGAACTTGAAAGATGAAAGAAATGAGATTTATCCCTCAACTACGAGGGGAGGTAAGGAACTACCATCTAGCTCTGCACTTGATTCACCTTCTGTTATGTGTAAACTTGTGACACCTACACCTGCTATTCATTCTGATATGTCGCATGTTATTGATGATGCCACTTCTACTCTGCATGATGCTTATGATGAAACTACTTCTATGCTTGATAATAATGTGCCACTGGGTGAATTTCTTGATGAACAACTTGCTAGGGTTTGAGAGAATGAAATTATTGAAACTGATAATATTGATGAAAGTGATAATGAAGATTCTCCCCCTAGATATGAATTGCCTATTGTGCCTGAGGGTTATGTCATGGATGAAGAAACTGCTAGAGACTTTTTAGCTGGCAATGATAGATATGATCTTAAGAAACGGTTAGCTAAGCTGAAAGAAAAATCCTTGAATGCTAGAATGAAACATGGCCCTGCTTTTGCTACTTCACCTATCTGTATCACCAATAAGGATTATGATTTCTCTGTCGATCTTGAGTTAATTACTTTGGTTGAATCTGATCCTTTTTATTGCTATGAATCTAAAACTGTTGTGGCACATCTTAGCAAACTGAATGATATAGCCACCCTGTTCACTAATGATGAGAAAACTCGCTATTACTTTATCCTTAAGCTGTTTCCGTTCTCATTAAAGGGCGATGCTAAAACATGGTTTAATTCTCTTGATCCTGGTTGTGTGTGTAGTCCCCAGGATATGATTTATTAGTTCTCTGCTAAATATTTCCCCGCTCATAAGAAACAAGCTGCCTTAAGGGAAATATATAATTTTGTGCAAATTGAAGAAGAGAGTCTCCCACAAGCTTGGGGGAGGCTTCTCCGATTACTTAATGCTTTTCCTGATCATCCTCTCAAGAAAAATGAAATACTTGATATCTTTTATAATGGACTAACCGGCTTCCAAAGACCACCTGGATAGTTGTGATGGTTGTGTTTTCAGGGAAAGAACTGTTGAGCAAGCTGAATTGCTATTGAATAACATGTTGAATAATGAAAATGATTGGACACTTCCTGAACCAACTCCTAAGCCAACTCCGAAGAAAAGGCGTATTCTATTTCTCAGTCCTGAAGATATGCAAGAGGCAAAGAAATCTATGAAAGAAAAAGGTATTAAAGTTGAAGATGTTAAGAATTTACCACCCATTGAAGAAATACATGGTCTTGATAACCCGACACAGGTAGTAAAGGTAAATTCTCTCTATAGATTTGATGAAGGTGATATTCCTCGTAATAAGTCTGCTAGCCAATGCTTGGATGAGTTTGATAATTTTATCATTAAACAAGGAAACTTCAATGCTTATGTTGGTAGACAATTGAAGCGTAATGCTTATGTGATTGAACACTTGAGTGATTATATATCTAGAGTTAAAGGTGAGCTTAAACTTATTAGTAAACATGCTTCTATGGTTACCACTCAAGTAGAACAAGTGCTTAAACCTCAGAATGATTTGCTCAATGAATTAAATAATAAGAAAAATGATAATGTTGTTAGAGTTGTGACTAGAGGGGGTAAAATGACTCAGGAACCTTTGTATCCTGAGGGCCACCCTAAGAGAATTGAGCAAGATTCTCAGAGAACTAATGTTGATGCACCTAGTTCTTCTAAGAAGAAGAAAAAGAAAATTTTTAGGACTTTGCATGCTTCTAGTGAACCTGTTGTTGACACACATGAGAATCCCAATGATATTTCTATTTATGATGCTGAAACACAATCTGGTAATGAACATGAACCTAGTGATAATGTTAATGATGATGTCCATGTTGATGCTCAAGCTAGCAATAACAATGATGTAGAGATTGAACCTGTTGTTGATCTTGATAACCCACAATCAAAGAATCAACGCTATGATAAGAGAGACTTCGTTGCTAGGAAGCACAGTAAATAAAGAGAACCATGGGTTCAGAAACCCATGCCTTTTCCTCCTAAACCATCCAAGAAAAAGGATGATGAGGGTTTTGAGCGCTTTGCTGAAATGATTAGACCTATCTTTTTGCGTATGCATTTGACTGATATGCTTAAAATGAATCCTTATGCTAAGTACATGAAAGATATTTTCACAAATAAAAGAAAGATACCAAAAGCTGAAATTTCCACCATGCTTGCTAATTATACTTTTAAGGGTGGAATACCAAAGAAACTTGGAGATCCAGGAGTACCAACTATACCATGCTCCATTAAAAGAAACTATGTTAAAACTGCTTTATGTGATCTTGGAGCCGGTGTTAGTGTTATGCCTCTCTCTCTCTTTATATCGTAGACTTGATTTGAATAAGTTGACACCTACTCAAATACCTTTGCAAATGGCCGATAAATCAACTGCTATACCTATCGGTATTTGTGAGGATGTGCCTGTTGTGGTTGCAAACGTTACTATTTTAACGGACTTCGTTATTCTTGATATTCCCAAGGACGATAGTATGTCTATTATTCTTGGTAGACCCTTTTTGAATACAGTAGGGGCTGTTATTGATTGCAATAAAGGCAATGTCACTTTTCATGTTAATGGTAATGAGCATACGGTACACTTTTCGAGGAAACAACCTCAAGTCCACAGTATAAATTCTATTGGAAAAACTTCAATGATTACTATTGGAGGTTTTGAATTTCCTCTTCATACTGTCAAGAAGAAATATGATATTCTTATTGTTGGGGACATGCATATCCCCATTGAGGTAACCTAGTGTTATTCGAAAATTCTCCGGTTTCATGTTATTCGAAAAGAGTTTGTTAACAAGACTTGATCAACCTTGTTAATGGATTCCTTTTGATGAGCATGAGATGGATGAAGTTAGAAAGCACAACTCTCTATACCCTATTTTACTTTCTGTTATTTAGATTAAATAAAGCAAAAATTAGTATTTTCTCTCTGTTTTCTGAATTATCCTTGCAATAAAAAAATACTCCGAAAATAAAAGTTCTCCAAATGCCCTCAAAATTTTATATGATTATTATCTAGACTATTTAAGAATTATTGGCACTGAGAACACACCAGGGGGCCTCACCACCTGTCCACGAGGGTCTAGGGCGTGCCCCCTGCCTCGTGGACCCTACGTGGGCCCCTCCACTTATTCTTGCACCCACACACTTCATATTCCTCTAGAAAAAATCACCCACCAACTCAAACCCGAGTTCTAGCTCATCTTGCTGCCATTTTCGATCTCCTTGCTCCAAGATCCATTCACAAAACTGCTTTGGGGGATTGTTCTTTGGTATGTGACTCCTCCAATGGTACAATTAATTTTTGTTCTAGTGCTTTATTTATTGCAAAATTTTGCTACTTAGGTGACCCTGTTCTTGAGCTTGCATGTCAAATTTATATGGTCAAAAGTAGTTTTAATGCATGATATGGCCCCTAGGCACTTGTGGGAGTAGTTGCTATCAATCTTGTTAAGTTTGTTTCACTTTTATTTTGAGTCACTAAAATTTCAGATATTTTTTTTCAGAGGAAGAAAAATGTTTAGGAAAATGTACCAAGGTGGTTCCTCAAGGAAGCAAGGCCCAAGGCTCGCGATACGTGAGCTGGACAATGAACTACCAAGGGAAGCTCAAGTGCAGCCTTGTGAATGGCCGTCGGAGGAGTTCATGGTCCAGGCAGGTATCAAGGATGAATTTGACGCATATGTGCGTAATGCTGATCTTGAGAGCTTCATGTCAGATAAGTGCCGGCAGTACCTCTATCTAATTGATTCATTTGTGAGAAGGTTTAAATTTACATCCTCGCGCAATTCTCACACTATTTTATTTGATCTTTATGATAAATCATATACCATGGACCTAGAAGATTTTAATACTGCTTGTAAACTTCCGCAGTGGGGCAATGTTCACTACAAAAAAATACACTTCCGTGATGATACGTGTTTGTCACAGTAGGTCGCTTTTTTTGTCATGCATGTACATCCATGAAAAATTTATGACAGAATCAAGATAGTCATACTTGTGCTATCGTAGAAGTGTTCCATGACATTACCAAAATTATCATCATGGAAGTGTCTACTTCCATGATGATAAATCGTGCGTCACAGAAGTGCTTTCGTCAAGGGTGACCGACACGTGGCATCCACCGTAATGGAACGCCATTAAGCTATCAGGTCGGGTTTTGGATCCGATAACCCGTTAACAGCCCCGACCAATGGGGATTTTCCACGTGTAAAATCATCATTGGCTAGAGGAAACACGTGTCGGCTCATCATTGGGACAGATGTCATCCACTCACTGGACAGAAGACGCCTATGATACGTCGACACGTGGAACGGCCCAATAAGTTTAAATGGGCCAGCCCAACTAAAGGCCCACAAGATTTTGCGGACCATAATGGGCCGGCCCAGCTAAAGGCCCATGAGATTTTGCGGACCATAATGGGCTGGCTCAGCTAAAGGCCCACAAGATTTTGCGGGCCATAATGGGCCGGCCCAAGGGCCCACAAGATTTTTGTGTGCCATAATGGGTCGGCCCAGGTAAAGGCCACAAGATTCTTGCGGGTCATAATGGGCCGGCCCAGCTAAAGGCCCACGAGATTTCGCCAACATTAATGGGCCGGCGCAACTGTAGGCCCACAAGATTTTGAGGACCCTAGTAGGCCGGCCCATTAACTGGCTGCCATGTTTTTGGCCAAATGCCGGCACATATTTGATCCGGTCCATTAATGGCCTGCCACGCTCCGGGCCTAATAGTGGCCCATATGAGATCCGGCCCGTTAAAAGCCTACCACATTCTGGGCCAAATTAAGGCCCAGATCAGGTCCGGCCCTTTAAGAGGCTTTGGGCTCAATTATGGCCCGTATCAGATTCGGCCCGTCAATTGGACACTATGCTTTTGGGCCCACTTGCTAAAGGCCCACTTAGTAATTCGGCCTGATATTAGTTTTGGCCTGTTAAGGGCCCGTTTAACATTTCGGCCCTATATTAATTTCGGCCTGTTAAAACCTCGTCATATAGTTGGGCCTAACTATGGCCCGGTTTGCATCCGACCTGCTCGCAGCCGATATCTGATTGGGCCAAACAAGGACCCAAACAATTTTGGCATGTTAAAAGCCCATGATTTGATTTGCACAATCATGGGCCGGGGTTCATTTCGGGCTGCTGCGTAACTAGTAGGAATTAAGAACAAACCTACTCTATACAATAAAGAAATTACGGCATAGTAACTAAGAATAAACCTACACTACACAATAAAGGATTTAAGGTATATTACATCCACTGGGCATCAAAGTTCGCCACCAGTGATCATAAAGTGCAACGAAGAAGCAGATTACAAAAACTGGGCACCATTGCAGTGCAACAAAATAATACTGAACCGAGACCACTTCCAAGACAGTTCAAGAAAGGTTAGCCTTGCGGGGGAACTGCTGCGCAAGCTGCTGAGCAAGGCTGTGAGACCGGCCTAGCATGTCGATCATAGCTTCCAGGTGTAGCTGTTTAGCGATGAGGTTCTCATTGGTGTTCTCCGCAATCTTTATTAGAGATAGGACTTCAAGTCGAAGTTGAGTTGCAGAATGCCTTTCTGCTAGAACTTGGGACTGAAGAAGTCGAACTGATTCAGACAACGAATTCTGTGAGCTTGTCTGACTGTTAGTCTCAAGTAACTTGAACACTGCATCAAGACAAGACTTTGGGGTTGTCTCGCTATCTTCAAGATGTTTTGCCTTCTTTGCTGCAATATATGTTGGGTTTGTCTCACAGCCTTCAGCAGACTTGTGCATGCCATCAGGCATATCACCCTGAAACAAAGCAGAGAGATGACAGGTTTTGCACGTGTATAAACAAAGATGATAACTGTTCTGTCAATTCTATCCAATTTCAAATTAGAAAATAAAGAGTATGCTCAAAATATCAATAGCATAATTTGACATTGTTCATAATGCGGAGAGCTTCACCACACTACTGGATTACCATGTTAACATAACAAGCATAGATGAAGGGCAAAGAAAATCATTGTATCTATTTTGGATAATGTGCATGGCATGTTGTTCATAACATCAGCCACATCACTAAGATAAAACAGGAGATGACAAGGTGCAAACGTGTGCTGCTTCACCACACACTGGGATTATAGATCCATAAAAACAAGCATATATATAGGGAGTATTAAGTAATGTGCATGGTATGAATAAGGAATTTGGTTTTACAAGTAAAACTTAGAACTTACGGTTCTTACGAACATGCATTTTGGTAGAAACAGCAAACTAAACAGCAGTAAACGTTAGGGAGTATGAGCAAATTAAACAGCAGTTGAGGATAAAGGCTTTAGAATGAATGACTTACATTAACAGTTAACACCGGCTTTATAATGCCCTTCTCCATGGCAAGGGAAGGATAACTCAAGAATTTCAGCACAGAATCTTCTTCATAAGCATTGCCTGTACTCTACATTTTGTAGAGAGTAATTATAGATATGATAATACTGGAAGGGATAGAGGATAATGAAGATAAGATGCAGATTGATGCTACATAATCAACTACCAATCCCTGGAAGTACAAGCGTTAAAGGACAAAATGTACTGACAAGAGCAATGGGCTACACTTCTGCACTGGCATTGTTTGTGTATTCTATTTGTTGGTAAGATTAAATATAGATCTGATCTTTTTTAGTAAATGGTGGGCGAGGGAGATAAGATGCAGAATGCTACAAAATGAACCAATCCCTCTTCCCATAATACAAGAGTGTTTTGAACACTGGTGTATTGTACAAAACGTTCTTATATTATGGGACGGAGGGAGTAGCTGTTAATGTAAGTACAGTGATAGACCACGTTCAGTCCTTACTAGAGGACTGCAGAGCTAAACCTCTTCAAAAGCATTGGGTTGATTCTAAATTTATGTAAGAGTCCATACGGATCTTATAATGTCCACCAAATGGACGATTACGAGGCTAACATGTGCAGTGATGCTACATAATCAAACAGCTATGAAAGTAAGTATGGTCATACAGGGCAAGAGGTACTCACAAGAGCAATGCAGTGTGCAGTATAGTTGTGAGATTCTGTGGTCCCTTGAGAACGAATGTTCTTCTGCTAACAGTTTTCGTACAAGTGAGACATTAAGGCAATGCAGAAATGTAGTTCAAATTGTGATGTGATATCATAGACAGTACCTTACGCTGTAGCCGAGACCAATGTGTAACAAGTTTATTCCAGTCACCGTCGGATAAATGTAGCACCGGAGACTTTACAGAAATTTCGTTCAGAGGCTTGCCATCAAAGTGCGCTTGCCTCAGGTAGGAACGATACTTCATCAACGAGTGCTTGAAAAGCGCAACCAACCCTTGCTCGTCATCACAATCCAGTTTGTGCCTCGCCTATTTAAAATAATGAAATCTTGTGTCTTCTATCAGCAGAAACATATGCAGTAATGACCATGAATAACATTAGTACATTACTTACGCGTAAGTTGTGGAGGAAGACTGGAAATTGTACTGTGTTCGCAGTATAATCTTTCCATGAAGGAAAGATGCGCACAAAGTTCCTGACAACAACATAAGCTTTGTCTTCTAAACTGGGAAGAAATGGAACAGGGGTCCTATTTGCTGCAATTAGGGCTCTCTATGGTTCGAAAAGGGATTTGGCAACTGGATTTGGTGTACTCTTTGCTGGAATGGGGGTTTTGCGTCGTACAGCTGGTGCTATGTCAACTGGCATAATCATACTGTTTGCTGCAGTTGGGGTCTGCTGAGTTGGGGCATCAGAAATGACCAGTGTAGTAGGGCTAGAGTCTGCTAGAGTTGGGGTATTTTGTGGGTCAGGTGATATTGCAACTACACCTAATGGGCTATTTGATTTATCAGGTGCCAGTACCTTTTCCAAATACTTTGCTTGTGCTCCTCCACGATCAGCAATCGCCCTCTTCCTTTTGAACGTCTGATACACAAGAACAGCATTCGAATGGATAAATATGGTATAATGACAGATGGAATATGTACTGAAAATGGATAGGTAGGGCGTATTCACATACACGATGTGTAAATTAAGCTAATGGCAGTTCAACAAAGTAGAAGCAATGCAAAGCATCAGTTGCAAGATATGTGCGATCAATGTAACCTTGGAAAGTTAGAGCAAGTACCTTGATGGGTGAATAAGATAGGGCATCTTCCTCTGACTCCTCCACTAGGGAGCTACATTGACTTAGGTCTCCCTCTAGCTCAGGATCATATTCTGAGCATGAATCTATAGGTGGAGAGTGTTTGCATTGCATTGCATCCATACTTGATTTTAGTCCCTTAATGCCAAGTTTGACAGCCATGGCATTGTTCTGCTTTATTTTTTTCATGCGCGCAAGCTCATAATCATTATGATGCTGTTCAGAATCTGAGATTCATGAAAACATAAAAAGTAGTCAGATTATCTATGGAATGCATTGCGGTTTCAACTTGGAGAGTGTCTCCCTGTAAACCCCTGCATATGCAAAGTTCACCTCCCCAACCGTGCTGACCAGAACACACACAGAGATACACACCCAAGCGGCGAACATGCATTTTCGAAACTAATTTAGGAACACTTAGCTGACCAATTAAACAACTTTGTTTTAATAATATCATATTCGTATTTGAACAACTAAGCTTGTTTAGCTTGATGGGTGGAGCAGCGTTATTATGACACGAAGCATGTATTCTGATCATATAGTGATCATAAAAGGGGGAAACTCTAAGCATATGTTTTTAGCAAAAGAGGGTTTCCCCTCTGATTTCTATTAAAGAAACTGTGACGCCCGGGTAATTAAGCTACACTAACCACACCCTAATATACCATGTCATCATGTTTTATTAAGCCAAATTGCCACTTGAGGAAATCGGAGTCAAATTCAAATTTCAAACAACAAGTCAAATTCTTATTTCTTCAAACTATAAAATAAAAATGTTCGATGGGTTGCAAATATTCACTAAGTAATTACCATGTAGGAACTAACATTAAATGGATTTTTAAATTTCCCCTAGAAATAATTAAAGTGAACAAGCATCCCTTATTATGCCCATTAAAATATGAACTTAATTTCAAACATTTCCAAATAACTACAAACTTTTTTGGACAACACCCAAAATATTAGGAGGTAATTATGTGAGGAGTTTCAACTTTAACTAAAATCATTTAGTACCTAAACTAAATACAAAACGGTAGATAAAAAAGAAAAACAATAAACAAAAAGAAGTGAAAACATAATACCTAATCTACTGGGCACTTGGCCCATCTAGCAAAATGAGCAGGCCCAGCCCAACTCACCTCCCTCCTTCAACCTCCTGTTCACGGGAGGCTTGGTGGACGCCTGTGCGACGTCCGTGCCTCGGATCAGCCACACGCCGGCCATCCGCCGACTCTTCTCGCTGGTTAAGACCGTCCTCGACGCCCCCGGCAACCCTAGACGACCCACTCTCCCCCTCTCGCCCTAGATCCACCTTCCTGCACACTCCCGAATGCCCCCGTCGACATGGATCCGTTGTACGCATAGCCACCGTCGTCCTCACACCTAGCCGTCGTGTCCAGCCGCTCCGAAGTGCTCTACTACGCCCTCTACGCCAACGAATGCGACCCGGGAGCCATCACCACGTCAGGATCAAGTCGTTTTCCTCCTCTGCATCGCCGTCACCGTCGCCGGAACCCGCCGTCATCGAGCCCTCCCCGAGCCCGCTGTGCACCTCTACAGGGCCCTATGAGCTCCTCATTCCTTCCCGTCCCCCCATTTTCCCCATCGGGTCCACCGTCATAGCATCGTCGTGTCGCCCTATGCATCGGCCGCCATGGACGAGAGCTCGGCTCCCTCACCGCGCGCCCCTGGCCGCGTCCCTACGCTGCCTGCTCGCGCACGCACCGCGCCCTTGCCTCACTGTCGCGCACCCGCGCCGGCCACGCCCGCGCCTACGGCCGCGCTCGCCGGATGGTGCCCACGGCTGCCACGTCCTGCTGCTGCTCTGGCCGCCCCCGTTCGCCTAGCCTCGGGTCACCGCTCACTGACGCTGCTCGTCCTGCCGCTGTCACCTCCGCCCTCTGATGCACTGCACGGCTGCCGCTCCTGCATACTGGTTGCTGCCCCTCACGCTGCCCGCATGCGCCACGCGCACCCGCTGCTACCTGCTTGTTGTTGCTGCGGCTGCTCACCGCTGCTCCTGCCAAACTGCTGCTCTTGCTGCATTGCTGCTCTGAGCGTCGCTGCTTGCTGTAACGCTGCTGCTACTAGTGCAACACTACTACAGTAACATTCAATTACTGTAGCGGCTAGCTAGCTTTTATAAATCTACAACAACTAACCCTCTAGACAGCCCCTAAACAGCGGTTAAACAACTGTTAAAAAAGCTAAAGAAAATATGACTAGAAAGTATGCTTGACAAGCTCCAAGTTACTCCATTGGACCTGCTTCAAATAATGCGTGGATTAATTCCTACGAAAATCACAAAATGCTATCTTCTGTTAACAGAAAACTGATTTAACCTCTAGCATTGTGTGTGAGTGTGCTGTGTGCGTGACAGTGTGACTGTGTGTGCACGGCTGTGCCCAAGCTGGCCCTTACTTAATTAGTTGCTAGGCTTAGTTAGTAGTAGTACTAGTTTAGTGCTAAGTTAGTCTAGTAGTAGATGACATGTAGGCCCCCACTTTAAATAAGTTAGATTTATTTATTTGTGTAGGTAAATAGCCTATGACATGTGGACCACACATCCCCTTTTGACTAGTCAAATTGACTTAGTCAACCCGAATTAGAATAATATGTTAATTCCAGAAAATAAATTAAACTTTAAAAATTAGTATAAAATAATCCATAACTCGGATGAAAATACCTTGTACATGAAAGTTGCTCAGAACGACGAGACGAATTCGGATACACAGTCCGTTCGTCCATCACACATCCCTAGTAGAGCGAACACGTAACTTTCCCTCTCCGGTTCATCTGCCCGAAAACGCGAAACACCGGGAATACTTTACCGGATGTTTTCCCCCCTTTGCCGGTATCGCCAATCCCTACGTTAGGTTACCCCTAGCACAACGTATTGCCGCGTCTTTCTTTGTGATGCTTTGATTCCTCTGTTATTTATTGTGTTCCCCCTCCTTTACTTCTTTCCAGTAAACCCCGAGACTGTCGGCGACCCCCAGTTCGCCTACGGTGTTGGCGACCCCTCTCTCTTGCCAGAACAACCAGGCAAGCCCCCCCCCTTTTGATCACTAGATATCGCCTACTCTTCTCTCTACTGCTTGCATTAGAGTAGTGTAGCATGTTACTGCTTTCAGTTAATCCTATACTGCTACATAGCATGTCCTTGCTACTACTGTTGTTACCTTTACCTGCTATCCTACTGCTTAGTATAGGATGCTAGTATTCCATCAGTGGCCCTACACTCTTGTCCGTCTGCCATGCTATACTACTGGGCCGTGATCACTTTGGGAGGTGATCACGGGAATATACTATATACTTTACACTGTTACATTACCGGTGATACTATTTGGAGATGGGGGCTGAAGGGGCAGGTGGCTCCATCCAGGTAGTGGTGGGCCTGAGTTCCCGACGGCCCCCGACTGTTACTTTGAGGCGGAGCGACAGGGCAGGTTGAGACCACCTAGGAGAGCGGTGGGCCTGGCCCTGGTCGGCGTCCGTGGTTATTTCAGAATAACACGCTTAATGAGATCTTGGTATTTGATCTGAATCTGGCTACTGGCCTATACGCACTAACCATCTACGCGGGGACAGTTATGGGCACTCGACGTCGTGGTATCAGCCGAAGCCTTCGTGACATCAGCGACTGAGCGGCGCGCGCCGGGTTGGACCGCGTAACGCAACTTCCTTTGTAATGGAGGTTGCTAGGTCTGCTCTCCGGCCGCGTTCGCAACGTGCAGGTGTGCAAAGGGCGATGGGCCCAGACCCCTGCGCCATAGGATTTAGACCGGCGTGCTGACCTCTCTGTTGTGCCTAGGTAGGGCTGCGACGTGTTGATCTTCCGAGGCCAGGCATGACCCAGGGAAGTGTGTCCGGCCAAATGGGATCGAGCATGTTGGGTTATGTGGTGCACCCCTGCAGGGAAGTTAATCTATTCGAATAGCCGTGATCTTCGGTAACAGGACGACTTGGAGTTGTACCTTGACCTTATGACAACTAGAACTGGATACTTAATAAAACACACCCTTCCAAGTTCCAGATACAACCGGTGGTCGCTCTCTCACAGGGCGACGAGGGGAGGATCATCGGTTAGGATTATGCTATGCGATGCTACTTGGTGAACTTACCATCTACTCTCTTCTCCTGCTGCAAGATGGAGGTTACCAGAAGCATAGTCTTCGAAAGGACTAGCTATCCCCCTCTTATTCCGGCATTCTGCAGTCAGTCCACATATGATACCCTTAATCCATTTGATACCAATGCATACATATGTAGTGTAGCTCCTTGCTTGCGAGTACTTTGGATGAGTACTCACGGTTGCTTTGCTCCCTCTTTTCCCCCTTTCTTTACTCGATTGCTGCGACCAGACGTTGGAGCCAAGGAGCCAGACGCCACCGTCGACGACGACTACTACTACTCGGGAGGTGCCCACTACTACGTGCAGCCCGCTGACGACGACCAGGAGTAGTTTAGGAGGATCCCAGGTAGGAGGCTTGCGCCTCTTTCGATCTGTATCCCAGTTTGTGCTAGCCTTCTTAAGGAAAACTTGCTTAACTTGTGTCTGTACTCAGATATTGTTGCTTCCGCTGACTCGTCTATGATCGAGCTCTTGTATTCGAGCCCTCGAGGCCCCTGGCTTGTAATATGATGCTTGTATGACTTATATTATTTGTAGAGTTGAGTTGTGATATCTTCCCGTGAGTCCCTGATCTTGATCGTACACGTTTGCGTGTATGATTAGTGTACGGTCAAATCGGGGGCGTCACAGAAACCACCACGGAACCAACATGATCAATTAAACCCTAAGCATGATCAATTAAACCGTATTATGGCTGTGCCATGGAAGATTTGAAGCTGCAAACCCGAGAAATGATATTTAGCATCCATTGTTTGCTTTGAACTAAGAACTAAATTCTAAGAGCTAAAAAGAAAATGGAGTAACCAAGTTAAGATCTATTTTCTGGTTGAGATCAAAAAGTTGAGGAGATATGAAGTACCACCTCTCTTGCGGCGCCGTGTAGGCATCGGGGGTGCGATGGCTGTCGGTGGCATTGAAGCAGATCTGCGACAGCAGACGGGTGCATCGGGGGATAAGTCCCATTGCGGTGGAAGAGAAGGTCGTGTGAGCGGCCCCGGCAAAGAGGACGACGACGCCGATGAAGCGAGAGGACGCGATGCAAGGCTATTGGTCCGTCACCGTGGATGAGAAACGTCCATCTCTAGCAGTGGATGACGCGGTCTTGGTAGGCGCTCCGGCATGGTGGAGGACGGTGGCGATGGATGTGGTGGAGGACGGCGGCAATGGATGGGGTGGCAGACGGAGGCTGCTGTGGGAATGGGGTGTTCTAGCGCGGATGGTGTATGAATGGGAAAATGGAGGGAGAGGTACGGGGAACCATGTTTTTGGGACGCGCATGTCTGAAATATGGGAAAGTTACGAACTTATCCCCTGTTTCAAATTTGGACGTCTCGTCGGTTGGGGATAGGACGGTAATCTTGCATCTCCCAAATATTTGCCGGTAACTATTTCAAGCGAGGAAAGGGTGTTTTGCCGCCCACGGTTGGCGCCCATGATGTATGAACGGGGCTGACAGGTAGGGTGGTTGTGTCACGTCTGATGGAAGTTACACATCTGCCCCTATTTAAAATATTAGCCTACATCTATTTCGGACGAGGAGAGGGTGTTTTGCCGCCCACCGTGTATGAATGGGGAATGGAGGGAGAAACAGAGGTCTTTCGGACGAGCTTGAATCAAATGAGTTTTGCCGCCCATGTTTGACGCCCACCGTGTCGGAATGGGCTCAAAGGCGGTCGTGTCACGTCTAATTGAAGTTACTAACCTACCCCTGTTTAGAGCAGTGGAAATCGGGCCAATGGATTGTCTGTGTAATGGGTAGACAGTAATTTCCATCTCCCAAACACTTGGCTTCGGGCAGCCGATGTGGGAGTGGACATTTTGCTGTTTCTTTCGAATTTTGGGACAATAAGCATCCACGTTTACCCTGGCAACTAAATTCGAATCCATTTTGTATTCCTATATGAATCTTTATAAATCATTCTATGTGTTTTTATATATCTTCAAAAGGACGACAAAGATGTATTCCACTGTCATATATGAATATGGTTTACAAATGCCGGTGCTCAAATTCAGAAACTAGAATCCAGTTTAAGGTGAATTCAAATATTTGGAACACTTCATGTCCAACTCAAATGTCACACGTAGCATAATGTGTACTCCCATTTAGATATGTACACAAGCGATGTATCAAGATTCAAATACCGAGTCAATCAACCAAGAATGTACGGAACTAACAGACATATAAACACTTATAGAGTATATGGATCAATAATATCAACTAACATACATAAGCCAGGCCGTTGTACTTTTTTTTGGCTACAACAGCATCCTTTTTTTAGCCAGCATCTTGGCCCTTTCCGATGCGTGCCACTTATGGTCCATCTATACTACTATTGCTGAATGCACATTCAGCCCGATTGGCATATTTGTAGGTCTAGCACAGCAATCCAAATGAAATGTCTATGAGTCTTATCAATTAATGCAGACTTGTGCTCAAATAAAATCACAAACAAAAAAAATTATTACATGATCTCTAAAACAAATGGTTTGATTGATTACATGAACAGACAACACAAAGGTTATTCAACTATGGAAAGAACATTTCACCTATGATTTACCAAGTAGGAATTTAATTTCCTTTTTTCCTTCAGGACCTTAATAATCTGGTCAGTCTCAGCTTGCTTCATTTTGAAATCCACCAAATATTTAATGGTTGTCTTGAGTACTGCTTGTGATTGTCTTGTTTGCTTCCTCAACATGTCAACTTCATCTCTAAGTGTAGAAGCAGAATCTCTTTCTACCACTAGTTTAGCCTCTAGAGCATCAGCAGTTGGCAATTCATAATGCACGATTGGGCCGGTGCCACTGATGTGGGATGATGCAATGCCCATGGGGACCTCGCTCTTTGATCTTGGGCTAACCTGTTTTGCCATTAAAGTTCCGATTGGATTCAGAAAAGTTGAAGTTAGCAAAACATCTCAACTGGGAGTTATAACAGCAAACCAGTTAAACAAACAAGGAATTAAAGAGTTTCAATTGGATGCTAAAAAGTAGTTATTAACATCATTGTAATCCGCTGTTGCAGCAGCAAAGCAGTTAAACAAACAAGTAGATATTTAAGTTAAGGCAAACAGGTAATTCTTAACAGTAAGTATCAAACACATAGATAGGCGCAGTCTACAATATGATTAACAGGCTGTGCCATTATGTAATCAGTAGCAAACTAAATTAAGCCAAGCAACATAATTGAACAATTTTGCAATAAGTGGCTAACTAAAATTCCGAGAAGCAAGTAACTGAACTTACGCTAGTACTTTGTACAGGCACACTGCAACTTCTTTTTCGCTTACAAGGTTGTACGAAGGAGTCCATGGCATCAATTGCTTGGATAGCAGTCCCAATACTTCTTTCTTCCCACACTGCATGGGTAAGTCGAATGGTTAATCTGGTAAGATGGTGCGTCCTTGATATGTTATATGAGGACGTGTAGTCAGACTAGTTGTAGCCAAACACATCACACTGGCTTTTACTGTATATTTCATGCGATTACTTTTGGCATATCGAGATCTAGGCAATCTACAATAGGATGAAAAGACTGGCATCCTTCACATTATTGGCGAACTCAGTTCATAGAAACAAGCAATTCAACCATTCTGTGGGTAAATCAAAAGCGCCACTGGAATATTTTTCACTATCCAATCATACACACAAAAAGGGGTGACGCCACCATAGGGGCTGGTATGGGCGGCCGCCTCAGGTGGCTGGAAAGTGTGCACCTAGTTTGAGTCGTCCAGGTTGGCCCACACTAGTTTTGTCCGTCCCAACGCACGAGCAGGCAGTGTAAAAAATGAAGAAAAATGTTTCAATTTGGATGGGACAATAATATAAGTGCAAGGCAGGCCCTATAGTAGGCTCACGGCCCAAACGAGCGCCTCCCATATCGATCGACAGCAGGAAAATCCCAATTCATTCGCTCCAGCCTCCAGTCTGGTTCGCTCCTAACCTAGCCGCCGCTGGACAGACCGACACAACACTTCCTCACACCCTCGTTGGAGGGCGGTCGCCGGGCTTCAAGCGAACGGAAGGACAAGAAGATGAAGATCCAACCCTGGGTGTAGCCTGCATGGGAGGCAGCGGCGGCGGCAGCACGGGCATGGCATCGAGCTTGCACAAACGGATAGTCGCAGCTTGCAAGAGTAGCATGTGCAACGAGCAGGTACATCACATCCCTGATTATATCTAATTCAACTCTTCAATTTCTGGCCAATAGTTAAACCTGACAGTGTTGTAAAACTGCTTGTATGTAGGGAATCTATGAGAAAATGAAACCAATTTCTACTTATTTTAGAACTCCCCCAATCAATACTGAACTGACTGAATCTGATGTATCTAATCAAGTTTCCGGTGCAAACATACAAGCTCATGTTGTTCTTGAGCCTGAAGTGTCTAATGAACAGACTGCTAATGAAGGATTTGATGCAAACATTTTACATGCTCCTGGTGATGAACATATAGTGTCTAATGAGGGATCTAATGCAAGCATTTTGCAAGCTCATTGAAGGATTTAGTGTCTAATGATGATCTACTATGTTGAGAGAGACAGAGATTTGCAGGCACTGATGACAAGAAAATTATAGTGCATTTTCATAGCTTGAGGAAACACCGAGGCCATCTACCAGAAAGTCCCCGTATCATGACAACATAGCATAAATACTTTTCTAATCTGTTGTTTGAAACTATTGCCATACTTGTGCAGGATAGATATATTGATATGCAGTTTGCGCACTGGTTATACATGCAATTATACTTCGATATTTTCAGCCAGAGAACGAATAATTCAAGTAGGTACAGACCTTGTTTGTAGTCCATGTACACCATGTTGCATTTTGTGTTTTTTGGTGCTTGCATCATTTAGTGTTTATAATCTGAACTACTTTGGATCATTAGTTGGTTTTCAAAGTGCATGTAGCTTCACATTTCTCAAGTTATGTTGATTTCCGAAGTGCAAGTGCCTTCGTATTTTTTAAGTTAAATGTTTGCCCCTGGTAACTTGAATTCGTGGATCAGCCACTTCACACAAATCAGACACGAATGCCAGTACGAATTAAATGAAATGTAGGGACTTACGCTAACTCATTGTATAGGCTCACTGCAGCTCTGCTTGCGCTTGGGATGTTCCATGTACAAGTCCATGTTACCACTTGCTTGGATGTGCAGGCCTTGTGCTCCTTGCATCCCCCTCTGCATTTTTGACATCGCGAATGGTTGATCAAATAAGAGGAATCGACATTGATGTTGTACCGGAGGACAGATACTTACAAGGTTATACGGGTGTGCAGGATGTGTACCAGATCCCGTAGCGCAATCATGCTTCGCTAAAATATGGAGTTGCTTGTTTCAGATGATATCTCCAGAAGAAATAAGAGTTAAGGTCAGAGTTGCATAGGCGTGTAAGCTAAGAGAGCAGTGAAAGGATATCCAAACATCGTCGGAATAGTGCACAAGGGAGTGATGTGTGGATACCTAGTTCGGGCCGGCATTGGGGCATGCTCGCCTAGCTAGAGTGCGGGTCACTTCAGAGCCGTTGAGGGTGATGCGCTGGCGTTGGCTGGCCGCGCACGGATGCTGTAGGATCGAAAGTATGTCTAGAGGGGGGGTGATTAGACTACTTGAACAAATAAAAACTTAACCTTTTCCCAATTTTAGTTCTTGGCAGATTTTAGCTATTGTAGGACAAGTCAAGCAATCATCACACAATTCAAGCAAGCATGCAAAGAGTATATTGGCAGCGGAAAGTAAAGCATGCAACTTGCAAGAATGTAAAGGGAAGGGTTTGGAGAATTCAAACGCAATTGGAGACACAGATGTTTTTCCCGTGGTTCGGATAGGTGGTGCTATCCTACATCCACATTGATGGAGACTTCAACCCACGAAGGGTAACGGTCGCGCGAGTCCACGGAGGGCTCCACCCACGAAGGGTCCACGAAGTAGCAACCTTGTCTATCCCACCATGGCCATCGCCCACGAAGGACTTGCCTCACTAGCGGTAGATCTTCACGAAGTAGGCGATCTCCTTGCCCTTACAAACTCCTTGGTTCAACTCCACAATCTTGTCGGAGGCTCCCAAGTGACACCTAGCCAATCTAGGAGACACCACTCTCCAAGAAGTAACAAATGGTGTGTTGATGATGAACTCCTTGCTCTTGTGCTTCAAATGATAGTCTCCCCAACACTCAACTCTCTCTCTCATAGGATTTGGATTTTGTGGAAAGAAGATTTGAGTGGAAAGCAACTTGGGGAAGGCTAGAGATCAAGATTCATATGGTAGGAACGGAATATCTTGGTCTCAACACATGAGTAGGTGGTTCTCTCTCAGAATATATGAGATGGAATTGTGTATGTGTTCTGATGGCTCTCTCCACAAATGAAGAGGAGGTGGAGGGGTATATATAGCCTCCACACAAAATCCAACCGTTACACACAGTTTTCCAATCTCGGTGGGACCCAATCAACAAACTCGGTCGGACCGAAAAGGTAAACCTAGTGACCGTTAGAGATTTTCGGTGGGACTGACATGCAACTCGGTAGGACCGATATGGTTAGGGTTTGGGCATAACGTAATCTCGGTGAGACCGATTACACAAACTCGGTGAGACCGAGTTTGGTAATAAGCTAACCAGAGAGTTGGTCAGGTAAACTCGGTGGGACCGATTTGCTCTTTCGGTGAGACCGAAAAGTTACAAAAGGGAAACAAAGAGTTTGCAATCTCGGTGGGACCGATTCGCTCTTTCGGTGAGACCGAAAAGTTACGGAAGGGAAACAGAGAGTTTGCAATCCCATCTTGGTGAGACCGAGATCCCTATCGGTAGAACCGAATTGCTAGGGTTTGGCAGTGGCTTATGACAAGTGAAACTCGGTGGCGCCGGATAGAAAGAATCGGTAGGACCGAGTTTGGCTTAGGGTTTAGGTCATATGTGGATATGGGAAAGTAGTTGAGGGTTTTGGAGCATATCACTAAGCACATGAAGCAAGAGGCTCATTAAGCAACACCTCATCCCTCCTTGATAGTATTGGCTTTTCCTAAAGACTCAATGTGATCTTGGATCACTAAAATATAAAATGAAGAGTCTTGAGCTTTTGAGCTTGAGCCAATCCTTTGTCCTTAGCATTTTGAGGGTTCCACTTTCACATCCATGCCATGCCAATCATTGAGCTTTCCTGAAATAGTCATCTTGGAATAGCATTAGCTCAATGAGCTATATGTTGTTATGAATTACCAAAACCACCTAGGGATAGTTGCACTTTCAGATGCAGATCTTGAGTGGCAGCGGAGCGCTACGATGCGGTGGACGAGACTGTTGGTGAAGCCCCAACGGCCTCGGGGGGCGGAGGTGCGATGATGTGCTCGGTGAAGTAGCCCCAGTGAGCTGGGAGACGGCGTCGGTGAAGCGCACCTGATGCGGTGGAACTCGGTGTCTGTGAGGCACGTCGGTTGCGGCGGCCGACGTTGTCGGTGGACCACCCGATGCGGTGGACGAGGGCATAGATGAGGTAGCTCCGGTGCGGTGGTGAAGCGCGACCGTCGTCATCCGGCACAGAGGTGGGGAACGGTGGGGAAAGAGACGAGACGAGAGGCGATTCGAGGGTTGGCGGCGAATTAGGGATTTGAGCAATTTGGGTGCGGAAGGGGACGGTGGAGAAGAGAGATTTTGCAGGGCTGGAATTGGGGCCGCCAGATATTTCAATCTGAAATGTGGAAGCGCGAACTTATATTGCCGTCGTCCTTTTTTTGGGGGGGGGGGGTGGGTGGCTGGGTGCTACGCGTCCGTCCGACACACGCGACCACCCCGACAGGACTATGCTTCGGTGCCTTAAGGCACCTGCCTTTGCGTCCATGACATATGGGCCCAACAGGTGGCTGGCCCACATGTCAGTGGCCCAAAGGCAGTTGCCTTTAAGGCACCGAAGCACCGTCCACCCCGACACGACCCTGGTTTGCCTGGTGCGCCTACATTTGAGAATGCAAACGAATCTTCTTTCATTTGCAAACGAATCTGTATGTATTACCATGCCCATGTTTTCCTTGCAACAATTAGTCATTCGAAATGAGATACTCCATCCGTTCACTTTTGTAAGTCATTTCAGACAACTTAAAATGAACTGTTTTGCACATTGTCTGAAATGTCTTCAAGGTCTTATAAAAGTGAACAGAGGGAGTACTATAAATTAATTAATGAGGAGTTATTTGAAAAAAAATCAAAACGGTACCCACGCTAACGTGGATTAGAGTGTGTGTCACATAATTAGTTATTTGAATTAGAGTGTGTGTCATGTAGTTAGTTATTTGAATTAGAGTGTGTGTCACGTAGCGATCTCCAATTCTAATGTGGATTTCGCATTTCACTGTATCCACGCTACTTTTTTAATACAAATTCATATGTATATGATGAACACCATGGTAGTGAGAAAACTTTTGGATGGATTCAAACATATGACCTAAAAAAAGCACAACAAACTGAGTCAATGTCAACTTTTCGAAACTTAGTATGGCGCGAATTCAAAATAATTACCCGTATGCCTGGTCCTCGGTTCAAATCTTACAATGTACACCGAATTGAAACATCGATATTAAGTCTCGTACTATGTACATTCAAATGTTGTTTTTAGCCCCCCCCCCCCCCGCACAAACACTACATACTCCTGTATCGGTCAATCTTCCTCTCCTAACCACCTTAGGAAGCTATCGGTTTCCAACACACGTTCATTCTTTCTCTCCATGTTTCGATCTCTATGTTTCTCAACTACACAACCCATTTTTCCACTCTGTTACCAAATGTATTTACCTCACACACCCGCCATTGCACCCCATGCCGAGCTCTCTCCCCCCCCCCTCTCCCTCTCACCCTCTCGCGCTAAATACATGCATTGCCTATCTAGCCCCCCAACCTCTCGTGCATGCGCACGCACACACGTTGTATATCTAGGTCCCTCCCTCGAGACCGTCTCACTCTTTCTTCCGCACGGCGGGCCACACTCGCTCAATCTCGCTCTCTTTATCTGAGTCTCGTTTAACCTCGTTTTCTTTCATGCACAAATGATATATCTCCCTGTTCGGGCCTCGATCGACACACTCTATACTCTCTCACGCAGATTGTCTATCTAGGTCAGTCCATCCAAGCCGCCACCACTCTTTTGACCTCATGGTGGGCCACGCTCACTCAATCTCTCTCTCTCTCTCTCTCTTTGTATGTCTCGATTGACCTCGCTCTTTCTTGGACAAAAACGATATATCACCATGTTTGAGCCCAATTCGACCTATTCACATTGTATACTCTCTCACGCACATCGTCTATCTAGGTCACCCTCTCCAACCCGTCTCACTCTTTCGATCGCACGGCGACCCTATGTGATCGGTTGACCTTGCTTCCTCCCGCGCACAAAATATATCTACACGTCTGTGACTGGATCATCTCTCAAGCTCTATCTTACAGCCCTCACCCTTGCCAAAAAGCTCAATCGGACAATATCTCTCCAGAGCATATATATTTGTTCAATGAATGTCGGACCACACTCACTTTATCTCTCTATCTATATGTCTCTCGATTGACCTCGCTTTCTCACACCGTATCTTCAACGCGTTGAAGCTACTACCTCTCCATCCCTCGCAAAGCCGGAGCTATTTACATTGCGAGGGGCACTCCAACCTTGGATTAATTTGTGTAGGCATTTATTCCAGTCGGTTTAGATTATATTTTCGTAGCATTCAGCCCACAACTACTCCAATCACCGTAGCGGGTAATTAAGCTACGGGGAGCACCTAATATGAGCACCGAGGAGCCGTTGGATCGAAGATGCAGTGGCACACATGAGGCCTGAATGTTTTATTTGCAAAAAAACCTTTGGAGAGTTTGGAAATTGTGCATAATTACAAAGTATACTCCCAAGCCATTGGATCTCACTTCCAACGGTGTAAAAACTCGTATGACCATAGTATCTAAGCTGCGGGGTGGATGTGATATTCTATGTCGCTGTCATTTTTGTTCGTAAACTTGCAAAAAACGTGTAACTCGTGTCGTTACTTGTCTAACCGCGCAAAGTGTTTGTTCAAAAAAACCATCCTACACTGAAATATCGGAACAACACACGGGGGTCCCACTTGTCATTAATCAAATTTGGATCTAAAACTAACAAATCTGAAAGACGAGATTCGAACTGGCAACCTGGACTACAAAGCGTAAGTCGATAGCCTGAAAAAACGAACGGTTGTTGGCTTTGTCCCATAACTTGATTTTATACAGTAATTGCGTTGAGTAGAGTAGAGGGAGTGCCTCGTCAACACGTGCATGACCGTTTTCTCACTTACTGGTGGGTCCCAGGTCTGCGATCTCAATCTCTCTTCTATCCATCGTCTAACCTTTGCACGGGCACACACGAAGAGCGGCGCTAGCTTGCCGTGGTGTTATTACAACTAAAAAACTTGGAAAATAGAAGAATCGCCTAGAATAAGAGACGTTGTGGCTGGTCGAGACGGAGCTAACCACATCTATCCTATGTGCCACGTTTGCATGATGAAGCTGTGTGGCTAGTGGGGTGTTTTCAACCGACTGGCTGGGTCCCAAGGTCGAACCATAGGTACTACGTCTGATACAGTATATTTTTACATGCACATTTTTCCTCCGTGCCGAGACGTGGCACACCCTACCGCGCGGTTTCGGGGTCCTCCCGGGTGGTGCACGCATATATTCTTCCTAATGTGGGACGCCCTACCGCGTGTTTTCTGGGTCCTCCTCGGTCGTAGCGCCGAAGCAAGTAAATGAGTCGTCAAATCACGAAAGACCACCTTTCCCACCGAGTACATCAGTGAAGCACGGTGGCTATTTAGTTGGGCTAGTTCGACTGATTAGCTAGGCCGCCGCCACATTTGTTTTTTCACCCCTTTTTTATCTACTTGCCGGCAGGTAAATTTAAATATCCACCGCGGCATTGCTCTGGTGTTTGGGTGCGGCGGGATTTTTAATTTTTTGATTGACGGGAGCAGGTGCGGCAGGATTTTTAATTTTTTGATTGACCGGAGCAGGCGCGGCAGCAATTAGTCACGATGACTCCGCCTGTACCCACTGCTCCCTGATGTGAGAAGTCGTCGACTGGTGTTTTACCATGGTGAAAACCAAAAGATTCCCTGCTCCCTCCGCCTTCCCGTAGATTGCATTGCCTTTCAGCCGTTTCGCCCCCTTTGCTTCCTCTCCCCATTGCTTCTACCTGGTGCCATGGCAGCGCAGCAGATCACGAAGTCCGAGGTGAGGCTGCTGACACAGGAGCTCCATGCCAAGGATGCGGAGCTCAGGGCCAAGGACGTGGAGCTCCGTGAGCTCAAGGAGGAGAGGAGTGCCATGCTCCTCCGTTATGTGCGGGAGTTCACGGAGCTTCAAAAGCGGCAGGCGTCCACCACGAAGATGCTCGAGGCGTCGGCGGCGTTGCTGCAGAAAGCGGGAGATACGATAGGCCGTTAGGGGAGCCGGCTGGAGCGCGAGTGGGCCGATCGTGACGAGGTCCAGGATCCCCTCAGCCACTTGGTGAACCAAGTTGCCACGCATGTGTTGCGGCTGCGCGATGCCTACCGTCGTGCCAACGCAACGATGTCGGCCGTCAGGCTAAACCCGTTCGACCACCCGGTCGACTTCAACGAGCAGCGGCTTCCTGACCTGGTCTCTTTCTTCACCTATATCTCCGAGGAGCTGAGCCGTCTCCGCGCGATGGTGGGGGCTGAGCTGGACAAGGAGGGGTTGCGGGCTGCCGTCGCCGTTGCCGGGCGAATCCTTTCAGGGCTCCGTCACTGGAATCCATTCGTGCCATTGGACGCCGTCTTTGACGAGCTGGCTCCCGTCGACCGGGAGCGGGCTCTGCAGGCAGTTGCACCCTGCATCACCAACGTCGTGCGCCTCAAGAAGCAGAGGGACTTCGGTGGTGTTTAGGCGCCCTCTGCATGGGCATGTCCATGTCTCGGCGCAACATGACCATTGGATCAAACTCAGACGGTGCAGATCAGTCACTGTAGCACAAAGCGTGTCGGTGTGTTTGGTTGCATTATCATCTCAATATAGTTGTTTCCTCTTCGTGTATTTTTGTCAACCTACTAGTGTGGACTCATGCACCCTTCATTCACTCTGCCAAACACCCAAAAGTGGGTCGAGAAGGGAACTTTTGCTCCCATCCCGTGCACCCGTCATACACCCTGCCTAACACTATTCGTGCTTCATATGGTTCATGTTTCGTGGAGTACTGTAGCACCGTACTCTCCGTGCGCTGTGGACCTAGTTCTGTTAACATTGATCTCACCGTCCATTCTCGACCAGACAGTCAAAAAAGCGGTACTATGTTACATATAGGAGTAGTTGACATGCGCACAACATCATTTGTTATCGTCATATCTTACTACACTAGCAACAAGATTGTGTAGTACTGACGTATGAACCACTGCACATGCCTAGTAGTAGGAGCACTGTGTATGTTCAAGTGGCTGCCGTATTTCACACTCCTCCGTCGTAAGAGTGGAAACGCTTGTTGTAATCATTTTTTTTCTTTTGAAAAACAGTGGACACGCTCTACCATGCGGATCCTCCTCCAGCCATGCACTAAATTACTCACTTTCGCTGACATGTGGGACAGCCAGCATCGGGGTCCACCAGCCATGCACTAAATTACTCCGTAGTAGAGAGACGGTAGACTACCCCGATCGAAGCGCCGCAGTAATGCCGAATGAGCCGTCAAATCACAAAACCCCCTCCTTTCCAGCAGTAAGTTGGACGGACGAAGCAACCATCATTTCACTCTTCTCTCTCAGCTTCCTCTCTACCCAACCCTCGCTTCTGCCTCATCTTGTTCCTCATTTCTTCAAGAAAACCCCGACCTGCTTATGCCATTGTTCTTCTCTCCCAAATAAGGAAAGGTGAGCGCATCAATGGTGTTGATTCTAGCCAAGGCCCGGTCATGCAACCCCGAGACTGATCCTATAACTCCCTCTCTTTTCTTCTTTTGGGTTTGTGATTATGGTTTCTTTTCTTTTATTTCTATTTGACAGTTTCTTGATGGACGCTGGAGCACCGGCCGAAGTGATGTCTATGGCTCCGGCCAAAACCGTCTAGGCTCATGGTACAAAGAAGCGCAAGCACCCCGCCGAGACTACCGCAGACAAGCTCAAAGCCATCGCCCTGTCCAAGCCCCCCTCTTCGGGATCCCTCATTAAGCAAGACCAGGTAATATCTCCTCTTTACGATCTTTTTCTCGATCTTGATCGTGTTTTTTCATCTAACACGCAGTACTAGTAGTAGTAGTACAACTTTCTGGGTGATCTTGCATGTGATTTTTGTGTGCCAAATGACGGTTCTAAATTCCTCTTTTGACCAAAACATGCGAGAGGTTAACACTGATTTCTTATAGATTACTTTCAACTACTCCCTCTGTCCCAAATTTCTTGTCTTAGATTTGTCTAGATACGGATGTATCTCATACTAAAATGTGACTTGATACATTCGTATCTAGAAAAATCTAAGACAAGAATTTTGGGACGGAGGGAGTACTTTATGAACATCAATGCTACCTTTTAAGAGGGTACATTTGCCTCAGTAACTTGTGTTATGGATATTGCATGTAATCCCTCTGCTCTCATGCCTTTGAAGACATGTTCTAGTGTCTTTGTTCACTCATTTCTGTGCGTATATGTAGTCATATATGAAGTATAATATCGAAAATCATCTTATATTTCTGAACGGAGGTAGTAATAAAATATGGTTTCTGTTTGAATTAGAACCAGGTCCGCGGTGGAGATGAAGTTCTCAAAGTCATGCTGTGTGAACTGGAAGACCTGATGATGAGTTCTACTGCTGAACTATCTAGCTGCTGTGTCCTTGTCGCCACGTGTCCTAAACTAGTGTTTTCCTGTAGCATTGTTGACAGGTGTGTTCTCGAGGTTGTACTTGACCACAACAATCTCCTGGTTGTGCCTTCGATTACGAAGGGTGTGGTTCTTGTAAAGCTTCCCAACAAATCTGATGCGGCCTGTCTTCATCATCATGTTTATGAGTGGAAAGACCACTCTGTTAGGTTCTCCAAGGTTGACAAGATGGTGATGGTGCATGTAGACATCTCACACGAAGTCCATAGCCTAGTCAGTTATGCGGGGTTCATCCCGTAGGTCAGTGGAAAAAATAGTCTGCAGAGTTTAGTTAGTGCAACTTTGCTTGTCTGTAGTAAGTACTATTGTTCAGTACTTGATTTGTGTTTGTGAACCCTGTATTGTTTCCTAGTACTACCGCTTTTGGTGTGTGGTCAGTCCTGAGAACGGTCCATGTTAATGTCTGTCCACTCAATTCAGTCTGTATATTTTGAAGTATCCATATCATATTTTTTGTGAGGACGGTCTATCAATTATGGTTACACTCCAATATATGTATGCATTGCAGGGTTTATCGCACCCACCGGGATTTCCAGCCCCATGGATGTTCGGTCCATACGATTTGTCACGACCTTTGGACTGTCCTGCTTGTGGGAGTAGGGGGCCCTGCATGCCACGCGTAGTTGGACGATCAATCTTCTATTTAGTACTTCAACATAGTGATTTCCTGGTAAGGATTCACTCGTGTCACATCAAGTAAATCTTATTGATTTACTGTCTAAATCATATTGATTTAATGTCATGTTTTCTTTATTTTCCTGCAATTTTACGATGCAGGTTTTGCCATGTGACATTCATCACAGAATAAACCGTTTGGTTTGCTCTACGATGGCTACTTCTGCAGGTTTCACTTCTTATGTCGTGTCAGTAACAAAGGCACTGTCCATCACTTATATTACTGGAAAAAATTGGATCAGTCTGTTGTCTAAGTACAAGCTGAATCCCTATGATGAACTACAGTTTGGTTTAACAAAAATGCCACAATTAGTCCTTCTCGCGTTTAAAAGAAATGAAGAAAAAACTGGATCACGGTCATGGATCCTAGTCAAGTTAGAAAGCTGATCATAGCAGACCAGACACGATCGCCGCTGTCTCGCACAGATCGAGCACCGAAGTTGCTATAGCACTGACAGCGGCAGCACCTCAGTCTGATCCAGCTGAGGATTGGGCACCGACCGCATCAACGGATCAATCTGATCTACCAGAGGATCGGGCATCGACACCGGCACCAGCTCTACAAGGAGCACCATCTCCGGCAGCAGCGGTGGCTTCGGCACCTGCACCAACACTTGCACTTGCATCTGCTCCGGCCCGTGCAGTTGCACCGGCAACAAACTGGGCTGCAGTTCGCACTTCATATACCAAAGTCCTTACAAAAACCGACATGTCCACCTTCTTGGTAAGCATTGGCCGCCCAAGTGCTTTGTTCTTTTTTCTTTCCATGTTGTTTCACATGATTCACTATGTTGATCTAACTATTTTGGTATGTCTTCTTGTTTGCAAACAGAGAAATCCTAGAGCAATGAGGGAGTCGTTCAACAGTCCGGGGGACCGCGGCCAAGTTTCTCTTACCATGCGTAGCCTTGGTGTGAATGATCCTGCTCAATATATCGTAAGTACAAAGGATGGTCGCATGATGATTGATGCTAAAGGATGGTCAAGGTTCAAATCTAAATCATATCTTGCGGTAGGGGATGATGTCAAAATCAAACTTTCTCGGCAAGGAGAGCTGGTCCAAATCAACTTTGAAATTCTTCAGTAGCAGCATGCAACTGCCTAACTGATCTATCCTCCGAGAGATTTTGATGTAATAATCTGGCATGGTGAAACAAGTGTCCTGTGTGTATAAGTAGTATGATAGTATTATTTATCACATGGTATATCGTTGATAGAATTGCAACTCTGATTGCTGGTTAGGAACTGTCGTTCGATTTCATTCCAACAGCTGTCGTGCTTTATTCAATTTTGTGCATTCGCTTTGCGACAGCATCTAAAACTAGCGCCGTATTGATCGCTTGCAGTATGAAAAGCGCTGAGGTAGAACACATGGGCCCCCAAACATGCAGGGTCGGCCTGCAGCCTAAAGTCCAGAACCTGGTTTCGAGAAGCACTAGCTCAGTGCAGAAGTGGCGTCCTCCTCCTACTGTGGGTTGGGCGAAGATGAATGCTGATGCTGCGTTATCTCGCAATGGTGAAAGGGGAGCCCTGGCAGTTGTGAGCCGGGATCATACAGGCTTCTTCCTTGGAGCATCGTCACTGGTGTGTGAAAGTGTTACTGATCCAGAGATCCTAGAGGCAATGGCATGTTGCGAGGGGCTATCTCTGGCTCTTGACTTAAACCTGCAACAAGTTCATATTAGCACCGATTGTTTAGCAACAGTCAAGCATATGGGAGAGGCATACTTGGGGCCCAACAAAGTTATTATGGACGAGATCAAGATGAAGAAGAATATGTTCCAAACCATGGAGATCATACATGAAAAACGCGAGTGTAATGTTGAAGCGCATGTGCTCGCAAAAGCTGCTACTTCTTTGCCCTGTGGACGCCATGTTTGGCTCACAGGAACCCCCAAAATTATTTGTATACCTATGACTGTTAATCTTCAATAAAGCAGCTTTTATCCCTCAAAAAATCTGAGTATTATATTCTCAGCTGAACCCCCATAATGCCCGTGCGTTGCAGAGGGAGTATATTTCTCGGCAAGGTGAGCCTGTGATATAAAATATTTGTATATTTCTTTACAAAGGGAGTATCTCTCAGTCAAAAAATATATTTATGTGTAACTAGTTACTCCTGTCTTTCTACTTCCTTTCGTTGATATGTGGGGCAACCAGCAACGGGGTCCACGTGACATATGCACAAATTAGAGTGCACAACTTCATGGTAGACACACGCTGGTCGTAGCACCGCAGTAATGCCCAATGAGCTATCAAATCACAACCCCCCTTTCCAGCTTTAGCAGTAAGCTGGACGGACGAAGCGGCAATATTTCACTGGGCCTGAATCCCCTTCTCCCTCATCTGCTTGTTCAGAGAAAACCCCCTCTCGGTGATTGCATAGGGTTTTCTCATGGAGAACCAGGTACGAATTATTCATCCATCCCCGATAAACCCAAGTCCCTTGGTCACAGGTAATCCTAGGATGGCAGCCGCCGCCGTTGATGCATTTTTCTTCCTACTGAATCTAGTGTGTTTCATTTGCAGTGCCCAAAGTGCGAGTACCCTACAGGTTTCCGCGCCCTCGGCGAGACGCCACACTTGTTCCTTCTCATCCTAACATAGCATTTTGAAATGCGCACAGTATGTTCCTAGAATCATCTTTTCTATCCGGGAGGGTGGGGGTTTTTTGAACATGCTGTGTTCTCATATTATTTTTCCTGCAGTGTAATTATTTGCTCTGCCAGAACACATGTACTCAAGATGCTCGGCCTTGCCATAACTGAATACACTAGTTTAATGGTCACAGTGAAGACAAGCCATGGATATAAGTTCCGAGTTGGGTCCATGAACCAAGAAGATTGCTACTTTTTTATGGCCGAACTTGGATAAACTTTCTCAAGTGTTACGGACTGAAAGTTGGCGCACGAATGTTGATGGAAATAGCAGAACCTGGTCTCATCTTCACTGCGATCTTCCACCCCGACGTCGTTCCAATTGTCCATCCATGTTAGTTTTGTATCTGGTTCTTGCTTATTGCCTTGATTACTTCTTAATCCACCTATTCTGTCTAACTAATCACAATTTAAATTTAGAAGTAGCAACGAATCTCTCACAAAGATGCTACTTCTAACTAATATTTTCTTATAATTGGTGGCACGTGTAGGTTTTTTCAGAGTTAAGCAGTCTGCTCGTTTGTTACTCTGTAATAACTCGGCTGTTACTAATGGCACTGAAGTTGACTGGATCGACATCCACAAGTTCCTACACTTTATTGATCGTCTTGAGGTCCTTGTGGGGCGTTTCAATGGTGGAAGGCCACGTGGGATATGTGTGCCACTGCTGCACTCGCTGAACAGGTCCAACTGTGTCGAGAAACTTATGGTACGAGCTGTTTTCTGTTATATATGTTGTTCATAAACTATTGCTTATACACAGTTTTACAGCTGTGATCTTCTTGAAACAGGAACTGCCGAGTTCTATTGTTCCTATACAGATGCCTGACCATGGTCGGGTCAGACTTGCGCTTGGTCACAACATGATGTTTATGTCGACCTACTCAATTCCCCTTGGAGGTGAAAAGATACTTATTCATGGGTGGTCTCAAATAATGAAGGCCCGTCCATCTTGGAGAATAGGACAGAAGATTATGTTCATGCTTTTCCATGGCTCTAAAGCAAATATCCTCTTTATTGACCATGTTGCGAGATGAAGCCGCTTTCAAAAGGTTGTCGATGCGTGGGGTGGCGCCTGGACCTTGTCCTGGGGCTTGGCGGCCTCACCCTTGGTTAACTATAGGCAAAGTAGCACTGTTCGAGGCGTGCTTTGTATGGTTGAACCTGTATAAGTACTCATACTGCTTTCAGCTTTGGTTGTTAAGTGCCCCTGCTGGTTTCAGTTAAGGTTGTTAAGTACTCCTGCTGCTTTTATAGTCTGGCGTGTTTCTTCAGTCCTGTTTTCCTCCAGCCGCCAAAACCAAACCAGCGCCGGCGGGGCCGCCTGCTTCCGCCTCCCACGGCTGGCTGTGCCTCAGCGCACGCATCGCCGCCCCATCGTCTCCTAAATCGTTAACACCGACGCCCTCCGTGCGCTTTGGTGCGCTCGCCGTGGCGCCGCCCTCTCGCGTGGTCAACATGGTCAACAAACAACAAGAATCGGCAGAAATACGTGGAGAGGATGACAGTAGGGGCCCACCACGTCAGCGTATGGAAAAATAAAATGCTTCCTCCTAGTGTTTTCCTGACATCTGGGACCCACGACATTGTGAGCGTATATAGTCAATAGACAAAAGAACAACACAAGATCGGCTGACACCTGGGACGTAGCTACTCGAGCAGTATCTTTTTTGTTTGGTATTGTTGAGATGGAGCAGGGTTTGAACTGGGTTGTGGCCCGTCTAGCCCAGGCTTATATTTTATGTTCACCGTGTGACCAGCCTAGCTATTTTTTCTTTGTGAAAATGAGCCCAGTTTATTTTTTCTGAAGAATACCCAATCCAGGCCTACTTATTTTTCTACGCCCTGATGGGCTGCAACTCTTTCAAGACGCCTGCAAATCTTGAAAGTAATATGAAATGGGTTGTAAATATAAAAACAGATGACAAATTGGCAATTAGTTTATAATTTCTGAATTTTATTACATTTTCAGATTCCTATTTCACTGGGCATTAACCTAATTTAAATATATCTTCAAAGTACTTTAAATCTGGCTAGACATTTTGGTATTAAAAATAGTTTGGAACCCACAGAAATATGCGAAATTGGCCCTGGCCAACCAAAAAAACGACTGCAATAAATTGCATAAGAAGTTGCCATGAGTTATATATAAATTATTAAAAAAAGAGGGAGTGGTCTGACTTGTGGGCCTGTTTAGTTGACGCATATGCAAGATTTTTTTAGTTATTATATACGTCAACAAACGATTCTAGCAGACATAACTGTTGGATGTCAATCCAATGGTTGTCGTGTTTCTTCAATCTCTGATCTTCTTGCTCCAGCCGCCAAAGCAGCGCCGGCGGGACCGCCTACTCCCGCCTCCCGTTGCCGGTTGTGCTACCGCGCAGGCCTCAGCGCCCCCTACTACTCCCACCGCTGGCCAGGGCATCCCTCTACTCACCCACACCCCCTATTATTCTGCGGCGACGGCAGCCTCACACCGCAGCCGAACCGGTGAACACTCGTACTCCTCTCCGCATGGGCATCCACTGCCGCGTCTTCCCCGGCTCCGCGTCGTCCCCTTCCTATGCCTCGCCGTCGTCCACCGCCGTGGTGCTCTCGGCGCGGCGTGGTCAATGTGGTCAACGACCGACTTCCATCGAAAGAGTACTGTACGTGGAGAGGCTGACAGCTGGGTCCACGGTAGCCGCAAGGAAGTGCCTCCTTATTATGCGGAAAATAATTATTCCTCCACCTGACAGCGGGGACCCACCGGACGGGCCACCAGTATTTTGCGAAAAAAATCGTTTCCCCCTGACTGCTGGGACCCACCGGATGGGCCACCGTATTTCACGAAAAAAAACGTTCCCCCCGCTGTCAGCTCGGACCCACCGGAAGTGCCTCCTTATTACGCACAAAAAAATGAATACTCCCCCAGCTAGCTGGGACCCACCTTGGTGGGAGGCTGACTTGTGGGCCTACTAAGTTGACGGGGACAAAGGGCTTTGTTAACTTACTCAATATGAACGATTCTAGCTCCAGTGAACGTACGATGTCCATCCAACGGCCGTAGTGCTTCTTCAACCTCTGGTCTTCTTGCTCCAGCCGCCCAAAGCAGCGTCGGTCGTGCCGCATGCTCCTGCCTCTCGTGGCTGGCTGTGCTGCCGCACAGGCCTCACCGCCCCCTACTATTTCCACCGCTGGCCAGGCCCTACGACGACGGCAGCCTCACACCGCAGCCGAACCAGTGAACCCTCGTACTCCTCTCCGCGCAGGCTTCCACTGTCGCGTCATCCCCGGCTCCGCGTCGTCCCCTTCCTAGGCCTCGCCGTCATCCACCGCCGTGGTGCTCTCGGCGCGGCGTGGTCAATGTGGTCAACGACCGACTTCCATCGGAAGAGTACTATGCGTGGAGACGCTGACAGCTGGGTCCACGGCCGCAGCAAGGAAGTGCCTCCTTATTACGCGCAAAATAATTATTCCTCCACCTGACAGCGGGGACCCACCGGACGGGCCACCGGTATTTTGCAAAAAAATCGTTTCCCCCTGACTGTTGGGACCCACCGGACGGGCCACCGTATTTCGCGAAAAAAACGTTCCCCCGTTGTCAGCTCAGACCCAGCGGAAGTGCCTCCTTATTACGCACAAAAAATGAATACTCCCCCGGCTAGCTGGGACCCACCTTGGTGGGAGGCTGACTTGTGGGCCTACTAAGTTGACGAGGACGAAGGGCTTTGTCAACTTAGTCAATATGAACGATTCTAGCTCCAGTGACCGTACGATGTCCATCCAACGGCCGTAGTGCTTCTTCAACCTCTGGTCTTCTTGCTCCAGCCGCCCAAAGCAGCGCTGGTCGTGTCGCATGCTCCTGCCTCCCGTGGCCGGTTGTGCTGCCGCGGAGGCCTCACCGCCCCCTACTATTCCCACCGCTGGCCAGGCCCTGCGGAGACGGCAGCCTCACACCGCAGCCGAACCAGTGAACCCTCGTACTCCTCTCCTCGCGGGCTTCCACTGCCGCGTCTTCCCCGGCTCCGCGTTGTCCCCTTCCTAGGCCTCGCCATCGTCCACCGCCGTGGTGCTCTCGGCGTGGCGTGGTCAATGTGGTCAACGACCGACTTCCATCGGAAGAGTACTGTGCATGGAGACGCTGACAGCTGGGTCCACGGCCGCAGCAAGGAAGTGCCTCCTTATTACGCGCAAAATAATTATTCCTCCAGCTGACAGCGGGGACTGAAAGTGCATTATATCGACTAGAGGGGGGTGAATAGGCGATTTTTATGAAAGTCTTCAAAACGTGGAAGTTATGAAGACAAACAATAGACGTAAACCTATTACCATGCAGCGGAAGGTAGACTACACTAGGCAAGCCATAGTCAAGTATTCAATAAAGTGAAAGCACAATGACTTAATGGCAGCAATGTAGTAAGGATCAGGTAGGAAGATATTATGAAGCCATACAGAACATGCGTCACTCAGTGAAGACAAAAGATAGTGCAAACATACAATGACTTCACAATGAGCAACAGTAAGTAAAGGGAAGGGAAGATGAAACCAGTGACACGCTGAAGACAATGATTTGTTGGACCAGTTCTAGTTGTTGTGACAACTATACGTCTGGTTAGGGTGGCTAGGTATTTCAACCTTAGGACACACAGTCCCGGACACCCAGTCCTGAACACGCAGCTCAGGACACCTAGTCCTCACCGTATTCCCCTTGAGCTAAGGTCACACAGACCTCGCCTAATCACTCTGGTAAGTCTTCAAGGTAGACTCCCAAACCTTCACAGACTTCGTTCACCGGCAATCCACAATGTCTCTTGGATGCTCAGAACGCGACGCCTAACCGGATGGAGGATGCACAGTCCTCAAGTGTAATAAGTCTTCAGATCACACAGACAAGAAGACTTAAGTGATGCCCAATTCTCTTTGGCTCTGGGTGGTTAGGGCTTTATCCTCGCAAGGAATTCTCTCTCAAAGGCTTCGAGGTGGGTTGCTCTCAAATGACAAAAGCCGTACTCTCAATCTGAGCAGCCAACCGTTTATGGTTGTAGGGGGTGGGCTATTTATAGCCACTTGGCAACCCGACCTGATTTACCCGAAATGACCCTGGGTCACTAAGGAACTGACACGTGTTCCAACGGTCAGATTTCAAACTCACACGGCAACTTTACTTGGGCTACAAGAAAAGCTGACTTGTCCGACTCTGGACAAGATTCGCTCTCATAGTCTTCACTCGAAGACATAGGTTTTGGTTTAGGCATCACTTCAGTCATTCTGACTGGTTCTCTTGGACCCCACTTAACAGTACGGTGGTTCCTATGACTCAACACAAAAGAAAAAGAACTACGAAAGATCTAAGTCTTCGAGCTCCATAGGCTTCATGTGGTGTCTTCTCTTGTCATAGTCTTCAATGTGAATATCTTCATATACCACCTTTGACTTCAATGTCTTCATACATTTTTAGGGGTCATCTCTGGTAGGAAAACCGAATCAATGAGGGACTTCTACCTGTGTTATCCTGCAATTCTCATAAACACATTAGTCCCTCAACTGGGTTTGTCATCAATACTCCAAAACCAACTAGGGGTGGCACTAGATGCACTTAAAATCTCCCCCTTTTTGGTGATTGATGACAAACTAGTTGAAGTTTTCAACGGGGAATATAATCTGTGAAATTGTAAAGGATAAGGAATTGTCTTCATAAGTTGCAAGGGCTCCCCCTGAAGATGTGCATATAAGTAATTTGCTTTTGGAATGCAAATGCACATGGCAGGTTTTACTTGTGGAGATCCACTTCAACTTATGATGACAATCCATTATGCATGTGAAAGTATATGAAGATAATGACAATGCATAATGGAAAATGGACGTCTGCAGAATGATCTAAGTGCGGAATTTATCGTCGCACATGCAGAATTTATCATCGCAAAACAAAGTGGCAAATAAGTAGCAGACGACCATCGATTTTAAGTGTTACAACTCAAAGAACCAAATGTAGCAAAACGAGAGTTGTAAGCACGAAGCAAAATATAAAGGCACCCGCCCATATGGACCCGCTTGAAGACTATCAACCTCATATGCTTCTCCCCCTTTTGTCAGTAAGGATCAAAAAGGTTTGAAGACATAGAGCATCTACTCGTTCCCATGCGGAGTAGGTGAAGTAGCAGGGTCGTTGGTGGTGTTTGGCGGTGCTGAAGAGCTTGGAGCAGAGTTAACGCGTGCTGAAGGAGGTGGTGGTGAAGTAGCATCATCTTCATCCTCGATAACTCTGGCAGTCACTGTTGTAGCAGATGAAGAGAACTCAGAGTCTTCAAGGGATGGAGTTCCTAGCAGCACAGCTCTTCGAGGAGGTGTGGAGTCAAACTTGAATCGCTCAGTGAAGCCATCCTCTTGAAGATCAGCTTCAGAACACATCATCGTGAGCCCTTTCCATGTGCGGCGACAGGTTTCATGGGCAACGAAAGCATTCTTGGTGGCAAGATTGCGAATGCGATTAACATCCACCAAGAGGCTTTTCATCTGACGCTTCAGCCAGTCATGATGCCTATCATGTTTCTGATGAAGAGCCACAAGAAGCTCTCGGTCATTGAGAACACGAGTGCGCTTCTTGGGTCTTGGAGCAGTTGTACTATCAGTGGCTTCAGTAGACGCAGGGTGTGGTGCATGTGTAGTGCCAGCCAAAGGATACACCCGAGTGACTGCTTCAACTCCTTCAACGTTCTACCAGAAACTTTGATGCTCTGCATTGTGAAGACTCAGAGGTTCCTTTGCAGGCTCAGGATAGATGGCTTCAGTAGAGATATCCACATCAGGCAGAAAAATTCTATGATTGCGAACAGATGGCTGATATGAGATATCGGAGTGAAGTTTAATTAGCCGCATTACCCATGGGGCGTAGAATTTCAAGCCAAACAGATCAGAGCCTGATGCAGCAAGTTGGCGGGTGAATAAGTCCTGTGCATTGAAGCATTTGCCATGAAGAATATAGAAGACCAAAGTCTTCATTGCACCCTCAAGCTTGGCATTTGGAGAGTGCCCTTTGATGGGCCAGAGAGTTCGCCTGATGATGTGATAGATGGTTCTTGGCAGATACTCAAGGTCTTCAACGAAGAACTCTGTTGGATAAGCAGCATCTTGGGGCAATGGCTTCATCATGATGAGCATCTGACTCATATCAGGTTCCGGCCTCTTAAAGATGCTCTCAATAGCTTCAGTATGCAGCTGACAGCCATGCTCGTAGAGATCGCCAGGAGTGGGCAAACCAGTGAGCTCAATGATGTCAAATGCATTGGCTTCGTGATGAATGTTTCCGGTCATCCACTCCAGGACCCAAGTCTTCGGATCTCTGCTGTACCCGCGGATGTGAAGTGTGGCATAGAATTGGAGCAGCAGCTCTTCATTCCAATGCTCTTGGTCAGTAACAAACGGCAGCAGTCCAACTTCCTTGAAGCAATCCAAAGCTTCTTCCAGACAGGGCAGACCAGCTATGGCTTCAATGTCAAGGCGCTTGTGTGGGAAGATGCGACCTTGGTTGTAAAGAATGCATGAGTAATAGCTTCGCTGAGGATAGCTCCAGAACCGATCAGATGATATCCTTTCCCTTGAGTAGGGGTTCCTGGAGCTATCGAAGAATGTGTTGTCTGCCCTGAAGCCATTGATATTGAAGGAGCCAGGTGCTGATGCAGGACCTGGGAACCTTGGCAATCTTGGGATTGGCTTCTGGACCTGAGGCCTGTGCTCAACATGATAGTCAAACTATGGACCGGCAGCAGACTCAGGAACAGAAGTGACTGGATCAGTGGCTTCGCTGTCTTCTTCTTCCGTTGGGGAGGGCTCCACATTAGCTTCATTGGTGGTTGTGGCAGCCTCAAGATTTTCATCCTCCACTTGACGAGTTGGAGGGTCGGTCACAAGCACGTTCTCCTTGAGAACTGCTTCTTGGTGGGACAGGGGAGTGGGAACTTGTGGGACTTCTTCTTCTGCGGCTGATGCAGCCGGATTGTCTTTAGCAGAGACTTGAGGCCTTGGACCTTTGCAAAGCCTGCGCAACGCGGGTGACGCCTGTGGAGTTGGAGTGGGCTGGGCCTCATAGTCTTCTTCCTCTTGTGGGCGATCTGCCCACGAAGCATCCTGTGCAATTGGCATCAGTGGACGACCAATGCTGATGAGTTTGCTGTTTTCAAGCTGAGGAAGGACTGCACCATCTTCTACATTGTCATGTTGACCAATGTCTTCAGCAGCGATGGGATCAGCTGCTGGAAAGTCTTCAGCTTCATGTGCCTCTGTGGAAGCAGGCTCATGGATGGTCAGTTGGCGTTCAGCTTCAGGGTAGACCATAGAAATGGGTTCAACTATTAAGGGCTCTATGGGAGCAGCCCGATCTTTCTTGGTCTTTCTCTTCTTCTTGGAGGGGGCAGTTGGAGAGGCTTCAGAATGTTTCCTCTTCCTGGCTTCAGCCTCAGCAGTCCTTGTCTTCTTGAGCTCTGAAGCGGTTGACCGGCTTTTTGGCTTCGAGCCAGTCAGTCTAGTTGGGAAGACAATCGGAACTGCTTCCTGCCTTGGTGCGTCAGGTTCAGCCGTAGCAGACTTCTTCTTCTTCTTTGCGGCCATCCTGGGGTCGATGCCAGGACGCCCAAGGGCCTTGCGCTTCTCAGCCTCATTGTAGGCTTGCACACATCTGTCAACCAGAGTCTTCATGTGCTCACGCGAACCCTGAGCTTCTGCATGTTTCTTTACAAAGGCTTCCTTGAGCTCGTGCATCATACTCTTGAAGTTCTTCACTTCCTGCACGCTGAGCTTGACCATATGCTTCTTGAACTGAGCCTTTTCATAGTCAATCTTTTGCTTCAGTTCAACAATGCGCTGGGCAATGGTGAGTTCTGAAGCAATGGCGCCTTGGAAGGCGACACTGAGGCCAATTGGTAGCTGCAGATCTTCAAAGCTGATGTTTGGCATGTCAAACCACTCGTCAATGAAGTTGTTGATGATGGTCACATCAAAGAGAGGCAGATCATTGAAGATTTCTGCTTCTTCTTTGCTCTTGATGAGTTTCTCAAGAGCGTCATCTGCTAGATCTTCATCACTTGACAGATCAATGTCGTCATTGCGCAGAATGGTAGCAGCAGTTAGCTCTTGTCCGGTGTGAGGCAGAGTCTTCGTGACCTTCTGGGGCTTGGAGATGCGAGATAAGTCTTCGGACTGCACACTATCTTCAGGAGGTGCAGTTGCCAGTGGCTTCGCCCGTGAGATTTTTGGTGAGGGGGCAGGCTTTAAAGCTTTAGGCTTCTTCAGTTTCTTTGTCTTTGGCGCTGCAGGCGCTTCTTCAGCATCAGCTGCAGGCTCATTCACTGCAGTCCCTTGAGCTAAGATGCGGGTGATGAGGCCTTCAAGGTTGTCGAAAGGACCGATGACATTGGGTTCTGCATGTCGTGTGCCATCTGCCCTTGGTGCTGAGGGACCAGGGTGGAAGTCTAACCCCAAAGTCTTCTTGTTCTGCTTCGCTGAGTTCTGGGCAAACTAGAAGTTGCGCTTGAACAGATTGTCGTCACGACACCATAGTAGTGACGATGGATGTGCATCATCAGGCTGTGGCCCACGGACCATGCAGGGATAGAAGCCTTATGCAATGGCTTCATCTTTGGACCTGGGTAGAAGATTCTTGTACAGGATGTCTCCCCACAGTCTCTTGATGGCATTTTTCTCAGCATATTCCTGGGTTACAAATCGGTATTTGAACCATTGTTCTGCCCAATATCTTCGAATCCATTGGATTCGGGTCTTGCGCTGATTGTAATCCTCTTCAGGATCTATCTTGTACAGTTCTGAGAGTTCTTCTGGCAGATCGCTGGATGTTTCTCCATGACGCTTTCTGCCACCCTTCCTTGCTGCTTTCTCTGAAGCCATAAACTTTAACTTGAAAGGCTTCAACACATTCAAAGGCTTCAAAGGTTTTCGCTTGCTGGACCAACAGGAACTGGCTTTGGGAGAATTAATGTGATGCTGTTAGAGTTCTGCAAATGAATGCAGACTATGAGAACCAAAGGATTCTCCCACGGACATGTACCTGTGATAGCATTAAGGTGCGAGGGAAGGGGAAGAGGTCATATGCATTCTCAGAAGATTTTGAAGATAAATCAGTTTAGAAGACATTGACCTCATCATGCGAAGACATTCACTCATAGATAAGGAGTTGGTTCCAGATTTGTACGAATCCACAGATCAGTACAAGTGAGGAATCTAACTACTTTGTGAAGCATAAGTGAATATACTAGGCATGTTATGAGATACAGTATGAGAGAGATCTAACTTGTGTGAATAGAAACTGCTTGTGGTAGAAAGTGACAAATCCATAGGATCAACGGTGTTGTAAAAAGGAAGTTTTATTTACCACACTAAGAACTTCTAGACGAAGTGGAAGATGAGGCCGAGCAGTTCGATCTTTCGTGCCCTAACTTGGTGACGGAAGACACCTATGGCGACGGCGGAGAGAACGATGTCTGCGGTCGGCGTGAAGACAGCGTCGGAGAGGTTGCGGCAGCAAAGCGCTTCGTCGCCGGCGTCGTCGAGGGCTAGCGGTGGCGCTAGGGTTCGTGCGAGAGTGGAAGAAGAGATAATGACCGATGTGAAGTGTGTATTTATAGGTACATGGGCAGCACTGCGCTATTACACAGGTGCCCCTGTCGATTCGCATCTGAGGAACACGTGGCCATTATGCGGAGTTTTGGGGTTTGTTCCACATCCCACGCACGCCTTGATTGTCGGGTGGTCGTTCCTACTTCTCCGGGTTTCATGTGGAGGAATGAGCATTGAAAACGGACTTAATGGTTGTCTCTATATCTTCTGCTGACAAGGAGGCAGAGAAGACATTCGACAGTTTCAATAGAATGCATATGATTTGGAGAGATAGAATTTGAGATAGAAAGCATAGAGAGGTTAGGGTCCGATCACATTCACTTAGTTCAAAAAAATCAACAATGAAGACATAGCTATAAGTGAATGCTATGGAGGACAGAACACTAATATATATATAATCAACATAGTGAAGATAATCATGAAGATATGTTGAGATCAAAGCCAAATCAAATGTGAAGACATTGGAAGGTAACGCCATGAGTGAAACACTTCAAAATATAACATTTGGTGGTGGCGTTACCCACCGTATAGGAAGTATTAGACCCAGACACGGCGCACAATTATCGTGGCGCTCCGAAGTCAAATTCCACATTAATGTATTCACACTTAGAATTTATGTCTTCATTGATTGAAGATATACTTTACTTCGTGTGTTGCACATCTAAGTCATCAATATGCATTAGGGTTAGGATGTGTGCCTGATCACAGGACATTTGAGGATTCCAGGATATTTAGCTCACACCGTAACTTGCAAAATCTCTTCTCATCCAAGGGCTTGGTGAAGATATCTGCCAATTTCTCTTCAGTGTTGACGTGTATGATATCAATATCTTCCTTCACAACATGATCTCTGAGAAAGTGATGACGAATTTCAATGTGCTTTGTCTTCGAGTGCTGAACTGGGTTGTTGGCGATCTTGATGGCGCTTTCGTTGTCGCAGTAAAGTGGCACTTGCTTCAGATGAATGCCATAGTCCTTGAGTGTTTGCTTCATCCACAGAAGCTGAGCGCAGCAAGATCCAGCAGCAATGTATTCAGATTCAGCAGTGGAGAGAGATACACAGTTCTGCTTCTTTGAAGACCAACATACAAGTGATCGTCCCAGAAAGTGACATGTGCCTAATGTAGACTTGCGATCAACTTTGTCACTGGCATAATCAGCATCCGAGAATCCAACCAGATCAAACTCTGAGCCCTTTGGATACCATAACCCTAGAGTTGGGGTGTGAGCCAAATATCGAAGAATTCGCTTCACAGCTAAGTGATGCGACTCCTTTGGTGCCGCTTGAAATCGAGCACACATGCAAACACTAAGCATAATATCTGGCCTAGATGCACATAGATAAAGTAAAGAACCAATCATGGAGCGGTATACCTTTTGATCAAACTCTTTACCATTGTTGTCAGGACCCAGATGATGTTTGGCTGGCATTGGTGTTGTGAAGCCTTTGCAGTCTTGCATACCGAACTTCTTCGGGCAATCTTTGAGATGCTTCTCTTGAGATATGAAGATGCCGTTGCGTTGTTGTCGTATTTGAAGACCGAGGAAGAACTTCAGCTCTCCCATCATGGACATCTGATATTGCTCTTGCATCATATATCCAAACTCTTCATTGTACCTCTGATTGGTGCAGCCGAAGATAATGTCATCCACATATATTTGGCACACAAACAGTTCACCATCATATGTCTTCGTGAAGAGAGTGGGGTCTAGGGAACCAGGTATGAAGCCTTTGCTCTTCAGGAAGTATTTGAGTGTGTCATACCAGGCCCGAGGGGCTTGTTTGAGGCCATACAGTGCCTTGTTGAGCTTGTATACCATGTCAGGATGTTTTGGATCTTCAAAGCCAGGCGGTTGTGCAACATACACTTCTTCTTCAATCTTGCCATTGAGAAAAGCACTCTTCACATCCATTTGATATAGAAGTATGTTATGATGATTTGCATAGGCCAGCAATATGCGTATGGCTTCAAGTCTAGCCACAGGAGCAAATGTTTCATCGAAGTCAATGCCTTCCACTTGAGTATATCCTTGAGCAACCAGACGAGCTTTGTTTCTAACAACTTGACCATGTTCATCTTGCTTGTTGCGGTATATCCATTTGGTGCCTATTATATTGTGCTTCCGTGGATCAGTACACTTAACTAGTTCCCATACATTATTCAGCTCAAACTGTTGAAGCTCTTCTTGCATAGCTTGAATCCATTCAGGTTCCATGAAGGCTTCTTCAACTTTCTTGGGTTCTGTTATTGAGACGAATGCGAAGTTCCCACAGAAATTTGGTAGCTGAGTTGCCCTTGAACGAGTGAGTGGACCGGGTGCATTGATGCTATCAATTATTCTTTCAATCTGCACTTCATTGGGAACGCGAGGATGTACAGGGCGAAGACTTTGCTCTTGCTGATCATTGGCGTTGTTAGAAGGAATGTCTTCAGGCTGAGCATTGTCTTCATGTTGATCAGGTGCTGAGATGATAAGTTCTTCTTCAGGATGAGCTTCAGAAGGTATAATTTCTCCAGTTCCCATTAGCTTGATTAATTCACTGGATGGAACTTCATCTAGCACATTTGGCAGTTGCTCTCTTTGTGAACCATTGGTCTCATCGAACCGCACATCCACTGTTTCAACCACTTTGTAATGAAAGAGATTGAAGACTCTGTAGGAGTGCGAATCCTTTCCATATCCAAGCATAAAACCCTCATGTGCTTTTGGTGCAAACTTAGAGGTGTGATGTGGGTCCTTGATCCAGCACCTTGCGCCAAATACTCTGAAGTAACTGACATTTGGCTTCTTGCCAGTAAGGAGCTCATAAGATGTCTTGTTCAAAAGCTTGTGAAGATAAACACGATTGATTGTATGGCATGCAGTATCAATGGCTTCAGGCCAGAATTTTCTTGGGGTCTTGTATTCATCTAGCATCGTTCTGGCCATCTCAATGAGTGTTCTGTTCTTGCATTCGACGACGCCATTCTGCTGTGGTGTGTACGGGGCTGAGAATTCATGTGTGATGCCCAAGGTATCAAGATATGTATCAAGGCTAGTGTTCTTGAATTTAGTGCCATTGTCACTTCTGATGTGCTTTATCTTGGCGCCAAAATTGTTCATAGCTCGATTGGTGAAACATCTGAAGACATCCTGCACTTCAGTCTTGTAAAGGATTATCAGCACCCAAGTGTATCTAGAATAATCATCAACAATAACGAAGCCATAGAGGCAAGCAGCAGTAGTAAGAGTTGAGTAATGAGTGGGACCGAAAAGATCCATGTGAAGCAGTTCGAAGGGTCGAGTAGTGGTCATGATTGTCTTCGAGGGATGTTTGGCCCTCGTCATCTTCCCTGCTTCACAGGCACCGCATAAGTGATCTTTCTTGAACTTGATGCCCTCGATGCCTATGACATGCTTCTTCTTTGCCAGGGTGTGGAGGTTCCTCATGCCAGTATGCCCAAGCCTCCGATGCCAGAGCCAGCATTCTGAAGCTTTTGCTAGAAGACATACGGCAAGCTATGGTCCTGCTGAGAAATCTACTACGTACAAATCATCTTTTCGATACCCTTCAAACACTAGAGACTTGTCAGATTCCATTAGTACAAGGCAACGATATTTTCCAAATATTACGATCATGTTCAAATCGCAAAGCATTGAGACAGACATTAAGTTGAAGCCAAGGGATTCAACAAGCATGACTTTATCCATGTGTTGATCCCTTGAGATTGCAACTCTACCTAGACCCAATACCTTGCTTTTACCAGTGTCAGCAAATGTGATGTGGCTCTTGTCGGATGGACGTAAGGTTGAGTCCATAAGAAGACTTCTTTTGCCAGTCATGTGATTTGTACACCCACTATCAATAATCCATTCTGAAGATGCTGGTGTCGTACCCTACAGTGCAGTTAGGGGGATAGGCTTCACCAAGAGCATTGTGAAGCAAAAACATTTGACGAACCAGTGGGTTATGAAAGCTTAGATCCAGATTAGGACTAATAGGGAGAGTAGCAAGTGATTCAGGAACGAAGTACATAGTAAGACCATTTGGGCATTTGATCTTGCGCCCTACAAGATGTTTAAGGTCCCCAGCAATGGCGTCAGACGATTTTGGTTTTCTGCTGGAGACCTTTCCCTGCAAAAGAGAGTTAAGCTTTCTTAGCCACCCACATCTTCAAGGGTGGCTGAGAAGCAATAAGTCTAAGTGCAGCATCTGAGAATTTTGGCTTTGGAGCCCTAGCAAACAGTCTTGCAGGCAGACAATAGTACTCATAAGGATAAGCAGAATAGTTCTTGGTCTTATGAACATGGCGGTTTGATGAACCGCTTTCATATTCATATGCCTGAGTATGGTTTCCCTGCAAAACATTTGCGTTAGTGCGACTCAGGTGAGTCCTCTGTCTGTATGAAGCCTTTGGACTGTATGAAGCCTTTGGTCTGAGGTTTGTCTTCTTCACGTGAGCTGTCATGATGACATTCACAGGAAGATTCTCCAGACACTTTTTCGAAACCCAGATCTTCTTCATAGGCGGTCCATTCCTGCAGTTAGTACCAATGTACCTGGCAAACACTTCACCATTCTGATTCTTAAACAGTATATAGTTTGCATCAAAGGATTCATCAATGATAATGGGGTTAGCACAAGTGAAGCCAGATAGATTGGTTGGGTCTGCTGAAGGTTCCTTTGCAGCAACCCACATGGTTTTGGGGTACTGCTCAGGTTTCCAGTAAGAGCCATCAGCATTCATTTTCCTTACAAACCCAACACCCTCTTTCCTCGGGTTTCGGTTCAGTATCTGCTTTTTGAGGACATCACATAGTGTCTGATGCCCTTTAAGACTTTTGTACATCACTGTTTCAAGCAATGTCTTCAACCTAGCATTCTCATCAGCAATAGCAGTGGTATCCTCAGCAGAGGGGTTAGTTACCACATCAATAGTTGAAGATATTGCAACAGTAGTAGCAGTAGAACATTCAGCAACAAAAGTAGCATTATCACGCTCAATGCATTTAAGACATGGTGGTTCAAATCCTTCCTGAGCGGGACTGATCTGTTTGGCACGAAGTGACTCGTTTTCCTTTTGAAGATCTTCATGAACCGCTCTCAATTTCTCAAGATCTTGCTTCCTTTGAAGATAATCATAGGAAAGCTTTTCATGAGTTGTTGAGACAGTTTCATGACGACTTTCAAGTTCCTGATACTTAACGTGAAGATTTTTTATGTCTTCAATTAAGGATTCAGATCGAGTCATTTCAGCACCTAACAGATCATCGCTTCTGTCTAACAGTTTTTGAATATGTTCCATAGCTTTTTGTTGTTCAGTTGCAATTTTAGCAAGTGTTCTGTAGCTGGGTTTTGAATCACAATCAGAGTCATCGTCACTAGATGTTTGATAGTGAGTAGTGCGTGTGTTTACCTTGGCACCGCGTGCCATGAAGCAGTAGGTAGAAGCGGAGTAGTCCTTGTCATTTGCATCGGTGTCGGTGACGAGGTCATTGTCTTCAGTACTGAAGATGGACTTGGCAACGTATGTTGTAGCCAGACTTGCGACGCCTGAGTCGGACTCCTCCTCAGACTCCACCTCCGCCTCCTCAGAAGTGGACTCCTCCTCTGAATCCATTTCCTTGCCAACAAACGCACGTGCCTTGCCAGATGAGCTCTTCTTGTGTGATGAAGACTTTGAGGAAGACTTGGAAGAAGACTTTGAATATTTCTTCTTCTTCTTGTCGTCAGAGTCATATTCCTTGCTCTTCTTCTTCTTTTTGTTCTCATTGTCCCATTGTGGACACTCAGAGATGAAGTGGCCAAGTTTCTTGCACTTGTGACATGTTTTCTTCTTGTAGTCATGAGCAGAAGCTTCATCATTCCTTGAGCTTGATCGAGAAGACTTTCTAAAGCCTTTCTTCTTGGTGAATTTTTGGAACTTCTTCACGAGCATAGCAAGTTCCCTTCCAATGTCTTCGGGATCATCAGAACTGCTGTCAGATTCTTCTTCAGATGAGGAGACAGCTTTTGCCTTCAAGGCACGAGTTCGCCCATAGTTTGGACCGTAGATATCTCTTTTCTCAGAAAGCTGAAACTCATGTGTGTTGAACCTCTCAAGTATGTCAGATGGATCGAGTGTCTTGAAATCAGGAAGTTCTTGAATCATCAAGGCTAGGATGTCAAACGAACTATCAAGTGATCTCAGTAGCGTCTTGACGACTTCATGTTTGGTGATCTCAGTAGCGCCGAGGGCTTGAAGCTCATTTGTGATGTCAGTGAGTCGGTCAAATGTGTGCTGGACATTCTCATTGTCATTTCGCTTGAAGCGGTTGAAGAGGTTGCGAAGGACACTGATTCTCTGATCTCTCTGGGTTGAGATGCCTTCATTGACCTTGGACAGCCAGTCCCAGACCAGCTTAGATGTCTTCAAAGCACTCACACGGCCATACTGTCCTTTGGTCAGATGACCACAGATGATATTTTTGGCAGTGGAGTCCAGTTGAACGAATTTCTTGACATCAGCAGCAGTGACACCTTCTCCATCCTTGGGAACGCCGTTCTCGACGACATACCATAGGTCGACGTCAATGGCTTCAAGATGCATGCGCATCTTATTCTTCCAGTAGGGATATTCAGTTCCATCGAAGACGGGGCACGCAGCGGAGACTTTAATTATCCCTGCAGTTGACATAGCTAAAACTCCAGGTGGTTAAACCAAATCACATAGAACAAGGGAGCACCTGGCTCTGATACCAATTGAAAGTGCGTTATATCGACTAGAGGGGGTGAATGGGCGATTTTTATGAAAGTCTTCAAAACGTGGAAGTTATGAAGACAAATGATAGACGTAAACCTATTACCATGCAGCGGAAGGTAGACTACACTAGGCAAGCCATAGTCAAGTATTCAATAAAGTGAAAGCACAATGACTTAATGGCAGCAATGTAGTAAGGATCAGGTAGGAAGATATTATGAAGCCATACAGAACATGCAGTCACTCTGTGAAGACAAAAGATAGTGCAAACATACAATGACTTCACAAGGAGCAACAATAAGTAAAGGGAAGGGAAGATGAAACCAGTGACACGCTGAAGACAATGATTTGTTGGACCAGTTCCAGTTGCTGTGACAACTGTACGTCTGGTTAGGGCGGCTTGGTATTTAAACCTTAGGACACACAGTCCCGGACACCCAGTCCTGAACATGCAGCTCAGGACACCCAGTCCTCACCGTATTCCCCTTGAGCTAAGGTCACACAGACCTCGCCCAATCACTCTGGTAAGTCTTCAAGGTAGACTCCCAAATCTTCACAGACTTCGTTCACCGGCAATCCACAATGTCTCTTGGATGCTCAGAACGCGACGCCTAACCGGATGGAGGATGCACAGTCCTCAAGTGTAATAAGTCTTCAGATCACACAGACAAGAAGACTTAAGTGATGCCCAATTCTCTTTGGCTCTGGGTGGTTAGGGCTTTATCCTCGCAAGGAATTCTCTCTCAAAGGCTTCGAGGTGGGTTGCTCTCAAACGACAAAAGCCATACTCTCAATCTGAGCAGCCAACCGTTTATGGTTGTAGGGGTGGGATATTTATAGCCACTTGGCAACCCGACCTAATTTGTCCGAAATGACCCTGGGTCACTAAGGAACTGACACGTGTTCCAAGGGTCAGATTTCAAACTCACACGGCAACTTTACTTGGGCTACAAGCAAAGCTGACTTGTCCGACTCTGGACAAGATTCGCTCTCATAGTCTTCACTCGAAGACATAGGTTTTGGTTTAGGCATCACTTTAGTCATTCTGACTAGTTCTCTTGGACCCCACTTAACAGTACGGTGGTTCCTATGACTCAACACAAAAGAAAAAGAACTACGAAAGATCTAAGTCTTCGAGCTCCATAGGCTTCATGTGGTGTCTTCTCTTGTCATAGTCTTCAATGTGAATATCTTCATATACCACCTTTGACTTCAATGTCTTCATACATTTTTAGGGGTCATCTCTGGTAGGAAAACCGAATCAATGAGGGACTTCTACCTGTGTTATCCTGCAATTCTCATAAACACATTAGTCCCTCAACTGGGTTTGTCGTCAATACTCCAAAACCAACTAGGGGTGGCACTAGATGCACTTACAGGGACCCACCGGACGGGCCACCGTATTTCACGAAAAAAACATTTGCCCCTGACTGCTGGGACCCACCAGCTACATCTTCGCATGCAAGGAAGTGCCTGACAGTCGGGACCCACCTAGTCGAAGCGTATGTAGCATTGTCATTCTGGTCGCGAACGTGTACATACATATATACTGGTCGATGTAGAGGTGCGCACATGTCGTAGTAGAGGCGCGCACGTAGCATGTACACATACGTACAACGGCTAGGGTGCAAGAAAGAAAATACGGCCACGTATGTGAACATACGGGCGGGGTCTAGAACGCCTACTCGCGCATACGTACGGCCAGGGCTCGTGTACATGGCTGGGTCGGAACGGAGAAACAGTATCGTCGTCGTGTTCATGGGGAGGCAACGGAATGCGTCGTGTTCATGGGGAGGCAACGGAATGCGTCGTGTTCATCGGGAGGGCTTGGACGGAATAGGCGATGGAAACGAGGCCTGGCGTACCACAGAACGGAGGAAACGGCCTTGTGTTCGACCGGCCATGTTCGAAACGGGATCCTGTTGATCGGGAGGGGTCTGGCGTACCGCAAAACGGAGGAAACGGACCTCCTACGGTCGAAACGGGGGTCCTGTTCATCGGGAGGGGTGTGGCGTACCGCAAAATGGGACTCCACGGGATACTGTTCATCTCCACCGTCGACCCCCTCCAGCCTCCACGAGCTACTGTTCATCCACCGTCGACCTCCTCCAGCCTCCACCTGCGACTGTTCATCCATGGGCTCCTGTTCATCCAGCCTCCACCGCGCGCTACTCCACCGGCTACTGTTCAACCAGCCCTCTCCACGGGCTCCTGTTCAACCACCCCTCCATGGGCTACTGTTCATCCTGCCCTCCACCGTCCACTGTTCATCCTGCCCTCCACGGGGTGGTCCTGTTCATCCAGCCCTCCATAGGGTCCTGTTCATCCAGCCCCAACCGGCTCGATCGATCGGGGTCCTGTTCATCCAGAGGCAACACCACGGGGTCCTGTTCATCCACCCCCACCGGGAACTGTTCATCCAACCCCCCCCACAACGCTCACTCTTCATCCAGAGGCAGCATCGATTGGCTTTAGTTAGCAGCAGTAGCAAAGGAATCGCTCGATCGGGTTCAGTTAACAGCCATCGATCGATCGCTCGGGTTCAGTAACGCGTAGCCTGCAGTGCAATCGCTTGGGTTAAGTTAGAGCCCAATGCCTCGCTCGGGTTCAGTTAGAGCCAACACCTCGCACACACGCGCGTATGTGTACGAGAGAAGCGCGCATCGCTCGGCCCCCGACCTCCCACCGTAACCGGGAACTCCCCGAAATTTTCCTCGCCCTCGCTTCTACCACGTTTTTTCCGTCATGGACGGCCCAAAGAATGTCATGCAGCTGCGTCTCCGGCCCGCCCAGGACGAAAAGCCCATTTTCTGTCATGATTTTTTGTCATAGAAGTAGGAGCCCACCACATCTATGATGATACCGGGTTTTGTCACAATTATCGTCCTAGAAGTGTCATATGTATGACAGAAAAAAAAATTGTTCGGCCCAAAATGTCACGGATGTGTTTTTTTTTGTAGTGGTTAGTGAACCTCACAAATCTGAATATAAACACTTTCTTGCTAGTATTACTGTGGGGGAATCTAGGGAAATCACACAAGCTACCATAGGGAGCATTCATTTCTCTTCCATACATTATTTTGCTCTCTTCATTGGTAGATGCATTAATGGTAAAGATGAGGCTTGTCACATGTGTGTTCCAGATCTTAGTGTCCTCAAGAGTGCGGTATTAGGTGATAAACAATATAACTTGGGGGCCATTTGTTGCATGTAGGTTGCATCACAACAATATAAGTGGAGATTTTTTTGGTGGAATTTATGTAACTCGTGTAGCTAACTATCTTGATATACCCATATGTGGAAATGATATTGAGTTACCTCCTGCTTACCTAGATTATAATGCCATGGTTCGCCATCGGTTTGTTGAGAGGAATGAACAATTCCTCCAGTACCAACTAATCTTTGACAGATGGCGCACTGTCCATGTTGCTCTCCCTGCTCCTACTTTCTTTGACTTTCAGGCAAAAAGGAGATATGCTATAGCCAGGGAGGAGGCAAACGAGTACGAGAGGAGGACGGAGGCAGCTCGCCTTCAAGCTGCAGCTCGTCAGGCAGTAGCTGCTGCATCTCAGTACGACCCCAGCTACAACTTTGGATATCCACCAGGCCAGCCATGGCCCTAGACCAACTTAGGCCAAAAGCCTAAGCTTGGGGGAGTACGTATTTCTCACCGACATTACATTCATGTTCACACACTCATGCCAATTGTCGGTGCTCATACTTTTTCATTGTACTATCCATGCTAGTTTATTTTCTTTTCCAGCTTTCTTCTTCCGTGTTTGAAAAAACCTTAAGAAAACCCCCAAAATATTAGTTGGAGCTTTTAGCTAGTTTACTTTCCATGCCTGTAGTAGTACTAATTAAAAAGAAAACCCAAAAAGATTTCTCGTTCTTCTTTTGCTTGTTGGGAGCTTTCCCGTGTAAATAGTTTCTTTTCTTTTCTTTTCTTTGGGGTTGAGAGGAGAAGACCACGATGAAAATGTTGAGTGGCTCTCATATGCATTATTGTTGATCTAACCAAGAGCCCATATTACCTTGTCTTCTCCCTTGTATTGAATGCTTGTAGATTCCAGCTTAGTCCAATGCACGTGCACTATTATTATTATCCACACTGTCCGGTTGTGCAAGTGAAAGGCAATAATGATGGTATATGATGGACTGATTGAGATGAGAAAAGCTGGTATGAACTCGACCTGTCTTGTTTTTGTAAATATGATTAGTTCATCATTCCTGATTCAGCCTATTATGAATGAAAAATGTTTGCAATGACAATTAGAGATTATAGTTTCTCATGCCATGCTTAATTAGCTAGGAGTTTATAATGGTTTACCTTGCATGCCAACATGCTATTAAAATGGTTGTGATGTGGTATGATAGGGTGGTATCCTCCTTTAAACGATTCGAGTGGCTTGACTTGGCACATGTTCACGCATGTAGTTGAAACAAAATCAACATAGCCTCCATGATATTTATGTTCATGGTAAATTATGTCCTACTCATGCTTGCACTCAGTGTTGATTAATTTTAATGCATGTTCATGACTGTTGTCGCTCTCTAGTTGGTCGCTTCCCAGTCTCTTTCTAGCCTTCACTTGTACTAAGCGGGAATACTGCTTGTGCATCCACTTCCATAAACCCCAAAAGTTATTCCATATGAGTCCACCATACCTTCCTATATGCGGTATCTACCTGCCGTTCTAAGTAAATCTGTATGTGCCAAACTCTAAACCTTCAAATGAAATTCTGTTTTATATGCTCGAATAGCTCATGTATCAACTAGGATTGTCTATATTTTCCATGCTAGGTGGGTTATTCTCAAAAGGAGTGGACTCCGCTCCTCATTCACGAGAAAATGGCTGGTAACCGGGATGCCCAGTCCCATGCTTAAATTAAAATAATTGCAAACAAAACTCCCCCAGGATTGTTGTTAGTTGGAGGCACCCGTTATTTCGGACAAGCCATGGATTGATGTTTGTTGGTGGTAGGGGGAGTATAAACTTTACCATTCTGTTTGGAACCACCTATAATGTGTGTAGCATGGAAGATATCGAGATATCTTGGTTGTTATGTTGATAATGAAAGTATACCTCAGGGGGTCCTGGATTAGGGGGTGTTCGGATAGCCGAATTATACCTTCAGCCGGACTCCTGGACTATGAAGATACAAGATTGAAGACTCCGTCCCGTGTCCGGAAGGGATTTTCCTTGGCGTGGAAGGCAAGCTTGGCGATACGGATGTTCAGATCTCCTACCATTGTAACCGACTCTATGTAACCCTAACCCTATCCGGTGTCTATATAAACCAGAGGGTTTTAGTCCATAGGACAACATACACATCAACAATCATACCATAGGCTAGATTCTAGGGTTTAGCCTCTCTAATCTCGTGGTAGATCAACTCTTGTAATACCCATATCATCAATATTAATCAAGCAGGACGTAGGGTTTTACCTCCATCGAGAGGGCCCGAACCTGGGTAAAACTTCGTGTCCCCTGCCTCCTGTTACCATCCGGCCTAGACGCACAGTTCGGGACCCCCTACCCGAGATCCGCCGGTTTTGACACTGACATTGGTGCTTTCATTGAGAGTTCCTCTGTGCCGTCGCCATCAGGCCCGATGGCTGCTACGATCATCAATGGCGATGCAGTCCAGGGTGAGACCTTCCTCCCCGGACAGATCTTCGTCTTTGGCGGCTTCGCACTGCAGGCCGATTCACTTGGCCATCTAGAGCAGATCGAAAGCTACGCCCCTGGCCGTCAGGTCAGATTTGGAAGTTTAAACTACACGGCCGACATCCGTGGGGACTTGATCTTCAATGGATTCGAACGACTGCTGAGCGCGCCGCACTGTCACGACGAGCATGGTCTAGCTTTGCTGCCGAATAGTGCCCTGGAGGCCGCACCCGCATCAGCTTCGACCCCTAGTTCGAAGCCGACTGCGTCGATCGAGGATGGGCGGTTGGACGCCACCTCGGGGGCTGCGATCCCAACGGCGGTTGAGCCGAACACCAGCCCCGTACTCTGCAAGACTCGTGACTCCATGGAGCCAGATTCTTCTTCGGACTCCGAACCCTCCGCGCCCCTGCCGAGCGAATCCGATTGGGCGCGGATCATGGAGTTCACGGCCGCGGACGTCTTTCAGCACTCGCCTTTCGGCGATATCCTGAAATCACTGAAGTCTCTCTCTTTGTCAGGAGAGCCCTGGCCGGACTACGGTTAGCAAGGTTGGGGTACGGACGATGAAGAAATTCAAAACCCACCCACCACCCACTTTGTAGCCACTGTCGACGACTTAACCGACATGCTCGACTTCAACTCCGAAGACATCGACGGTATGGACACCGATGAAGGAGATGATGAAGAACCAGTGCCTACTAGGCCCTAGAAAGCCACCTCGTCATATGACATATACATGGTGGACACCCCAAAAGAGGGAGAGGGCGATGAAACAGCGGAGGATGACCCCTCCATGAAACAGCAAAAGCGCCGGCGTCAGCAGCGCCGCTCAAAATCCCGCCAACACAAAAACGGCGATTCCAGCACGGGAGATAATAATACCCCAGAAAGCGCCGAAGAACATCCACCCGAGCAAGATTTAGCACAGGGGGATGGAGAAACCAGCCCCCATGGGAGAGCGGCTGACAGAGAGGTCGAGGACGATAATTATATGCCTCCCTCCGAAGACGAGGCAAGCCTCGACGACGACGAATTCGTCGTGCCAGAGGATCCCGTCGAACAAGAGTGTTTTCAACGCAGGCTTATGGCCACGGCAAGAAGCCTCAAGAAAAAACAGCAACAGCTTAAAGCTGATCAAGATCGGCTAGTCGATAGATGGACTGAAGTCCTTGCGGCCGAAGAGCATAAACCCGAATGCCCCTCCAAGTGCTACCCAAAGCGCAGGTTGCTACCCCGATTAGAGGAGGAAGCACTCGACGCGGCCGACAGGCCACCTCGTGGCCGCAACAGAGAGGCCTCATGGCCCTGCACCCAAGCCGCACCCCGTACCAAGGCACGGGAATATGCACCAGACTTACGTAATATGTTGGAGGAAAAGGCAAGGCAAACAAGATCAATCTACGGATCGTGTGGGCGCCCCACGGCTCGAGACGGTAACCATCACGCCGGTCACAAATTCGGCAGGGCCGAACACAGTAGAAAAAGCTCATTGGAGCTACGTCATGATATAGCCCAGTACAGAGGCGCCGCACACCCATTGTGCTTCACAGACGAAATAATGGATCATCAAATCCCTGAGGGTTTCAAACCCGTAAACATCGAATCATATGATGGCTCAACAGATCCCGCGGTATGGATCGAGGATTATCTCCTTCATATCCACATGGCCCGCGGCGATGATTTCCACGCCATCAAATACCTCCCACTCAAGCTTAAAGGACCAGCCCAACAGTGTCTTAAAAGCCTGCCAACAGGGTCAATCAGCTGTTGGGAGGACCTGGAAGCCGCATTCCTCGACAATTTCCAGGGCACTTATGTGCGACCTCCAGACGCTGACGACCTAAGCCACGTAATTCAGCAGTCAGATGAATCGGCCAGGCAATTCTGGACATGGTTCCTAACAAAGAAAAATCAAATACTCGACTGTCCGGACGCAGAGGCCTTAGCAGCCTTCAAGCATAATATCCGTGACGAGTGGCTTGCCCGGCACCTAGGACAGGAGAAGCCGAAATCTATGGCAGCACTCACGGCACTCATGACCCGCTTTTGCGCGGGAGAAGACAGCTGGCTTGCTCGTAGCAACAATATGACCAAGAACCCTGGTCGTTCGGACACCAGGGACATTAGTGGCAGGTCGCGTCGCAACCAGCAGAAGCGCCGCATCAACGGCGACAATGCTAAGGATACGGCAGTTAATGCCGGATTCAGAGGCTCTAAATCCGGTCAGCGGAAAAAGTCATTCAAAAGGAATCCTAGGGGCCCATCCAGCTTGGACCGAATACTCGACCGCTTGTGCCAAATACATGGCACCCCCGAAAAGCTGGCCAATCACACCAACAGGGACTGTTGGGTGTTCAAGCGGGCAGGCAGATTAAGCGCCGACAATGAAGACAAGGGGTTGCATAGCGATGACGACGAGGAGCCCCGACCGCTGAACAACAATGGACAGAAGGGTTTTCCCCCACAAGTGCGGACGGTGAACATGATATACGCCACCCACATCCCCAAAAGGGAGCGGAAGCGCGCGTTAAGGGACGTATACGCGGTAGAGCCAGTCACCCCAAAGTTCAACCCATGGTCCTCCTACCCGATCACCTTTGATCGAAGAGACCATCCCACTAGCATCTATCATGGCGGATTCGCCGCATTGGTTCTCGACCCAACTATTGACGGATTTCATCTCACTAGAGTCCTTATGGACGGCGGCAATAGCCTGAACCTGCTTTACCAGGATACAGTGCGGAGAATGGGCATAGATCCCTCGAGGATTAAGCCCACCAAAACGACCTTTAAAGGCGTAATACAGGTGTAGAGGCCAGCTACACAGGCTCAGTCACACTTGAAGTGGTCTTCGGATCTCCGGATAATTTCCGAAGCGAGGAGTTAATCTTCGACATAGTCCCGTTCTGCAGTGGTTATCATGCACTGCTCGGGCGAACCGCATTTGCCAAGTTCAATGCGGTCCCGCACTATGCATACCTTAAGCTCAAGATGCCAGGCCCTCGAGGAGTAATTACGGTCAATGGAAACACCGAACGCTCCCTCCGAACGGAGGAGCACACGGCAGCCCTTGCAGCGCAAGTACAAAGCAGCCTCTCCAGGCAGTTCTCCAGTCCGGCCATTAGACGTCCAGGCACCTTCAAGCGCGCCCGGAGTAACCTACAACAAGACCGTCTGGCACGTTCCTATTGGGGAACGTAGTAATTTCAAAAAATTTCCTACGCACACGCAGGATCATGGTGATGCATAGCAACGAGAGGGGGAGTGTGTGATCTACGTACCCTTGTAGATCGACAACGGAAGCGTTAACTTGGTTGATGTAGTCATATGTCTCCACGGCCCGACCGATCAAGCACCGAAACTACGGCACCTCCGAGTTCTAGCACACGTTCAGCTCGATGACGATCCCCGGACTCCGATCCAGCAAAGTGTCAGGGAAGAGTTCCGTCAGCACGACGGCGTGGTGACGATCTTGATGTACTACCGTCGCAGGGCTTCGCCTAAGCACCGCTACAATATTATCGAGGACTATGGTGGAAGGGGGCACCGCACACGGCTAAGAATATGATCATGTGGATCAACTTGTGTGTCAAGGGGTGCTCCATGCCCCCGTATATAAAGGATCAAGGGGAGGAGGCCAGCCGGCCTCTATGGCGCGCCAAGGAGGAGTCCTCCTCCTAGTAGGAGTAGGACTCCTACTAGCAGGGGGAAAGAAGTGGGGAGGGAGAGGGAAAGGGGGGCGCCCCCCCCCTCTCCTAGTCCAATTCGGACCAGGGAGGAGGAGGCGCGCGGCCCACCTTTGGCTGCCCCTCTCTCTCCACTAAGGCCCATATGGCCCATTACTTCTCCCGGGGGGGTTCCGGTAACCCTCTGGCTCTCCGGTTTTCTCCGAAATCACCTGGAACACTTCCGGTGTCCGAATATAGCCGTCCAATATATCAATATTTATGTCTCGACCATTTCGAGACTCCTCGTCATGTTCGTGATCACATCCGGGAGTCCGAACTAACTTCGGTACATCAAAACTCATAAACTCATAATATAACTGTCATCGAAACCTTAAGCGTGCGGACCCTACGGGTTCGAGAACAATGTAGACATGACCGAGACACGTCTCCGGTCAATAACCAATAGAGGAACCTGGATGCTCATATTGGCTCCTACATATTCTACGAAGATCTTTATCGGTCAGACCGCATAACAACATACGTTGTT